>NW_004524663.1:4214805-4221073 GCF_000260255.1 Octodon degus | reverse complement strand
TGCAGTGTATTATTTGTTGAAACTGTACTTTCGATTTGATTTGAAACTGTCTCATTGCTATCTGTTTATCAATAAAACTTTGAAAAAAAAAGATAACTAACTTTATAAGAACTTAAAAGATAAGCAAAGGAATCTGATGCTGGCCAAAAATTAAAATAGTGGATACATGGGAAGGGGAAAAAAGAATTGAGATATGTGATGTACACACTCTAATTCCCCACAGTGATTATAATAATTATGTACTTCAAACATGGACTAATAAAAATGTTAAAGATAAAAGGAGAGAAGAATGGGGAGACTGGGGCTTGGAAAAAGGAAGTAGCCATGCTGAGCCCGGCAGGAGCTGCTGCCACTCCCACTCAATGTTCCAGCATGTGCTGTTCTTTCCCCCTTTAATCACTCGCTCTTCCTTTCCTTGCCTTTCTAAAGCAATTCTCATAGGGACAGAAAACAGCAAAGAGTCCACAGCAGGCTGTGTGGCAGGCAGACACGATGGCCACACATTAAGGGTGCTCACCTTTGTCAGCAGCCTGGGACACAGAATTGCAGCAGGATGGCTTGGGCAGGCTGTTAAGGACCTGGATTTTGAACAGGTTGTGGAGGTCTTCCAAATGCTTTCCAAATGAATAAAACTTTGAGTCAAAATGAAGCATGTGATTGATTCTCTGGGTAAATTTAATATGTAAATGACTCAAACCTAAGGTATGTGAAAATGTCAAAGCAGTACTTTGCCTCAACAAACATACTGGCATTTTATTGCTCAAAAGCAGAATGGTGAATCAGAATATGAAAGTTGCAAATCCAGTCCGCACTCTAAGTCCATTGTTAGCTGCTCTCCGAGAGCTGATTCTCTTGTGATCCCTTTCCTGATGAGGCAGCCCATAAAGGAGAGGAACTCAGATTCTAGAGTCAGAGGGATTCACTCCCAAACCCCAGCTCTGTTATTTACTGTAGGAAAGCCCTTGGGCAAGTTGTCCAAATGTTTTGTTTTGCAGTTTTTGAAATTTATATTTAAAGGTGATATTTTCATACAAGATGTCACAACACACCAGATCTGTTTACACAGTGTACAACAGCTTCTGTTTTGTGGCTAGACTGGAATACAAACATATGCTTTCTGCCACCTCTTTCATTCTGGTATTAGCCAGAGTCTGACAATCAAGTTATTTAGGTGTTATTTCTCCAGCCAAGAAGGAAAATTATACTTACTGCATGCTTCATCCAAATGTTTTAGGTCTTGTTTTGTTCATTTAAAAGTAGGAATAGAAGGGTTGGCCAAATAGCTCAGCGGATTAAAGCGCCTGCAAGCAGGCACAGAGGCCAGGGGTTGGATCCTAGGCCTGCCATGCCGGCCCCGCCCCCGGGGTGCACTGAGATGGCAATTGAGACTGAGTGTGGTGGCATGTGCCTGTAATCCCTGCTCATGGGAAGCTATAAACAGGCGGGTCATTACAAGTCCGATCTAGTAGTGAGACCCTGAACACCCTGTAGACCCTTCCCTAAAATAAAAAAAAAAAAAAAAAAAAGTACGAATACAAAACTATCCCTAAAACTATGCCATAAGGTTTATTGTTGGCACTTTTGTACTAGTGCTTCACATAACATTTGCAATAGTAGCTGGCACAAAATAAAGGCTCAATAAAAGTAGCTAGTGGTAGCTACTTTTATGTGGAATGTGATTTAACCACACTAATTTAGAAATGTGAGTAGTATCTTTGATTTTCTTACCCTTTCTCTAAATGATGACCTATTTTATTCTTCTTAATTACTATTCTTAATTTGTTCCTCTACCCCTTTTCTCACAGCCACTACCCTATTTCAGATGGTTGTAAGGTCTCTAATCCACACAGATAACAAGCCAAGTCATCTAATATAGATCCAAGAATGCTTTCCTTTTGCTTGAAAGATTGTAATGACTTTCCTATGGTTAGATCCAAGTTTAATTCTTTGCCACATTAAAGTGTTCTGCTGTCTCTTCCTCTTGGTGGATTGGGGGCTGGGGAGATGGCTCAGTAGAATAAGTGCTTGCCTGGCAAGCACAAGGGCCTGAGTTCAATCCCCAGTTCTGCCAAAAAACAAACAAACAAAAAATAAAAATAAAGATAGTCCTCTTGGTGGATTGTATCATCCATTCCAATCCTTCATGTCTGTCTGTCCACTCCCTGTATCTGATGACCTGTGTCCTTTGCTATATGAGTTTACAGTTCCACCCACTAAAGGGTCGGAATACATTTCCCTATCTCTTGGCTTTGGCTTAGCCATATGTCAGTCAATTTTCCTTACTCTAACAACTGTCCGGGACAATTGTCTTAAAGGGTGATAGCTTATTTTGGCTCATGATTCAGGACATTTCAGTTCATGAACACTTGGCCATGTTGCTCTTGGTCCATGGAGAAGCAGCACATTGTGACAGCAACATACAACAGGGCAAAACTGTTCCCCCAAAAGTGTGCAGTGACACTGGGATCCCATAGTCCCCTACAAGGGTGCCATCCAATGACCCTACAACCTCCCCCTAAGCCCTACTCCCTACAGGCTCCAGTGGCTCCCCAAAGTGTCACCCTGGGGACCAAGCCTTTAAAAATGGACCTATAGAGGATTTTTCATATCCAAACAATAGCATCCTGTGATTTGCTGTGCACCTGCGCCATCCCGTGGGAGGCAATTCCCCAGGTGAGTCTGAGGTGCCAGAAGAGCGTGAGAGAGATGTGGGGCAGAAACACTCTAGCTGAGCCCAGCGAGGTCAGCCAGCCCACAGATGAATGAGAAATAATAAGTACATGTTATTGTAAGCTACTGAAGTGTGGGGTAGTTTGTTAGAAAACAATAGACCCCAAGGTTCCCTCAGTCTGTTACCAGGTAACCTCCAAAGGCCACATATGCTCCAGTTACAAGAGATTGCTTACTACGGGTATGCTCCGGGGCGGGGAGCCCCTCTCCTGGCTTCTCCACTGCCCCTCCAGGTCCAGTTTATGTCACGTTTTCTGTCATGCCACCCCTAATTTCTCCAGGTTCCTCACTGCTGCCTTCTGTACTCTCCACAGCCCTTCATCTATGTCCTTCCAGGTTTTAGTTATCAGTGAGTGGATCTGCACGCCATGTGTCTCTGCGTTTCCTAAGGAGGGGGAATATTTGTGTTCACCTTCCTGTCCTTTGCGGTGTCCTACGTGTATCCTAGAAGTGGTGATTGGAAAAATGGAGTATATGAATGAAGGGAAAATATTTTAAAACGCAATGTCTGTCTTTTATCTCATGAGACAGCAAAATAACATAATGATTTTCTGACATCATGCCTGTTTAAACCTCAATACTGACACTACGAATAGAAACTAGGAAACAGGAGGACAAGTGGAGAAAAGCTGCTGTGAACTTAGCTTGACCAGGAAAAGATGGGCTATATGAAAGTATAATTTTCAAAGGCTACACTTATGTACCCTTTTGCAGGTTATTAAAAGGATGAATTCTTTTTTTTTTTTTTTTTTTTTCGGAATCAGGGATTGAACTCAGGCCCTTGCACTTGCCAGGCAAGCAGTTATTCTACTGAGCCATTTTCCCCAGCCCTAGGATGAATTCTTTATATTTGTATTATATTAGGAAAAGATTCAAGTCAATTAAAAACATTTATTGAGTGCCTCTATGTGCAAGTAAGGATGAGAACTAGGTATGAATATGGCTTATGATCCGCCTTCCTGAAGTTTACCTTGTCAATTCTTTGGCATTTACGGTGAGATTTCCTGCCTTGATAGTTTGATTTGTTCTTTGTTTTTTTGTACTTTTTTTTTTTTTTTTTTGGGAAGGGTCTACAGGGTATTTAGGGTCTCACTACTAGATCAGACTTGTAGTTATTCTCCTGTTTGCAGTCTCCCAAGAGCTGGGATTACAGGCACGCGCCACCATGCCTAGTCTCAATCACCTTCTCAGTGTGCCCTGTGGGTGGGGCTGGCATGGCAGGCCACGGGATTGAACCCTGGACTCCTGCGCCTGCGTGCAGGTGTTTTAATCCGCAGAGCTATTTGGCCAGCCCATTGATTTGTTCTTTGCAGTAGCCTGCATAATACAAATGACAGATGAATCTGTGTCCATTTTATAAGTATTCCAATGGCTTTGTTGTGCAGCATGCTCAGGGCCCTTTAGGCTAATAAAGCACACAGTTAGTCCAGTTTTTATTCTCTCTCCACCTACAAACAGACTCCTTCCAGGGAATCTCTTAAAACAGTGTGTTGTTCATATTGTATGGATTTTCTACCTTATAAAAATTGTAAAGAATATTAAAACTGAGTTTGACATTTGGCAAAACCCAGGGAACCAATTTTGCTCATAAACATGCTTTCTTTGGCCTGCATGGGGCAAGACAAAAATTAATTTAAAAATAGAGTTTTACATACAAATCCAGATTTTTTTTTTTCTTTAAATGGTCAATTTGGGGAGGGGAGATTTAGCTCAGTGGTACAGTGCCTGCCTGGCAAGCGTGAGGTCCTGAGTTGGATTCATGGTGCACCCCCTGCCCCTGAAAAGAATGGTAGATTAGGCAGCATGGGGCGTATGTCTTGCATGAGAAGCATCAGCTAGTGCTAGATGGCCGCTGCCCTGTTAGGACCACCTGCCTGGCCTCACTGATTAACTTGCTTGGGGGTTGGAGGGCAGCGCATCAGGAAGCCCTTGCCCCCGCTTTCCCTGCATCCACTTTCTCCCTGTTCCTCCATCTATGCAGCCAGGGCAGCCGTGTTTTGTGTTTTTTAAAATTTAATTTAATTTAATTTAGAAACAAATATCAATGAGACAGTTTCAAAGCTGATTAATAGGACATTTTCAATAATTAATTCCTTGTATATTGTTATCTTCTTAGTGGTTATCCATAGTACAAGAAGCAGACAGGATATCCTGTCCAAACACTATTGCTACAAATCTTTCTTCTCATTGAATTAAGTGAAAGTAGCTGTATATGTATCCTAACTATTTTGTATATACAGATACAAAATGGGCCTTCTTTTGTATCCTTTTTTGTTGTTGTTGTTTAGTCCTGTCTGAGATGGGTATTCTGTTGGCATCTAAATACTATAGGTGCTTGAATTCAGCAAAACAATCCAACATAGTCCAGCCGTCTACAATAGTAGTGGGTTATCCACAGAAGTTGTTGACTTGAGCCTTTTACAGCTCAGTGTATTAATATGGCTTTACTTTATATACCTTGTTTCTATACTTTTCTGCTGGATGGTTAAGACCAAGATAAAGCAAGACCTATATAACAAAAAATGTAACTTCTGTATTTGATAAGGTCAGTGAAGTCCCCTCAGGATTTATCCTGTAGCCCTGTACCACAGTTTGTAGATCCTTTGTCAGTGTCAGCCATGTGGATGAGTCACGGCCATTGCTTGACCAGTTTGCTCTCTGTTAAAGCCTGAGAGAATGTTTTCTCTCCCTGTCACTCTCCTTAGGCACACTCTACATCATCGATCACATTGCTCTGTGGCTCTATAATCTCCTTGATCAGAAAATTTTGGACACAACTGAGTTACAGGATGTTACAGTATAGGTTCTCCTATGTCCTCAGTCTTCACTGACCTTGAAAGGCTACCCAAAATGTTGATAAAATGATAAGCCACGGTTCTGAACACACTCACGGGGCAGTGCTGCAGCCCTCTGGGGAGGTCTGTGGCTTTTGCTATAGGACGGCTCTAGTGGAACCAGCAAACATGTCTTTGCAGCTCCTGTTTTCTGTGGCTGCCACAGTTGCATTAAGTTGGAATAAGAAATTTAGATTTGGGGGAAGTAGCAGATATACTCAGTTACCCCTTTGTGTCTGTAGGCTCCACGTCCTCAGAGTCAACTGACTGCAGATGGAAATACAAAAAGCAATAAAATGAACATAAATTTAAAAACCAATGTAGTATAATGATTATTTACGTAGCATTTCAATGTATTGCATATCTCAAGTGACATAGAGATGATTTAATGTATAAGAGAGGAAGCTCATAGGTTATATGCAAATACTGTCATTTTATGGAAGGAATTCAAACATCTATAGATATTGCTTTCCTCAAGTGATCCTGGACCCAATTGCCTAGTGATACCAAGGACAACTCTGTATTTCTGTGATTTAAAAAAATCCTTTTCTTTATTTCCTTTTTTGTTTGTTTGTTTTTTGTATTTTGTTTTGTGGTTTTAGGGTTGAAACCAGAGTCCTCCCAAAAGGGATTTCTTTTTTTTTAATATTTATTTTTTTATTGATAAATAAATATGAATGAGACAGTTTCACAGCTGATTAATA
>NW_004524663.1:4202289-4213775 GCF_000260255.1 Octodon degus | reverse complement strand
TTCTCTAACGAGATAGATATAATGTAGTCTAGTACATTAAGAGGAGATTAGATAATAGTGTTAGACACAGCTGCCAGGCCTGGCTCTGTACCTGAATTCCCATTAGACTTCAGTTCATTAATATCTCATAAATTAGTCAATACTTATTCATCAATACATTTGCATGTGACAGAGAAGAAGAAAGCCAACTGCAGAGGGAAAGCCTCTGTACTTGGACTAAGAAGGCTGCGAGGAACCTCAAGGAAGGACAAAGCTCATTCCTTTTTTTTTTTCTTTCAGTACTAGGACTTGAACTCATTTGTTCTGAGCCACATTCATTCCTAGCTCCCTTTTTTTTGAGACAGGTTCTCATTAAGTTGCTCTATTGCCCAGACTAGAGTTGAATTTAGAGTCCCAGACTGTTGGGATTATAGGTATTTGTTAATGTTCACTAGAGAAACATACTTATGTATATATTTGTATAATATGATATATATATGGATTTTGCAAGGTATGCTTACACTGGATGCCCATAGAGTCACGTGTAGAATAGTACATAAGAGCTGTTTGTATACTGAAAACCCAAAGGCTCTAGTCAAAAGTTGAAGGCCTGGACCTCACTGTAGAGTCCTGTGTAAGTCCATATCAGGAAGCTGAGGGGTCTGTGCTGGAAGTCAGGAGACAGCGTCCAAGGTGAAGGTAAAGACTGGAGCCCTTCCAAAGAAAACAGAAAGGAGCCTTCCCTCTTTTCCTTTTCATTCCATCCAGACCACAAGCCCATTGACTGGCCCCGCCCACATGAGGGCGGGCCTTCCACCTTCAGCAAATCCATACAGCCACGCCCAGCACAAGCCCAACCAGTGAGTTGGGCGCCTCTCACTCAAGTTGCACAACAGTGAGCTCTCACACACGTGCTGCATGCCTAGCTCGCAACTTTCATGCTGTGGGACTGGACGGGAGGAGAGGGCCATGGCCCTCTTCATTGCTTTCTCATTCATGGGGGTTTGACGGTGAGAAAGGCTAAGAGGCCAGGCCACAGTGGGCCACCTCCAACTGTAGTTCTGAGCGACAGCTGGCTTTGCTTCTCAGCAGGTCCGGCCTTGGTTCTTCGCAGGTCCTGTGATCTGCAGTCAGTTGCCCACACTTCTTGGCCTCAGGCTCTTTGTCTGCAACGTAGCGAGCGTGGTAGCTCCCTCTGTGGAGTGCAGTAGTGAAAAGTAAATGAGGATCTAGGAAAGACGCTAGCTGAGTGGGGACTACAGAAACACCAACCCTGCCCTCCCTGCTCTGTGTGTGGGGGTCGTGGTTTGGGTCTATACGTCTACCAAAGCCTCATGCTGTCGTAGAGATTTTTCGGAGGTGGCCGAATCTAGAGTGTGAGATTGAGTCATAATGTGATACTGGGATTAAGGGTGCTGAGATTAAGGGTGGGTGACGGCTGGGTCAGTACTCTGATTAGATTGGCACTGCCCCAATCCCAGTAGACTGGATACAATATAAAAGACAGAAACAGCCTTTTACACACACACACACACACACACACACACACACACACACACACATTGCTTTTGCTGTCTTCCGCTGCCATGAACACTTGCCACTCTGCCATGTCCCACCCTGCCTTGGAGCCAGCCAATTATGGACTGAAACCTCCACAAACTGCGAGCTAAAAAAACCTTTCCCTCTAACTTTGTGTGTGTGTGTGTGTGTGTGTGTGTGTGTGTGGTACCAGTATTGAACTCAGGACCCTGGCTTGCCAGGCAAGCACTTATTCTACTGAGCTATCTCCCAGGGCTCTCCCTCTTTAACTTTGGATGTCAGGTATTTCGTTTCAGCTACAAGAAAAGTAACTAAGACAGTGAGATTCTCCTTGCTCCAACAGCACTGGGGAAGCAGAATCCCTCAGAAGAAAAATAGGTGAATAAGGTTCACTCATGAAGAATGAGCAGATGGCCTGTGTCTGGACCCTCTCTGCAAACTGCTGCTGATGTGACTTGGGCCTCACCATTTACCTTTATTGTACCTCATTTTTGTCATTTGTAAACTACGAATAAAAATTGTACTTCTCTCATATCGCTGTGAGGATCACAGGCTCTAACGCAGTCCTGGACACTGTACACATTCAACACACATAGCCTTATGTTGAAAACCAAAGTTCAACTCTTTTTAAAAAATTGAAATAAAAACCTTCATAAGACAAAGTTAACCATTGACCATTTAAAAATATACAACTCTTGGGATTTAGCGCATTTACAGTGGTGGTTGGACATTGCTATCTAGTCCTGTGACACTGTCATTGTCCCGAAGAAAATTCTGTGCCCAGTAAGCAGCTGCTTCCTGGGCCTCTTCTCCTGGCCCTTGGCAACCGCTGGCCTGCCTTCTGCCTCTGGGTTCGCTGGTCATGACTGCTCCACAGAAATGGCGGCACCCAGCATGAACCTCGTATGTCTGGCTCCAGTCACTGAGCAAAACATTTTCAGGATTCAAATCCTGTCTTACTCTTTCCAGCGAACCTTCTAGAATTGACAGATTACTTTTGGGGAAAAAAGATTTTTTTTTCAAAGGGCTGGAGAGTAACTCAGCAATGTAATACCTGCCTGGCAAGGGCCAGGCCCTGGGTTTAATTCCTGAAAAAAGACCAAAAGATTTTTTTTAAGTTAATGGTTAAAATTGCTCCTTTAGGACAAATGGAGTCTCATCTCCTTTATGGGTCCTTTTTTTTTTTTTTTTTTTTTTTTTAAATTTTTTTGTATTTAGTGCAGGGTCTACAGGGTGTACAGGGTCTCACTACACAGATGAGACTTGTAGTGGTTCTCATGTTTTCAGCTTCCCAAGCACTGGGATTACAGGCACACGCCACTATGCCCAGTCTCAGTTGCCATCTGCACGCCTCAGGGGCAGGGCCAGCACAGCATACTGGGGATCGAACTCTGACCCCTGTGTCTGCTTAAGCAGGAATCTGCTGAGCCATCTGGTTGGCCATTTGTTTTGTTTTGTTTTGTTTTGTCAGATCTTTTACAGTAAATGGGAGATAAATCTGCTCCTGGTCACTGTGGCCCAGGGCTGGCTCAAGCAACAGGCCAGAGCCTGCCTCACCTGTGTGAAGACCCAGAGGGACAAGCTGGGGCTGGGTCACCTCTATCCAGAGCTCCAGAGCTCTGCTGCTGTGATTGGTGAATAAATGGAAGCATTTAAGAACTAGAATGATGGGGTCCAGCCTGCAGAGCTGAGTTCAGACAGATGTCCCCCCATAATTAGGTGTGTCACCCAGCTGCTAAGCATTGAGCTAATAGACTCAGAGGGCCAGCAAACAATCCTTCAACAGAGAAGAGGAGAGAAAAGCTGTGGAAGGCAGCCCAGGCTCATGCGTGGGAGAAGGTCCTTTTCTTCCTTTGCTGGGCATTGAATTCAGGACCTGCCACATGCCAGGCAAATGCTCTATCACTAAGCTACACCCCCAATTTCTCAGTCCATTTTATTTTGAGACAGAGCCTTGCTAAGTCACCCACATTGGCCTTCAGCATGTGATCCTCCTGCTTTAGCCTTCTGAGCAGCTGAGATTACAGGAGTGTGACATCAAGCCTAGTCCATGCTTTTAAAAGCATGTCATCAACCTGAGCAATCAGTCTCAGGTACTCCTTCTTGTGCGTACTTATTGACTGTCTGGTTATTAGGGCCACAGAGAGGAACAAAAGATGATCACCAGGGCTCTCTGTATCAGGAATAACAAGAAATGAATCCACACAAAAGGCCTAGATCAGTGCTGGCACTTGGAACTCGGGAATGGTAGCTGTTATTGTTACCACTGTTGTCAAGCACCTTGTGCAGCTGACTATTTTCTGATTAGTAATTATAGTTGTAGCAGGTGCAGTAATAAGACAGATACATAGATAAAGATAGATATAGTTCTCCAGGGTATGTGGGAATTCTGCTGATTGCTTTGTAGCTCTGTTCCAGCTGTGCATCATAAAGTGTGGAGATAAGCACAGGTGAGTTCAGGCTCACCAGGGCTACCATGATACAGTCCAGAAACCCACATATCACTGAACCTTTCTGGGTCTGTAAGTAGAGGCTAGCAGAGTGCCTTTTGGGGGACCAGGTAGTGCTTTATTCATTGCCAGTGACCAGTAACTGTCCCAAAGTCTGGATATTTCATCTTGTCCAATACACAGCCACCTTCTACAAGACTTCAGGTCTGTTGGAGAATGAGCAAAGGTTGAAATTTCTATAATGAGGAAGTTCTTTCTGCCAGGGCTCACTTTTCCCTCCTTTGAGGGCTGAGCCTGTGATCTGTCTTGAATCTGCAAATTGTCTGTGAGCTGTCAATTTTAATTATTCAAGTCAAACTTCTCTTCATCAAATCTGGAGGTTTTTAAACTTGTACTAATCAAATACCAGTTTGAAAGACTAACCATTTATATTAATTCTAGGGACAGTTTGATCAACCAGGTTAAAAATCTCATTAATTCTAATTATTATTTACAAAGTGCCAGCTTCCTGTCACATGACTATATGCCCTCCCCCCGTCCCTGGTCACTGCGTATAGCCACTCAGCCTTTGCCAACCAGGATACCTTTGTTTCCTGCTGAGAAGCCCACCAGCAAATGGAGAACTATAAATTACAGCTGGGCTTTTTTTTTTTTTTTTTTTTAATGTATTTGATTGTTATAGGGTCTGACTATGCAACTCAGATTCATAGTGATCCTCCTGTTTTCAGTCTCCCCAGAACTGGGATTACAGGGATGCGCCACAACACCCTGGGCAGCACATGGTGCCAGGGATCAAACCGCAGTCCCTGTGCTTGCCTAAGCTTGCCTATGCAGGCAATGTCTATTGAGCTATCTCACCAGTCCTATAGCTGGCTTTTAACTTCAGATAAAAGCTTGAAGGCTCAGACCTAGATTTCTGGATATTCAGGCTATACAATCTGTTCCTTAGTTTCACAAAACCTTCCTTTATATCTGCTATGGTTTGATGGTCCCATTAGAACTTGTGTTGAAAGTTAATCCCAACTGTGAGAAATTAAGAGATGGACCTCAGGTCATGAGGACTCTGCCCTGATGACAGGATTCATTGTCCCTGGTGGAATGAGTCTACAGGTTGTTTCGAGAATGGGTCTGCTCTAAGAGCTCTTTGGTTCTGTCCCTCCTTTGCATCCTCTCTGTAGTGCCGGGCCCTGCGCTGACCTCAGAGCTCTGCAGAGTTCTCACAAGCAGGAAGACCCTACTCATGTGGCCATAGGACCTGGGATTTCCCAGCCTCTAGAACTGTGAGCTGAATCAATTACCCAATATGTAGTATTTGGCTATAGAATAATAGTAAGCAGACTAAGACAAAATCAATAAGGACAGCTGAAATCACAATAGAAAAATGGGTAGAGGACAAAAAAAATCTCTTAAGTAATGTAAATAGCTAATAAATACATGAAAAAAGGGTCAACTCCATGAATGCCAACCTGGAAATAAGACAATGAAATACTATGTTCCACCTGGAGGAAGAATGTGGAGATTCTAGAGACATATAGTGGTTGGAAATATAAATTGGTCAAAGTTATTTTTTACTGGACAACATAAAATATGCATCAAACCCTTGAAGATATGTTTACTTTCTGGTCCACAGTTCAATTTCAAGAATTTACCCTAACTAAATCATAGTTTAAATATATAAAGGCATCATGAGTTGTTTTCATGAGCGAAAGTGTAGAAACACTCTCAGTGTTCAATAGGAATTGGTTTTAAATAAATTATAATAAATCCACAAAATATTTATTCACTCAGTAAGCACTTAATGAATGTCTACTATACTCTGTACTAAATACTGTCATAAAATCCAGAGCTAGAGATTATCTCTTCTTTTAAAAAAAAATGGGCCTTGTATTTTAGATGCTGGAGACAGAATAATGAGATAAATAAAAATTTAAAAACTAGAGGTTTTTAAGTGTCATAATGAAAATTAAAAGTCAGTAACAGGGGGAGCCCAGGTAAGGCTGCATCAGATGCAGAGGTCATAAAAGGTCAGATTTAGGAGGTGACTTTTACGTAGGGATATAAATGGCAGGAAGGCCATTAGGAATCATTAGGTAAGTAGGCTTGCATTTCTTGGCATGAAAAGATACTATAAAACCTATTCTTTCCTCAACCTACATGTGACAGTAAGAAAGGGAGGGGGTTCAGAGTATCTGCCAGAAACAGGTCTGAAAGGAATTGAGATTTTGAATGTTTCTCCAGCTTTGAGCAACTGAAGACCCAGCTCAAAGCTGATTTAATGATAAAGCCAACTGTTGATCGTGAAGCTGAAGAGGTGGGGCTTCCAAGAGCTCAGTAATGTCCTCGGAAGCTGGCCTTCTCTTGTACCTCCCTACGTGTCCATCTCTGTGGTCTGAAGATGCTACCAACAGTTCCAGAGCAATGTTTCCTGTTTGTGTCCAGTAGGAGGTAGTGTACTTTTGTTTCAGTGTCCCAGAAAAAAGGCTCAAACTTTGCTCTGATTGATTTAAGCTGTGTGTAAGTTCCCAAATCAAATTCTAAATTCCAGAGAAATCCCTAAACCCCTGGGCTAAGAACTGGGAGGAAGGGAACATTTCTCAAAGGAAGCATAAGGGAATTTCTGCTACAGGAAGTGGGAAAATATTGGATAGCAAGCCCTAGTTGTTGAGGTTAGAATAAGATTCCTATGCCTGAGATTTGGACAAAGGGACATCAAGAATACATTAATAGAATAAGTGTATAGCAACAGCTGCTTGTACTTTTAAGTTTAGCAAAATGAATAACAGTCAATAAATGGATAATGACAAGCTTCTTTGGGGTTGAACTTGTCTCCTTTCTCCCTCCCTCCCTTTCTTCCTTCCATCCTTCCTTCTTCTCTTCCCTTCCCTTCCCTTCTCTCTCCCTTCTTTTCCTTCTTCCTTTTTTATGTGTTTGGCACATGGTCTCACTCCACAGCTCGAACTCAGTGATTCTCCTGTCTCAGTTTCTTCAGCACTGAGATTACAGGCATGTGCCACCACGCCTGGTCTCAGTGGCCAGCTCAAGTGCCCGGGAGTGGGACCAGCCAGAAGATGGAACCTCAGTCCCTAAGCTTGCCTACGCAGATGCCTAGTCCACCGAATGATCTCATGGGCCCATTGTCTCTACTTTCTCAAACCATTGTCCTCCCAAAGGACTCTGCTGTTGGGTGTTTTTCTCTAAGGGAAAAGGAAGGCCCTGTGACAGGCACGCTCAGGGAACCTCGGGAGCCGGGCGAAAGTCAGGGCTGTCCCCCTGGCCTCTAAGCAATCTCATGAGGCGTGCTGGCCCCCGCCTCTCCACTCCTAATGTGCTATTCTGGGCCACTGTAATTATTCAGTCAGTGGAGACGTCTCTTCTGTGACAACCGAGACACCTCACGCTAAGAATAGGACTCTGACTGATGAAGGAAGGTGACAGCTTTGGGCTGAGAGGGACTTTACTCTCTGCCAGGGCTTCCTTTAAAGACCTAGGACTCGGCTTTTGTCTCTGCTCCTGGAACAGCCAGTGGTTTGTGCTTGTCTGTCCCCAAATTCCTGTGCACTCTGCTCAGCTGCATAATCACACACATATAATGCCATCTTTCCCTGAAAATAAGAGCATGTTTTGTATTAACTTCTGCTCTGTAAGATGCAATAGGGCTTATTTTCAAGGCATGTC
Source organism: Octodon degus (assembly GCF_000260255.1). Lineage (NCBI taxonomy): Eukaryota > Metazoa > Chordata > Mammalia > Rodentia > Octodontidae > Octodon > Octodon degus. Next base: position 4,206,132 of record NW_004524663.1, on the reverse strand, counting down.
TTTTTTCCACATGCAATGATTACATTTATTCATTCATATACCAAAATATTTATTTACTTATGAATCTTTATGTTGCTTTATAGGAACAAGGTTCTTGCTCAGTATATATTGATTAATTCACTAAACAGGAACCTGTGCAAAAATTGCACACTATGCCTCTAAATAGGTTGGCTCTATACTTTGCCTATTGGTGGAATACTTCAATTTATAGGCTTTTTTTTAAAACAATTTTTAAAAATCATTTTGTGTATTTATTTATTTAGTACAGGGTCTTGCTACACAGCTCGGACTCATAATGATCCTCCTGTCTCAACCTGCCTGGCACTGGGATTACAGGCATGTGCCACCACCACACCCAGTGGCCAGCTTGGCCTGGGGCCAGCATGGCATGTGGTACCGGGCAATGGAACCAGGGTCCTTGCACTTCTCTCCAGCCCTCCAATTTAAAAGCTTTGTATTTGACTAGGTTTTCCATTAATTCACCTCAGAAAAGTGAAATTTAATTTCAGCTCTACTTTACAGCACTAAAAACCTTATGCAGGGAACCAGGCATGGTGGCGCATGCCTGTAATCCCAGCACATGAGAGATTGAGACAGGAAGATTGCTGTGAGTTTGAGACCAGCCTGGGGGTTACAAGGTGAGCACAAGGCCAGCCCAAACTGCATAATGAGACACTGTCTCCACAAAAAATAAATAAATAAATAAATAAATAAAGCCTTATTCACTAGGAAGCCTCTCAAAATGTTACCCCATGTGGTACAATTGACCAGAGTCTACCATCCTGTCCCACCCAAGTTCACACAGTAGGGTCTCAACTTCCTCCTAGAGCCTGGGGCTCCAGAGATGAAAGTGATCCTAACTCTTTGAGTACCCTTTCCTTGGCTGGATACTGCTGTACCACCAACACACTAACCAGCAGCTGCCCCTGCAGTGAGACGCCAGAGCACCAGGCCTCGCGAGGGGAGAGGGCGGGTGACATGCCCATGACACCTGGGTACCCAGAGGACCACTTTAAAAGCTGCCAATTGAACATTAAGAAGAGTAAAACTTGGAACTCAGTTCCCGTTCTGGTATGTCAAATGACATTTTCAGAAATCACTGGCCAACTGTAAGCTTTCCCAGCTGTTGAGACATTAAGACATTGATTCAAATCCCTTTAACTCCATTCATATGACTTTGAGGTCTTTCTTGACAGTGTGTATCAAAAAACAGAGTTGGGTAACAAAGTCTGACAGTGGGGTTGTTGCAAGTCAAACTTGGGAGACCCTGGGTACATTGTGAGAGAAGACATTAAACTCTTTGTGTGCACTTATAGTGCTACTGTAACAAGCCAACTTGAACATTTAAAGCTGTGCATCACCTTTTCCTTTCCAGTGAAAACAAAAGAAGAATTTAAAAATAAACCAACAAGGACTGCGGATATAGCTCAGTGGAATAAGTGCCTGCCTGGAAAGTGCAAGGTCCTGAGTTCGATCCCCTGTACCAAAAATAAAATAAAATAGTATAAACCAGCAAAATTACAATAGAGAATTAAATTCCAAATAAAAAATTAATTAACCTGGAATAAAAATTCCAGGTTCTGATTCTTTCATTTCCAAATAAAAAATTAATTAACCTGGAATAAAAATTCCAGGTTCTGATTCTTTCATTTCCAAATAAAAAATTAATTAACCTGGAATAAAAATTCCAGGTTCTGATTCTTTCATTGAGTAGGAGGACTCAAGTCATCCTTAGGAGAGAATTTTATTTTAAAAGTGTCATCTTAAACTGCAAGAATTCTGTTAACAGTCATGATTAAATATGCCAAAGGAGGACAAATAGCCAAATAGCTCAGTGGATTAAAGAAACTGCAAGCAGGTGCAGGGGCCAGGGGTTCAATGCCTGGGCCTGCCATGCTGGTCCATCCCCCAGGGCACACTGAGACGGCAATTGAGACTGGGCATGGTGGTACACACCCGTAATCTCAGCTCTTGGGAGGCTGTAAACAGGAGAATCACTATGAATCCAATCTAGTAGTGAGACCCTGAACACCCTGTAGACCCTTCCCTAAAATACAAAAATAAATAAGCATGCCAAAGGAGAAGCCATGTCATCAAATGCCCACTTAACCCACCCGAACATCTCAAACCCACCCTTTGTGGAACTTCTATACCCCATTTTTAAAATTAGAACTTTTTCTTCTTTAAACAAGAGAAAGTAGACAGGTACATGTTGGCAAATTCTAACTGTCCATATTCACACAGAGACATAGTGTAATCTCCGTGCTCGATATACAGAGAAAGGAGGGAAAAGCTGAATTCTATGCCCTACTACACGGGCGCCGAGCACCCTCCAGCTTCCAGCAGAGCGAAGGGAGCAGAACGTTTGCTTTATGCCCACAGAGCCTGGTGCTGTTGATTCCACAAAGCTTGTTCGGAGGCAGGAGGGTGCAAATGAATTCAGGACAGAAGCTTGTAGAGATCCTTTCCCCACAGTATTCTGCTCAAGGTTTCCCCCAACAAAGTAAGTCCAGGCCATGGAGTTCGAGATGAAATCTCGAGAACAGGGTGGCTGAGCACAAGAGGGGGAAGGCCTGCAACTTGCTCCCAGGGACTGGAGAAAGTTAAAGGGGCTGGGGCAAGCAGGTTGGATCCATCAGTATTCAGTTAGCCGTCTTCTCCTTCGTCCTCCTCTCTGCCCTCCCCTTAGCATCACCTTCATGCTCTTCTCCTTCACCCTGCATTTATTTAAATACAGTCAAGCCTTTTTCTTCGGGATGCCCTCGTAACTCTCCAAACCCCAATTTCAAGCTTGAAGGTTTTGCAACTCCACTTCCTGTAGAACCATTGGCCCAGTCCCCCATGTCCAGCACCAGAGAGCTCCTCAACTGAGGACACCTCGTAGTGTGTCATTACAATGCATAAAGCATGGTCATAATGCATGGTCAGCTGCACAAGCTTCCGTGCGTTGTCTGTGCTCCCCGGGTCATTTGGCAGGGGGCCCTCGTTCATCAGTTCCACAGTCATTTACCTCTCACCCCAAGGTGCCCACTTGGGTGTTTACAGATACTTAATAATGATGTATATTGCCATCTATTTCAAGTATTAATGTCAAAGCATCATTAATTTATATTTATTATAATTAATATTATTTCTAATTCAATATGTTGATACGTGTTGCAGTGGATGCACTAAATGAGTCCATCTGGGCAATCTTAACAGGCTTATTTTGGGCCTCAGGCCAATAGCTCGAGCATTCTGAAAGATCATGCGAGAGTGTGTTTTCTGTGTAGCTCTTATTGTGACAGGAACATAGTATGGGCTGGAGGAGCTGCTCAGGGAACCAGGGAGGGTCCCTGCAAGGCTTCCAGTGTAGAGCCCTGGGGCCAAGTTTACCATCCTTTCTCTTTTGTGCATTTTCTCTCTTTCTTTCTTCTTTTTTTTTTGAACCAGGGATTGAACTCAGGCCCTTGTGCTTGCCAGGCAAGCACTTATTCTGCTGAGCTATCTCCCCAGCCCCCTTCTGTGCATTTTCATCAAGGAGACAAAAGCCCAAAGCATTCTTCTGCTAAGAGTTTCTGAGAGAAAGTAATGAAATCAAGTCTCGCTTTCTGTGGCAGACACTGCTGTACATCGGCAAAAGATTTTGAGGTTGAGAAGGCACCACTGCCTTGCTCTGTAGTTTGGGCAGCTTAAACCTTCCAGGCCTCAGCATTCTCCTCTGTAAAATGGGCATAGATTGATGGTGTGGCTCAGTGCTACAGCCCAGGCCTAATGTGTGGAACTCTGGGTTCCATCCCCAGCTCTGGAGAGAGAGAGAGAGAGAGAGAGAGAGAGAGAGAGAGAGAGAGAGAGAGAGAGAGA
>NW_004524663.1:4180046-4201179 GCF_000260255.1 Octodon degus | reverse complement strand
TAGTTATATAGTTATAGTTATATAGTTATATAGTTATATAGTTATATAGTTATATAGTTATTGGGTGATTTGCGGGTGCAAGACCCTTGATAATGATATGATTGTGTCTTACTGACCCCATATCCCAGTCAGCCCACTAGATTCTGATGGAGAAATTCTAAAACAGTAAATAAAAAAAAATGAAGTAAATGATGAAGTAATTACTAAAAAGAATAAAAATAAATGATAGACAATGTCTTAGTTAATTTTCTCAATGCTGAGATGAAATGCCTGACACCCAAAGTAAAAAGAGGGAAGATTTATGTAGCTCACAGTATGAAGAGGTTTCAGTCCACAGTTGGCTGGCCCCAAGGCAGGGTGGCACGGCAGAGCGGCCTTCCAGAGGAGAAACAGTTCATGGTGGGAGGAAGGCGGAAAGCAGCAAAGTAGCAAAGAAGCAGCCAACGACAGCAGCTCTCTTTCTGTCCCTCCTATTCTATCCAGGCTACCCAGCCTTAGTGCAGGTAGCACTCACGCCCAGGGGGGGAGCATCCTTAATCCTAGCGTTGCACCATGAGTCCATCCCACTGTCGCAGCCTTGATTCCAGCATCATACTCTTGATCCAGCCATCTCTAAAAAGCTCCACCTATGACTGCATGAGGCTTCGGGCGGACTTCTGGCAGCAACCCATAACAATATGAATGTATTTGAACCAATACAATACAATGTCATGCTTTTCATAATGTACACTAAGATTTAAATCAAAACCATGACAGAGTTTTGGCAGAGATCACTAGGTGCCTGCCCAACATACATCTCTCCATCTGTAACAGTACTTGACCTCCAACATTATCTAGGTAGAATGAACTGAGCTAGAATACTATGTGTCTATCCCAACCTTGCTGGTAGTTAAGTAGACTACATTCTGCCAGTGAGATGGAAATGGCTATTTGTGGAGTGCCACTGAAAAGGCTCCTATTGGGGTGAAATTTGATCAGAAATTAGCGGCCTTTCCCCTTACACCTTGAACCAAATGGTATGATTGTTCATAAATAGTTGATTGTTAATAATATTCAATTGTCATCCCTTATCCCATCAACTCAGACTCAGATATGTGACTCATTTTGTATAATACAATATGAATAGAAATGACACATGACATTGCCAAGGAAAAGAGCTAAGATGTGATGCATAGCTCACCCTGCTTGCTCTGTCTACGATGTTCTGCAGTGTCTCTGAGAGAAATTTCTCCATCATCCTATGTCTCAGAGTCAAGGTCAGAAGAGCAAGGAATCAGAGATGGGGATGTCATGTGAGAGAGAAAGAACTCTTATTAGCTACAGATTTAGGGTGTTCATTACTTTAGCTTAACTTTGTCCAGCCCAGTGAACTTGGCCACTTCCTTCTTCCTTCCTTTTTTTTTCTTTTTTTTTTTTTTTTTTTTTTTTTTGCGGAACCAGGGATTGAACTCAGGCCCTTGCGCTTGCCAGGGAAGCGCTTATTCCACTGAGCCATCTCCCCGGCCCCTCCTTCTTCCTTCCTTTTTTTTTCTTTTTTTTTTTTTTTTTTTTTTTTTGCGGAACCAGGGATTGAACTCAGGCCCTTGCGCTTGCCAGGGAAGCACTTATTCCACTGAGCCATCTCCCCGGCCCCTCCTTCTTCCTTCTTAAATAAGGAATCCAGGGCAGGAAAGGACATGGAAACCTTTTTCCAGATGCCCATAATTCCATTATATCAACCTACTACCCAACTTCTGTTACACAACCCAAGAAAATTCTGTTTAAATCGCTGTTATTTTGAGTCCACTATACACCACGGAAATGCATCTCTACACATAAAATAACTCTGCTAAGGAGACTGTAAGAGGGGGATTTATATAGGACGAGATTAAGAGAGGCACGTAACTGTAAGTCACCAGATAGGTGGTGATGCCAAAAATAGCAGCATCACCATATTTGGAAATGTGGTAGGGTTAAAAAAACTAAATGAGTTTAGAGAAACTGGGTCATGGGCAGGGAGATAGCTCAGTGGACTAAGTACCTGCTTTGGTAAGCATAGGGAACGGGGTTTGATCCCTAGTTCCACATGCTGCACTGGTCCCACTCCTGAGGTGCCCTGAGTCAGCAATGGAGTTTGGACGTGGTGGCACATGCCTATAATTCCAGCACTGGGGAGGCTGAAAACAAGAGGATCACCATGAGTCTAAACTGCATAGTAAGACCCTGTACCAAATACATAAAAAGAAAACAAAAAAATAGAATTATTAGTGGTAAAAGAGGGATACTAGTATCTTAACTACAAAATATGAAATTGGCCCAATTATAAGAACACAGGAAAAGTCCATGAAAATTTTTTTGTTTGGGTTTTTTGTTTTTGTTTTCTTTTGGTGGAGGTATTGGGGATCAAACTTAGGGCCATGCACATGCTCTACCACTGAGCTATACCCTAGCCAAGACCCTGACATACCTTTAAAAGGAGTGTTTTGTTTTAAAGCAACTAAGTGTGTTGGTCCACCCATCCATTCCTTTTATCCCAGCGTTCAGCAGGAGCCCAGGGGATTATGAGTCCAAGGTCAGCCCTGGATCTGTAGAGTGTTCAAGGCCAATCTTAGCTACATAGATGCCCTAAATTAAAGAAATAATAAAAATTTAAAAGATAAAAACTTTATTTAATAGTAAAATCAGCAATCAAAACTGATTGAAGTATTCTTCTGAAATAACAAACTCTATACAGAAGATCGCCTACTGTATCAGGCAGTTTTCTATGGCAGGGACAAAATGCCTAAGATGCACTACTTAAAAGAGCAAATGGTTAATTTGGCTCATGGTTTCCGAGGGTTCAGCCCGCGACCTCTGGCTCTAAGACTGAAACAGAAGGGCAGAAGATGTTCTGGAGCAAAACTGTGCACTTCCTGTGGCCAGGAGTCAGGGCCAGAGGGAAGGGCAGCAGAGGCGGAGGTGTAGGAGCCAGATGTAGTCTGGCTGGGTCACTGGGTCAGGCCCTGTGACCCCCTGAGACCCACAAAAGAGTGCTGTACTAATCTGCGGGGCACCGCCTTATCCAGTCAGGCTGTCCAGCACACTTAACAGTCATGCCTACAAGCTGTTTTCGAAGGAAGTCTATACAGTTCTCAGAACTGAGGTTTAAACTAAGACAATATTGTACTAATGATGCTGAAATTGATTAAGAAGATTTTTAAAAATCACAAAAGTTTTAAAAATAATCACTTGAATAATTTACTATTTAGGAGAAAAGCACCACTGCAAATTATGTAATATTGGGACCTAGTTGGATAACGAAAGTATTTCCTCAAAGGCTGTATGTATAGTCAATGTGGCTAGGAAGACTCAAGCTGATTTTCCTACTGTCACTTTCATGTGACATTCAAGACAGAAGACATGCCTTCTGGTCACCAAAATGTGTGGGCTTTCTCCTCACCAGCAACCAGATTTCTTGAGGATACCAGTAAGTGACTCGCAGTTCTGTTGCCACAGGTAAAGGGCTTGGCCTGCTAAGCCTGTGTCCACTCAGAGGCCAGTCACAAATCCTAAGTTTCAATGTGTGCTTCTCCACAACTGGCTGAAAACTGGAGTTACCGTGACCCATTCTTGGGTTCAATTAATTTTCTAGGGCAGTTCACAACCCTTAGACACTTCCCTTATGAGCAAGGTGTGTGGAAGGAGTGAGGAGCCTCCATGCTTTCTTGGAGGGGGGCATGCTCCAGCTACCTCTGTGTGTTCTGTGACTAGGGGCTCTCCAAACACCATTTAGACATCCTTAGGAAGGCCTCATGACATAGGCGTGACAGCATATTCACTCAGTCTCCATCCTCCTGTGACTGCTAATTGTGGTATGTTAACCTGAGCAGATCAATGCCTAGCGAAGTATAAAGCACAGTTCTGGATGTGGCTATGGATGACTGACATGTAGGCCAGCAAACCCAGAGAAGACCCACCTCGGATGTGAGTGGCATCAACCAATAGGTTTGTAGGTCAGATGGAATAAAAAGGGAAAGAAGAAAGTCTCCTTGTTTTGGAAGAGCTCCAGTCTTTGCCATCACCTTTGGACATCAGTCTTTGGCTTCTTTAGCCTTCCAAAGCAGACCTGCATCAGGGACCGTACAGTGACATTCTGGACCTTCAACCTAGACTGGGGCTGTGTCTTTGATCCCTTCGGTTTGCTGCTTCTGTCTGAGTCACCACTGGATCCTCTGGCTCTCCAACCTGCAGACAGTGAGGTGGATTCCTCCACCTCTGGTCCGAGGCTGCTGTGGGCTTTTGCTCTGGTTCTGCAGGCCTGCCTAGCATGCCCCTAATCACAGACACGTCATCATATACTCCCCTCCCCTCACAGGTAAGGACCTGGACTGCAAGTTTCAAGTGTCCAGGCATGGCTTGGTCTTTCTGGTGACCAGTCCCACCCAAGAGCCTGAGAGTCACTTCACTGAGACAGTAGATGCTCCTGCCACCCAGAAAACTTCAAGAGAGTTCACTGCTGGTCCCCAGGGGCAGAGAATGTGTGTGTAATCCTTCATTCTATTCAGAGTATCACAGTAGTAACTTTCACTGTTATTTTTTCAAACACCAGAACATTGTTGTAAATAAATAATGTGAGCAAATGAAATGAGATGGAATAATAAAAATAAGTTAAAAGACAGAAAAGAAGAATGAATGGAAAAAATAATACTAAAAGGTAGTATTTTGATGAAAAATATGAACAAAGTGCTAATGATCAGGGAAAAAGTAGGAAAGACAATACTAAGACTAAGAGTGAAAAATTATATAATTGACTTATTTTTAATTAATTATTTATTTATTTGGTACAGTGTCTCTCTACATAGATCGGACTCATAGTGATCCTCCTGTCTCAGCTTCCTCAGCGCTGGGATTACAGGCATGTACCGCCACATCTGGTTTCAGTGGCCAGCACAGCATATCCAAGGGTCTAGCGCCAGCACAGTGTGCAATATATCAGGGATTGAACCCAGGTCCTTGCGCTTGCCAGGAAGGCACTTAGGCCACCAAGCTATCTTCCCAGCCCTGTAATTGACATTTTGACGATAAAAAGAATGCTATAGTTTCATTTCAATAAATTTGAAAATTTTAACTTACAGTTTCCCAAATCTGTTTTTTCCCCTCTATGGTGGGACTTCTGATTTTTAGTTTGGTACATGACTACCTGAATTTTTTTTAAAAAGGCATATATTAGCATTCCTTGCAATTAGGACTGCTTCTATGACTATGTCCTGATCAATAAAATAGAATAGGTACTGTGTGGCAACTGCTGGGGAGTTCTCTGCAAAGTCAGCTGGTAGTTACTCCACTTCCTTTCTGTTTCTACTTCTAAGCAGCTAGCTGGAATATGGATGTGATGTCTGGATTCGAAGTGGCCATGTTGCACCATGAAGTGAGAGTCACACGTACAGGATAGCAGAGTAGCAGAATAAATAAATCTATATCAAGGACAATGTGTGTGTGTGTGTGTGTGTGTGTGTGTGTGTGTGTGTGTTTTACTAGCAGCTAAGCCCTGGACCTTACACATACTAGGTGAATACTTGCCTATTGACTATATCCATAGCCCCCCCCCTTTTTTTTTCAGAACTGGGGATTGAACTCAGGCCTTTGTGCTTGCTACGCAAGCACTTATTCTACTGAGCCATCTCCCCAGGCCCTCCATCGCCCTTATTATTTTTCATTTTGGACCAGGTCTCACTAAGTTGCACAGCCTGGCCTCAAACTTGGGATCCTCTTACCTCAGCCCCCTGGTTGGCTGAGATTATATGAGCATACACAACCAGACATTGAGATCATTTACAAATAACCAGGAAAGTATATGAAAATTTCACACCAGCTGGACACGTGTCCAGCATCTATGCATGACTGCACATTTTCTGTGCTTACCTATCAGCAGGAATGGTGTTGGAGCCCCAGCCCTGATGTTTGCGTCAATCTGAAGTTTCTGTAAATAATAATTGAGGTTAGGAAAAGCTGCAAGTCACCCAGACGTAGGCTGGGGAGAAAAGGTGAGGATGCTCAGACAAACCACAAATAATCACATTTGTGGCTGAGCTGTCAGACTGATAGTTACGAACACTTATAGGATTTAGTCATTTGAAAACATATGCTTCTGGTGGTGAGCAATGACCCTTCCCAGAGCTGAAAGGCTCCCCTCGTTCTCCTTGCCACCCCTCTCCCTGCCTTCTCCAGAAGAACAAAGTGTCAGAATATCAACTGAGCGATCTACTGTCCCTGGTAGTGTTGTGCTACTGATGGTTATTGAAAATGGGTGTGGGCGTATGAAGTTTCTCAATTTTTTTTTTTTTTTCTGCTCTGTAGTGTGTGTACAAGTGTTCAAGGGCTGGGAAAATAGTTCAGCTGCATAAGTACCTACAAGGTCCCTCGTGTGATCCCCAGTACCATTAAAAAAAAGCTCATAATAAAATATTTCCTCAAAAGACATCTATTTCAAATAACTTTCCAAACGATATGCACTAGTTATTCAGTAAGTGTTAACCCATATCTGTGTTTGTGCTTGGTCGCCCACAATGTACGTTACTCCCTAGCACATACCTAGATCATTTCCCCAGAAGTGCACTCTGATGCATACACGAATGTCTGAGCTTACTTGCAAGTACTCTCATGGTGGAGGTTCTAGAAGTGCTAGTGGTGGTGAGCAGATGGTAGAGTGTGGCAGTGGAGTATGGATGTGGCAATCATGTCCATGGTCTTCAGGGGGAGGTAGGACCACTTTATGCCCTTATATGTGGGTGTAAGAAATTGTCATTCATAACAAGGTTTATTTAGCTCACAGTTTGTAGAGGTTTCAGTCCGTAGTTGGTGCTAACACAGGATGGCATGACACAGGAGAAATGGCCCATGGAGTGGCAGGCAGAAGGCAGGAGAAGCAGCAGCGGCAGCAGCAGCTGACTTTTCTGCCCCTCTGTGTTCCATCCAGGACACCTACTCGTTGGGAGCTTTTACCCACACCCAGGGTGGGACACCCTTAAACCTAGTATCACATCCTGCATCCAGCCAGCTCTGAAAAAATCTCCCCTATGATTACATGAAGCTTTGAGGGGACATCTAGATATAAGCTATGACAGTATATGTCCCCCAAACCTGGAAAAAGGCCCTCAGATATGAGTGCCCCATCTTTATGGCAGCATTGTTCACAGTGGTCATAAGGTGGAAGCAGCAAGGGGGTGGCCAGTGTGTCATACGTGCACAATATCCAGCATATCCAGCCCTGACAAGAAAGGAAGTTCTGAATCATGCTACGGCACAAATGCGTGTGAAGACAGTGAGCTGAGGAACATGTACCAGTCACAAAAGGACACATTCTGTATGATTTCACTTTCGTGAGGTGCCTTGAGTCGGCAGATTTATAGGGACAGAGAATAGAAGGTGTTGACTGGAGCAGAGGGAGAGGGTAGAGATGGAAGGCTTTCATGAGAATGGAGCTTCCATTTTGCAAGATGGACAAAAAAATGCTGAAGATGAGTGGTAGTATAACAATGTGAACACACTTCCTGACACTCAACTGTATACTAAAAATGGTAAATTTTGCAAGGTATAGTGGTACATGCCCATAATCCCAGCAGTCCAGGTGGCAGAGGCAGTAGGATCTTAAGTTTGGGCTTAGCCTAAGCAATTTAGCAACTTAATGAGATTGTCAGAATAAAAAATTAAAAAGGGGCTGGGGAGATGGCTCAGTAGAAAAGGCACTTGCCTGGCAAGTGGAAGGGCCTGAGTTCAACCCCCAGTTCCACAAAAAAAAAAAAAAAAAAAAAAAAAAAAAATTAAGAGGACTAGGGATGCTGCTTAGTGCAGAGGCCCTAAATTCAATTGCTAGTACTGAAAAAAAGTAAATTTTACATTGTATGTATTTTACTATAATAAAAAAATGGAAGGTATGTCTAGTTATTTAAAATGATAGAAAAGAGAAAAGTGGAATGTATGTATAAAAGGGTTAGACATTGCTTGATCTCTAAAACTCCTGGAAATCTTCCCAAAAAGCCCCACACATATCAGTCATTGCCTTGAACAGGCCCTCTGGTGCTCTCGGCCTCACCTTCCCCCGGACTCTGACACTTCTGGGGCAGGAGCTGAGACCACGGAGCCAGCCCCTGACACCCCTGAGCAGCAGGCCCTTGCCGCCACCTCTTGGTCTCGGCTGCTCCGGGTGCTCCATCTCCCTGTCCTTCGCAGGGCCCAGCCACTGAACAACTCTTCTTTGACAACAGGCACAGGGGAGGAGGAGCTGGCCCATCCTATGACCAGAGAGAGAAGGGGAGCAGGGACAGACCCTGCACACACGTCCCTGCAGAGCTCTGGCTCGTTCCGCCATGCTGTGAGACTTTCTTGCCGTCCAGGTTTGCTGACCTCCTCCGAGCTGCCTGGAAGTCGCTCCTGTCTTGGGAAACTCTTGGGCTCTTCCTGAGCGCAGTACTGAGAAGCTCCTGGCCACACGTCTTTTGGAGGAGGCCCACGAGTGGGAACAAATCCACCAGAAGTTAAAAATATCAGTGGCCATTTGAAAGCACATTCTTTAGCAACACAGCAGATGTTGGTTTGTAAACACAGCCATTTAAAGACAGGCAGGGCCAAATTACCAGAAAAAGGGGGGGCAGGGTTGAAAGTATTTTCAAACAGTTGTTTCTGCCAATTACCCATTTGATTTGTTTGTTCGGTTGTTTGTATTTCAGCTATGCTCACCAAGAATAAAGCGGCACAGCCGGAGAGAGTAAAACCGAACTTTTAGAAAGACGGGGTAAATGAGCAGGAGGGGGGCTGGTGTAGGAAAGAGCAATGTCTCCAGGGATGATGTGGGCACAGGCGACCTGTGCTGCGGGCCCTGTGGTCCGCTGGTGGCGCAGCTCAGGGTTGGCTCTGAGCTCCCTGGCAGTAGGAACAAAGTAGGCAACAGTGCTGATAACCAGCATGAAGGTAAAAATAAACCAGCTCTTCAGGAGAAGCAGAGCTCCGGGAGCTTCTGTCCTTGTCAGAAGGACTTTGTGAGATAAGAGGGCCAAAACCCTCAAAATCACGCCTCCCTTAAAGCTCTAAGTGGCTGGGATGGGTCCCACGCAATGTGGGAAAGAGTGATTCAGGACTCTCCAGCAGTGGCTGCAGAGTGAAGCCCAGGTGGGTGCCTCTTAGACCGTGCAGTCCATGGACAGTATTTTAGATTTACATTTGTAGTGGAACTGCAGGTTGTGTGATACCCCCTGCTCTTTCCCACTGCAATTTTTTTTGATGAAAATCGGCCAGCAGAGATCCCTGTGCCTGCCTCAGGGACTGGTCTGTCACGCTGCACAGCCCTTGCTCAACCTCCACACTCTAGGTCTTGGGTGCAGCATTTGTGGTCCAGGCCATGTGCCGTGTGAGCCCAGGCTCTCCCACCCCTGTGGGATGCACCCTGCTGACCCAGAGTCTTGCCCTGGCACCGGCTGCTCCTGGGGGCTGTGGCTTTACCATCAGCTGGATGCAGAAAGGAAACTCCCTGAGGATGCTCAGCCTCCGTGTCTCTCAGCAAACAGCTCAAGCCAAGGTCAGATCTGCTCCCTCCCTTAGGCGCTCCATTGTTTCGTTCACTTCTAGGCAGTGGGAGGGCTAAGAGGAAAACAGCCAGATTTGGAACGCTGATGCGTTCACGGAAATGAAAGGCTAGCAAATTTTTTTTCTCCTGACATCTTCATTTATTTAAATGGAAATGTCTTCATGCCAAACTCAGAATACAGGTTTTTTTGTTTGTTTGTTTTTTGTTTTCTAATTTTGTTTGATCAGTGTTTCTTTTCTAGTTCAACAATCTGTAAGAAAATCTGACAGGGCATCCAGCTCTGCTCTGCAGGTATTCTGTGGGGATGACCCAGATTCGGTATCTTCAACACGAGGTCTGAGTGGGAAGAATGACCAGGCACCGTTCGTTTTCAGGCCTGTCCTGAAGCCAGAGGTCCTCTGGATGCCGGGCATAACCCAGAGGGAACACCTCGAAAGTACTCTGCTCAAAGAGTACCACTCAGAGCAGACTGGTCACCAGGCGTTAGCCTGTCTTTGTGCCTTCTAAGACAAACGAAAGGAAAGACTTGTTAAATTGTGTTCTTGGACCTAAAGCTACTGCCTTGCATATTTAAATTTGGTTTAAATATTTCTGCATATATAGTGAATTGTAGCCACAAGTGGTGTCACATGCCTATGATCGCAATATTTGGGAGACTGAGGCAAGAGAATCACCAGGAGCTTGAGGCCACCTGGACTACACAGTGGGTTTAAGGCCAACCTGAACTATGTAGTGAGACCCTGCCTCAAACAAACAAGCAGTGAATTATAACCTAATCTGATTTATAGACAGACTGAAACCTGCTTTTACAAGAAGTAAATGTCTATTAATCAGCTGTGAAACTGTCTCATTCATATTTATTTCTCAATAAAAAAATTTTTAAAAAAGATGTAAATGGCTCTCTCTGAGATTCTCTCTGCTCTGTGGGAACAGCATCTCCTGTCTTTCTCCAGGAGTTTTCTCCCCATCCCCTTCCAATGGGTAGGAAAGAAAGTAACCATCCTGGGGACATGTCCCAAGGCTGGACCATGTAAGTAGATCCAGGGAATTCCAGACACAGGTGACTCCCCATGCTCCCCACTCTGTGCCACGCTGCTGCCATCAGCGAGGCCAGCTGGACCTCAGAAGTTCATGACACACATGCTGGTACACTCCTGTAATCCCAGCAGTCCTGCTCGGGCCAGAGGAGCACCTCAAGCACAAGGCCAGCCTGGACTACATGATGAGTTCAGGGGCAGCTTGAACTGCATAGTGAGACATGTCTCCAAAAGAAAAAAAAGTTCATCCTCTTTCCTTTCGGTTAATCCAAGTGTCTCCTTAATCCTAGTCCTGTACTTGTCAGATGTAATTAGGCTTGTCTTTTAAAAAGATATTTGGAGCCAGGGAGATGGCTCAGTGGAATAAGCACTTCCCTGGCAAGCGCAAGGGTCTGAGTTCAATCCCTGATTCTGAAAAAAAAAAAAAAAGACATTTGCTATTTTGAGATAAATAGATTTACATGTGGTATATGAAAACCTACCTATTTTCCGTTCAGTTTCTCCCACTGGTAACAGCCTACATCATCATCATGCAGAATCACAACCAGAACATTGCCGTCGTTCCCGCCACTCCATCTCATTTAGACTCTGCCGCTCTGCACGCACTCACTGGTGCGTCTACTCTACCAGCTCAGTTGTATCTTGTGCATAGATCCTGTGGGCCACTGCCTGACGCAGAGCGGTTTCACAACAATGGTTTCATAACTTTTACTCCATTTCTTCGACTGCACCCAGTCTGCCCCCATCTGTAACTCCTGACGGCTGCTCGTGTGCTCCCCATTTCTGTAATTTTGTCATTTTTAAGCACGTCGCCTGCGCAGGGTGTGTAGCTCAGTAGTAGCATCTCTGCTGAGCGTGCAGGAGGCCTTGTGTTTATTTCCAGCTCACACAACACACTGCCACCTGCCCCCTAAACAACCAATAAGAGTCCCATAGAAGGAGTAAGATACTATGAAACTTTTGCGGATTGACTTGTTTCAGCCAACATGATTGCACGGAGATGCACCCAGGTCGTGCACATCTGTGTGTCCTTCTGCTTTACTGCTGACTGGTTGCTACGGAATGGTTTTGTCAGAATTTGTCTGAACGTTTCCAGTTTGAGGGTGCAAGTTAGGCTGACACAAACCTTCGTGTGCAGGTTTCTGTGGGATGCTAAATTTCATTTCTCTGGAATTGAAGCCCAAGACTGTAACTGGATCCTTGGATGGTTGTGTGTTTAATTTTTCCACAAACTATAAATTGTTTTCTAGGATGGCTGTGCCAGTTTTACAGTTTCTCCAGCACTTCATGAGCGGCCCAGTTAACTGCATCTTCAGTGTTTGTGCTATTTTTATGTTAGCCGTTATAATTGCTGTATTGTGATGTCTAGTGGTTTTGGTTTTCACTTCAGCAGTGGCTAATGATGTTGAACATCTGTGCATATATTTATTGGCCCTCCATATCATCTCCGGTGAAATATTTATGTTTTCTTTGCTCATTTTTTCTAACTAGGTTGTCCTTTATTGCTGAGTTTTGAGTGCTTTTAGATATCCTGGATCCTAGTGCTCTGTCCTACATATGTTTGTACATTTCCCCCCAATCTGTATCTTGTCTTTTCATCCTCTTAACAGGGTTTTATAAAAAAAAAAAAAATTCACTTTGATGAGATGTGATGTTCAATTTTTACTTGTATAGATTGTGCTATTGATATCAAACCTAATAACTGCTTGCCTTGTCCTAGATCCTAAAGATTTATTTTCTAAAAATTCATAATTTTAATATTTCTATAAGCCTTTGGTCCATTTTGAATTAATTTTTGTACAAGATATTGACATAGGAAAATTGACTACCAATCTGCTAGATACTGGTATAAGTTTGTCTAAAATCAAAGATTGAATTTTAGGAACAACAGACGGTAAGAACAGAATATATCTATCTGGGAAAAGAAAGCTTCTATCTGAGAGAGGGACAGAAGGGAACCTGGGTGGGTTGCCAAGTACCAAGCCTTTCCTAGGGATTTTATAGAGCAAAACCCACAAGATGAGGCGGGTCTAAGGCGGGGGAAAAGGGGAGATCACAAGATGGGCATGAGGTAAAGTTGCTCAGGTAAAACTGATTAAATCAGAATCAAATGGAGAAGCGAGTCTGGAGCAAGTGGGCATGAATACACACAGGGGCTCTTTCTGTAGAGGGCTGGGTTAGTGATTCTTCCCAACTTCTTAAAGGTCATTGATACCTACTTAGAATATCAATCCCTGATGCCCATCAGTGAGGAGTTATGTGGCTGCATTTGTTTACTCTTGTCTTGAGCTCTGGCCCACAGCAGCAGTGTCTATCTCTCCCACAGTTACAAGGTATCTCATCCTCCATACTGCCTCCTTGAGGCCTAGCCCTGTCTGACTGCCTATAATAGTTCTAATTTAGCTGCCTATAACAATATGCATCTAGATCTTTTTTGCCCATACACATTCAACTGCTTCAGTGTCATTTGCTGAAAAGATTTTTACTTTTTTATTTACTTATTTTTTATTCACAAGTGGGAGAGAGAGAGAGAGAGAAAGAGAGAGAGAGAGAGAGACAGACAGACAGACAGAGAGAGAGAGATGGAGACAGAGACAGAGACAGAGACAGAGACATAGATATTTTAATGACATAAGTGATGGCCAGGGAGCAGAAGGCATAGCAACACTGGAATAAACATGTTGATTAGTAAGACGGACCCATTGTCCAAGGAGGAAATGATTCACGCCATTAACTAAATGCTGAGAAAAGAGAGAAGGCATCCATTCTATCCATGTTCAAGGCGTTGGAAGACTGTAGTAAGAGAGACCAGAAGACATCTATGCCTCCGCATGCAGCCCTGGCAGAAGGGAAAGTGAGAGGAAAACTGAACCGGGATGGGTGACTGTTGGGCAGACCTCTCTGGGTCTGCTTCCAGACTCTGGTGCTGGGAACACCCCGACTTTTCTCGGGTCTGCTCACATGAAGTACTTCTCTCAAGAGGCCTGAGGAAGAACTCCAGGCAGCCTCTTGCTCTATTCTCGCTGCAGCAGCCCCACTTCAGCTCCGCTGTGGTGCTGGAATGTAAGTACTTAAGTACTCAAGAGGCCGTCCACAAGAAACAGGAGGACCCTACATTCCACCTTCTGGTTCCCTGCCATGGGACTGTCTCCAAAGATTTCTAAGTTATTTTTGGAATGGAAAAACCAAACATGGTATAGCTGCTTGAAAAGTCAAGGTGATTGCTTCCCAGCTTGGCTTCAGAAAATAGACACTTGGTGCCTCCTTTCAACAGGCGTTTTAATCCAAGAAGAATGAGACCAGAGCAAGGAAGGGCTTCGCTGAAGTTAACTCTGTGTGCATCTTGTGAGTGGCTCAGCGGAACTTGGGGCAGAATATGAAACACAGCGGCATTTGTGCAAAAGGAGCAAGTGGGGTGGCCATGTGACCTGCTTGGAGATCTTTTGCTAGAAGAAAAGCCACTGGCCTAACTCGCTAGCTATAGAACTCTTCTTCCAACATTAGCTATTAACATAACAGAATAGAAAAGGGGAGTCTCTAGCTTTGTATGACTTATTGTGTATCCTTTTCTTGCTGCGTTGGTGGCAACTGTAACCAACGTATGTATGTCAATTATGTAGCTTGTGCACACCTTCGCTTCATGAGCCTCCCAATATTCTAATGAACTTCCACAAGTCTGCACCCACATTCTAATGCCTGGAAACTGTGAGTGTGCCCTTAGTCAGAAAAAAAGTCTTTGAGCATATAATTAAATTAAGGATCTCCAAAGAGATCATCTTCCATTACCTGGGGATTCATAAATCCAGTGATACATGTCTTATAAGACACAGAAGGGAAGGCAACATGGAGACTCAGAGAATGCCAACGTGAAGGTGGAGACTGAGCTTTGAGTGATGCAGCCGGGACACCAAGAGCTACAGGACGCTTGAAGAGGCAAAATGGGCATCTCCCCGAGGGCCTTTGGAGGGAGTGTGGCCCTGATTTCAGATGTCTGGCCTACAGAACTGGGAGATGATACATTTCTGGTCTTGTAAGATCCACTGTACGATGTTGTTGTAGCAGCTCTGGGAAACTAATATCTGTATTTTTACATGGTTGTTAAGAGACTTTAGGAGAGGCACGAATATTGTTTACAATGAAGCCAGCAGGAGAAATGGGTCTCTGCACCTTGTTAGGGAAGCAGTATTTATGCTGGGACCTGAATAGTGTCGACAAAGTCTCAGGTTTGTACGGATGAAGGGTTCCTTTGTGACTGGACGGAAGTCCCATATTTTACCGATGAGGAACATGAGACCCTCAGAAGGCAATTGTTCTACCTAAGGCAACACACTTACATACTTAGTGGCATACATAGTGGCAGGGAAAGTAAAGATGCCATCTCTTCTGGTTCCCACTCCCCCACACACTATGAGAGCCACCACCTCCCCCCAAAAAATTGTTCACTACCTGTACACGTGATTTCTGCAGGTGCCCGCTATATCCAGCCCACCATATTCTTTCAGTTTTAGGTGTCAAACTCCATCCACATGACTCAAACCCAACCGAGCCACTGGCTTACCCAGTCTGAAGGGAGGAGGGTGGCTGTGGCCTCAGGTACTAAAACTAGGTCACATGCAGTGTCCCCGCACTTTGCTGCTGCCCTCAGCTCTCCCTCTCTTGGCTGTGGATCTCTCTGTGTTTTCCCTCCTTCTCTTGATGATGGATGTGCTTACTTCATGTCCTTGGGAGGAAGGACGCTGGCGGTTCCATGTTTACATCAGTCTTGAACCATGACACCAAAGCCAAGAAACAGCTTCTTTTCAAGCCCACAGAAAACACCCAGGGAAGAGCTGTGACTGGTCTAGAGGGAGTTACATGGCCAACCTGAGGTGCAGTGCCAAGGATCTGGATGATAGTGGATGCCACCTGCTCCACCAAGTCCAAGTTCTTCTCTCACAGCAGGACACCCAGCTTGCAGCCTTTCCTATCCTCCCTTGGAGAAGATGCAGTTGGTGACTGATCCTAGGGGATGGATGTCTTCTAATTCCATCCCATGCTTCCCTCTCCTCTGTGTATGACTCTGTATTTCTTTTTAGTTTGCTAGAAGGGAGGTGCCTTAGGGCAGCCTGGGAAAGCTCGTGTTGAATATGGCAGTGGCTCACAGCTTGGCAGTCAGCACAAACATGAATGTGCGGTAGAAGGCCACCGACTGCCCTGTTCACCTGCCCACCATTGTTACATGAGCAGAAAGGTTAGATTACATTAGCTAATGCAGTATTTACCAAAAAGAGGACAAGTGCCATATCCTGGACCACCAAACACAGAACTCACCATGCCAAGGGGACTAGTCAGGTGGGCGTGGATATGTTATGGAAGAAGTAATCGCTACTCCCAAGTCCCAAGCAGCAAAGGTCTCCCCTGTGCCAGGCGACTATCATGGGGTGCCCGTGGAAAGCTTCACCTTCACTTCACCCTCACCCGGGGCCCCCGGCTGAGGGAGCTCCACGATGGTCACAGGATGACGGAAGGCCCTGGGGACTCGTGCGCTGGCTTTTAGGGTGTCTGCTTGTAAGCAATGTTTATTGCCCTGTTCACATCAAGTCAGAGTTGCCAGATTCCAGAGGGTGAAGGTGCAGAGGGCTGTAGTTTCCCATCCCTGGGAGTGTGTGCAGGAGGTGGAAAATTGACGCTATTTATTTATTTACTTTTTTTTCTTCGGCTTGAGCCCAGGGTCTGGGGATTGAACCCGAAGGCCCTTGTGTGCTAGGAGGTGATCCTCCAGCCCAGGCTTTTCAAAGCAGTTTCAGAAAAGACAAAGTCTGTGGTTTGCCTTTGAAGAGTGGAACTGGGACAATGAGGGAGAGGGGTGAGAAGGACAGGTCCCTTGGGCTCCTCTTCTGCATGTGCCCTTTGAATTTTTATTTAAAAAACTTGTTGTAGTAAAGAACATGACATTTGTCATCTTAGCCACTTGAAGTGTGGGTTCAGTAGTATTACGTATGTTCATGTTGCTGAATAATCAGCCCTTCGGACTCCCTCACCTGGTAAAACTTAAATTGAAAAGCCATTTATTAATAACTTCCTGTTCCTTTTACCTGCCGGTCCCCAGCAACTAGTGTTCTATTTTTTGCCCCTATCCAGTTGGCTCCTACATGATACCACATATTGGTGGAGTCATACTATTGTTCTTTTTTTGTGGCTGATTTATTTCACTTGGCATAAACTTGTCAAGATTTATCTATGTCATAACATATGTCTTTTTTTTTTTTTTTTTTTTTTTTTTTTTTTTTTTTTTAGTGTATTTGGTCATTGCAGGGTCTCACTACGCAGCTGGGACTCAGAGTGATTCTCCTGTCTTCAGCCTCCCCAGTGCTGGGATCACAGACATGCATCATTATTCCCAGACTCTGGCTGGCTCAGCCTGCCCTAGGTGCAGGGCTGGCACGGCATGTGGTGTCATGGGTAAACCACAGTCCTTGCCCTTCCTAAGCTTACCTAAGCAGGTGCTTTAGTCTGCTAAGCTATCTTGCCAACCCCACATGTCATAATTTTCTCTTTCCAATTTAGTTAAAAATTAACCTATATTAATTGTGTATGCTGATGGTTGAGCATATTTTCTTTTTTAAAGGAAATTCACCATTCTTCATTATTGTCAGCAAGACAAAACAAACATGAAAAATAACAGTGGATTTTGACATGTCATCCCTCAACTGATAAAGATACCAATTTCATGGGGCCAGGGAGATACCTTAGTAGAATAAGCGCTTGCCTGGCAAGCTCAAGGGCCTGAGTTCAATACCCAGTTCTGGAAAAAAAAAATTCAAAATGTAAAATACTTTTTTTTTTGGCTTTCCATTGCATTTTTTCCCCATAATTTTATTGAGAAACAAATAGCAATGAGACTGTTTCAAACCAAATTGGTAGGACAGTTTCAATAATTATCACATAGCATACATTCTTCCTAGTGGTTAATTGCTGTACAAGATGCAGACATGATATCCTATTTACAATCACTATTAGAACAAATCCCTCTATTTATTAAGAGAATGTAACTATATATCTATCCTAACCATTTTGAATACACAGATATACAATGGACATTCATCTGCATACCCTTTTTTGTTAAGTTCCGTTATTTGAATATTATAGGTGTGTTAACTCATTAAAATATTCTAAAAGAGTCCAGTAGTCCATAATAGTATTGGGTCTTCCGCTTGACTGGCAATGTCAGAAATTGTTGACCTGAGTCCCCCACAGCTCAACATAACACCATGGCTTTACTTCTTATACTTCGTTTTTATACTTTTCTGCTGGATGGTTAAGACCAAGCTAAAGCAGGACCTATGCAACAAGAAATGTAGCTTTTGGGTCTGAGAAGGTTAGTGAAATCCCTTCAGGATTTATCCTGAGATCCTGTACCTCAGATTGCAGAACCTTTGTCAGTGTCAGCCATGTGGATGAGTCACACCATTACTTGGCCAATGTGCTCTCTGTGAAAGCCTGAGTGAATGTTTTCTCTCCATGTGACTCTCCTTAGGCACACTCTACATCATCAATCACTTTCCTCTTTGGTCAAAATGTAAAATACTTAAAAAAAATTTTTTTTTTGCAGTACCAGGGATAGAACTCAGGACCCTGCACTTGCCAGGCAAGAGCTTATTCTACTGAGTTATCTCACTGGCTCCTTAAAATACCTTTAAGTCACTCATAGAAATATAAGCTAAAACTTCTAAAAGTGCTATCTGTTTTATACATGGATATAGCATGCACCGATCAAAGAATGTTATTGGTTTTCAAGGGTGAGTAGTACTCTATTGTACATATACACAGGTTAAGTAGCCCTAATTGGAAATTTTTGGGAATAGAAGGGTTTTAGATTTTGGATTTTGAAATATTTGCTTGTATTTGATGAGATAGCCTGTGGGTGGGACCCAATTTTATTTATTTACTTATATTTATTTATTACTGGGGATCCAACTCAGGACCTTGTGCTTGCTAGCAGGTGCTTATGCCACTGAGCTATCTCCCTCGCCCCAGGGCCCAAACTTAAACAAGAAATTCATTTGTGTTTTGTATATACATGTGCATGCAATTTGAAGGTACTTTTTCACATTTGAAATAATTTATTAAAAAAATTTATTCATACCATAAATTTCCATAGTGTGGAATTTTCCACTTGAAGCAACATGTTGGCGCCCAAAAATGTTATAAATTTTGGAGAATTTTTGGTATCCGACTTAGATTAGACCTCCTCAGCCATTCACCCAACAGTAGGCACTTCTTCTGCTCCTCTCTTGGGCCATTGTGGATAATGTGGCTAGAAATATCTGGTCAGACCCTGTTTTCAATTTTTTAGGGTGTACCACAAAAATGCTGAATCATAAAGTCCTTTTGTTTCTACATTAAATTATTATATTTTAATTTAATTATATTTTTTATTTATTTGCCTGGGTTTTTGGAGCAGGGTTAGGAGTAGGTCTAACCTGTGTAAACTGGCCTCAAACTTAAGATCTTCCTGCCTTGGTCTCCTGGATAGCTGGAATTACAGGCATGTGCCAACATGCCTGCAACTTGAAGGTTTTTGAGGGACTGTGTCATGTTTGTGTCTACATGTTCCCTCAAAGATTCATGCAGTCATGGAGGGCCAGCATTTCAGAGGTGGCTGAATGTAGAGTTTGTGATCTAGTCATTGTCCAGTGCTGGGATTAAGGGCGTGAGTGCTACATCTGCTCTAGGACAGGTAGCCTGCTTACCACTTAAGGGACAGAGTGTTCTCTCTCTTGTTGCTTTTGGTGTCCTCTGTCCACCATGAGCGGTTGCTCCTCTGCCACGTGCCACCCTGCCTTGGACACAGGATGAGAGCTGCCCCATGTTAACCCCTCCCTCTCCCTCCATCTTTCCTCCTCCACCTCACCCCAACCAGTTAATCTACTTTCTATCTCTGTTGATTTGCCTATTGTGGAAATTTTGCATAAATGGAAAAAAATATAATATGTGGTCCTTTGTAGTGGTTGTTGTTTCATCCCTGGTGTGGCATGGACCAATGCCCCATTTCTTTTTATGGCCAATGCTATTCCACTGTATGTTTTATTTATCATTTCATCTGTTGATGGATATTTGCGTTGTTTCCACATTTTGGATATTAGGAGTTAACAGTTATAAATACTTGCATACAAGTTTTTATGTAGATATAGATTTTGCTAAGAGTGAGATTTCTAGGTCATATAGTAACTCTGGGTTTAATATCAAACTTTTTTATGGTACTGGGGCTCAAACCTAGAACATTCTACCACTGAGCTACATCCCAACCCTTTTTATTTTTTAGTGAGACAGGGTCTTACTAAATTGCTCAGTGAGGCTTTAAATTTACAATGATCCTCCTGCCTTAGCCTCCACTCAGTGCTGGTATAACAGGGCTGTGCTAGTAGGTCTGACCTCAAATGTGTGTGGCTATTCTACAGTCATCTGTTGAAAGATTTTTTCTTCTTTGTGTATTAAAAAGACCATTCTTTTTCCCATGGAGTTGTCTTGGCTTCTTTGTTGGAAATTAGTAGGTCAGAAGTGTGTTTATTTCTGGTCTCTTGATTCTACTCTACTGGTCTAAGTCTATCTTTATGCCAGGACCACACTATCTTGATAACTGTAGCTTCGTAGTAAGTTTTTGAAATACTGATTGCTCACCACAAATAATTGAGGAGCTGGTCTTAGCTACATCCCATGGAGAAGTGTCCTGCATTTATTGTATTGTGGGAACTCTGGGGTAGGAATTATTATTTCAATTTTAAAGATGAGTAGTTTTGGACTTATGTTAAAAACTTTCCCAAATTTATATTGTTTACTGTTTGGGCTCCTGTAAGAATAGAATTCACATGCTAAGGTAGGGATTTATTCCTCTCTAGGTAAGTTTGTAAGCTCTTGGTACCTCTTTCTGCAAGTGTTTCTAAACAGACCTGCTGGGTGCTGAGTAGACCTGTGACTGTCAACAGCTTCCTTTAGATGCAGAAGGCCCTAAGTATGCACAGCTGGGTGACATGACCAGGACACATTTCTTTCTGTGTGGGCTGGGATCTTCCCACTCTGCAGTTCACTCCTGACGTTAGCAGGATATCGGCAATGTTGAAATGTTTATGCAGCCAGAGCTGGAAAGCCAAATCATAGTATACCCAAAGGGGGAATTTGTTGGAGAGATATTGAGGTACGCCATGAAACTGAAGGGAGAGCTGAAAGCCTCACCGCAGGAAGTGGGCGGGGTGGGGGTGAGGGTGGGGTGGGGCACCGGGAGCAGCTGATTCCAGGCCTTTCCTAAGGCTAGGTTGCTTTCCCTCTCTGCTCACCACCCTCCAAGCAAGCTGCCTCCCTCCACATGGTCCAGGATGAGGCCAGGATGAGGCGCACAACACCTGGGGCTCCACGCTGTCACCACCCGAGAAAACAAACTGCTCTTTTCCCCAGAGCCAGTTCAAAAAATTCCAGGCGAAGACTTCCATTGGTCTGTTGGGTCAGGTGCCGCGCAAGGTGGTGGAGTGGTGGGGGGACAGAGGGGAGTTTAGGGTTGCAACAGGGCAGGGGGGGAGGGATG
>NW_004524663.1:4167974-4179946 GCF_000260255.1 Octodon degus | reverse complement strand
TCGGGTAGGGGTGGTTAACTGGCGGAAAAGGCTCTTCAGAAGTTTACTTTTGGTTCAAGCAGTGTTTAAATTATTATAGCTCTAATTCTTACAGAACATTTTATTATATTTATAAAACTAGCAATTGTTAACAATCACTTCTTAAGGGACATTTAAATATGTTTTGGGCTGTATAAACATTCAGTTAATTAAACAGCTTCCACATTTCAAACATGATCAGCTTAACATATTTGGCTTTCCTCTTACATATTTTAATTGCCGGTCCCAAGCACTTAAGTAACCAGAGTAAATATAGTTAATTAACCTAATAAATAAGGGGAAATTGGAGCCTTTTGAAATTTTCAAAACTGCACATGAACTTGGAGGATTCCCCTGGAACAGCTGTGAGTCTGTCTTGTTTATTCAACGGTATGTTTTAAACCCAGGTGACAAGGCTGTCAGTTTTCACAGTCAAGTTCTTTTCAATAACGCTAATACACAGGATATGAGATATACAAAGAGTATTTCTAAGAACGAGAACGCTAATAGCGTGTTTTTGATTCCTTTAAACTTTTTTACACTTTTTTGTATTTATTTTAGGGAAGGGGCTACAGGGTGTTCAAGGTCTCACTACTAGATCAGACTTGTAGTAATCTGCCTGTTTATAGCCTCCCAAGAGCTGAGATTATGGGCACACACCAGCACGCCCAGTCTCTATACTTCATTTTTAGACCTTCTCAAAATTAAAACCTGTTGCTTAAGGAACAGTAGTCGAATTCCAAACAACTCAGAAGACTTAATCGTGAACTTTCCTAGGACTGAAAAATGTGCCTACCGCCAGCGAGATAGCTCAGTGGTCTAAAGCACCTGCTCAGGCAAGCTTAGACAAGCGCAGGGACTGTAGTTGGGAATGCTGCACAGCCCCGCCCCCAGGGTGGGCTGAGCCAGCCACACAAAAAAGTAAAAAATAAAAATAAATAAAATAAAAGGTGTTCCTTCACTAGGTAAGTTTCAACTGTCCTAAAATGTATTATTTGTTCTTTTTTTTTTTTTTTTTGTGGTACTGGGAATCAAACTCAGGACCTTGCGCTTGCCAGGCAGGTGCTTACGCTGATGAGCTGTATCCTCAGCCCCTTTTTTCCCCATATTTTTCACATTTCTAAAATTCTGTGTGTGTGTTTGTGTATGTGTGTGTTGTCTCATTCTTCCGCAGCAGCAGGGATTGGGTGCAGGGCCTTCACAGTGAGCTATATCTTCAGCCCCTTCGCCTTTTAAAAGTTTGTTTTTAGACACAGCTTGCTAAATCCCTAAGTTAGCCAGGCTGTCCTTGAACTTCTGGTCTGCTTCCTGCCTCGGCCTCCTAGAATGCTGGTGTGACAGGCCTGTGCCCCACGCCTGGTTTGTGATGTGCCATGCGTGGAACCTCATGGCTCACGTGGGCAGTTACTGTTTATAAGTGCAACATGAAATGAGACATCACAGTGACCAGGGATGATGTCAACCTGAAAGTTAAGGCTGGGCTTGGGGCCCGGAGCTCTGGACACCAGGAATTTCTTCTTATGGACACTACAGTTCTGTCAATATTGTCTCTTTTGGTTTTTGAGATTTCAGGACTTATAAAAGGCACATGAGCTGGCAAGATAGCTCAGGAGACTAAGTGCCTGCTTAGGCAAGCACAGGGACTTTAATCCCTGGTACCACACGCCATGATGGCCCTGCCCCTGGGGCGTGCTGAGCCAGTGACCAAGTCCAGGAATGGTGGTACATGCCTGTAATCCCAGCACAGGGGAGGCTGAAAACAGGAGGATCACTGAGAGTATGAGCTGCATAGTGAGACCCTGTACCAAATACATGTATAAAAAAAAAAGACCAAAAAAAAAAAAAAAAAAAAAAAAAAAAAAAGACACAAGGCTCACTAGATGCCTATGTGTAGTTAATTCAAATACTCTAGTCTTCGCCTACTCACATCCACAGGTCCCCGCTTAGTTGGTTATGGGATAAGATTTGCACTTGTGTGACTTAGCATACACAAACATCTTTTGTTCCATCCAACTTTCAAGTTGATAGGCACCTGTTATTTAAATGTTTTCTTTATTTAACTTTAAGGGGACTTGAATTTGATAGATTCATCCTTTTTTAATGATCTGGGTATTTCATGTTATCCTACTTTCCCCTTCAGTAATAGTTATATATTTGAAATTACAGTTATTTTTTGAGGGCTGCCGAATAGCTCAGCAGATTAAAGTGACTACAAGCAGGCGCAGGGGCCAAGGGTTCAATCCCAGGGCCTGTTGTGCTGGCCCTGCCCCCAGGGCACTCTGAGATTGCAATTGAGACTGGGCATAGTGGTGTGCGCTTGTAATCCCAGCTCTTGGGAGGCTAAACAGGCGGATCACTGAGTCCAATCTAGTAGTGAGACCCTGAACACCCTGTAGACCCTTCCCTAAAATATAAATAAATAAATATATAGACCCAAACAATTATTTTTTTGAATACTTGTTATTGCTTAGCTACAAATTCTAGGACAATATCTGCAATGGAGATAACTGGCATTTTATTTATTTATTTGTTTATTGTGGTACCAAGGATTGAACTCAGGACCTTGCACTTGCCAGGCAAGCACTTATTCTACTGAGCTATCTCCCTGGCCCTAACCAATATTTTAAACATTTTTTTTTAAAACTAAATGTAATGAAAACTGTTTTGTATACACTCTATGATTTGAGATTGACATAAAGTTATGAAATGATGTAAGTGAAAATATTTTAAAAATCTGATATGGATTTTGAGATGCCTTATTGACACATAATTCACACACTATATAATTGACCCATTTAAAGTCTCCCATTCAATAGTTTTTATTATATGCATAGGCATGTGTGACCATTACCACAGTCCATTTTAAGACATTTTTAAAAATCAGGCTTCATTGTGATGTTTTATTCTTATTTTATTTTATTATTTGGGGGGTACTAGGGGTTGAACTCAGGGCCTTCTACTTGATTATGATTTTTTATACACACATAATTTGATAGCATTTTTATCACATGAAAAAGCATCCCTATACTCTGCAGTTGTACCCAAATTCCCCTGAGCCATAGGCAACCACTAATCTACTTTCTGTCTAAAAATGTGCCTTTTATGAACATTTCATGTAAATGGAGCCATAATATGTGCTGTTTTGTAACTGGCTTCTTTCATTCAGAGAAGCAGATATTGAATTTGATGAAAAACATGTTCAGGACCTCTCAAGTGGGGAAGTTTGCTTTTCTATTTTGACATCCCATGGATTTAGCTCACCTGGTGTCACAGTCACAAGTTCATTCTGTTGGCACCAACCAACCACCTGTGGTCCACAAGACAGAGGCTAGGGGCCAGCGAGATAGCTCAGTGGTCTAAAGCACCTTCTCAGGCAAGCTTAGGGACCATGGTTCAATCCTTGGTACTGCATGCCATGGTGGCCCTGACTCCAGAGCAGGCTGAGCCAGCCATACACACAAAATAAATAAATAAATAAGTAAACATTAAAAAAAAAAAAAAAAAGACAGGTGCTTAAGTCCCCATGGTTCAGGTACCTGCTGCAGACTCCATCTCTTTGAGACAGGGCACAGAACCAGGTGTGAACATTTCAGCCCTTTCTATAGCATGGTGGGGGAAGGCAAAGAGTAGTCCTGGAAACAGAACAGACATTCAGAGTGGAAGAGGTTTGCTTTAATTAAATCATTCAATTGCCCCACCCAGTACTTTTGAAAATCTGTAATGAAGTTGTACAGAAAATATGGCTGTGGTACATTGAGCGAGAAAATGAATTAGAAGTCAGTAAGCTAGGTACTTGCTTAGGCTTTGCAGCTGGAATTTGAGGAAGTCATTCTGTATCTTCGTTGATGCTATTGTCCGATATTGTGTGCATAATGTCTTAGGCAAACATTAGGAAATCTCAGTGTCCCATGGCTGGTCACCACTCCACTGTTTTTGGCCACTGTTTTAGGAAGTATTTCAGGCTCAGTTAAATGTATTCTACTTTTCTTCTACTCCACTTGGGGAGAATCTGTAAACACTGGGTCTATGGTTAGCATTTCCCCTTTAAAATCTTGATCTCCAAGGCTTCAGACCCCATCCATCTACTGCTTCAAGAATGCTGAAAACCACATAGCACACTCCCACTCCCACTCAGGTTTAGATCTCCCCTCACCTGCCCCATGGCGTAGTGGTAATTACATCAGTCCCTCAGATGTCTTTGTAGTCACACTGCTCATTCATAAGGTGTAAGGTCTATGGTTGAGGATGGAACATAGTCCCTGCTCCCTGGGCCTGAGGTTCTGAGGCTGACAGATCACAGAGCCTCTGTCAAAGGGACACCTGATATTCCAGCCACAGGTAGCCTGACACCAGGGCTTTGTGACTTTGGGTTCTCTTGTGGTGTTGTTTAACACACCTTTCTTTGTACTTTCTCATGGGATGACTCATAATTATGATATTGCTATTCAAAAGAGACCAAGGATCGGTTTTATAATGTTGAGAAAAGAGCAGAGACCTTTCTGCTACTGACATTTAGTATTTAGGACAGGGTCTACAGGGTCTGCATGGTCTCACTACATAGATCAGACCCATAGTGATTCTCCTGTTTTCAGCCTCCCAAGCACTGGGATTACAGGCATGTGCCACCACACCCAATCTCAATTGCTGTCTCAGCGCACCCTGGGGGCAGGGCTGGCATGGCATGCTGGGAAGCGAATCCTAGCTGCTATGATCTGCCCAAGCAGGTGCTTTAGTCCCACTGAGCTATCTGGCTGGCCCTGCTGCTGACATTTAGAAGTATATATAGGTTAGAGCCGTAAAGATCTTGGACATAGTATAGCCAAACACTTCTCTCTACCTATGCCCATTAATGGAAAAGGTTGGTGCCTGTAGAGGTAATGGGACTTAAGCTCTCTAAATACAAGGAAAAGCAAAGTCCATCCATTTATTCAACACAAATATACTGATTCTTATTTCTGGGGCATTTTTCTAGGAGATGGGATTGTAGGATCATTTAACACAAAGCCCCTACCCTCATGGAAGTTACATTTGTAATCCCATTGTAGACACTATAAAAGGTCATATAAGGTCAGATGGTGATAAGTACTAGGAAGAAACCCAGAATAAGAAGATAGGCAGTGCAGGGAGAAGAGAAGTGTCGTGTGAGATATGGATGTTAGTGAAATACATGAAGTAGGGAGGATACGGGGACATAGCTAAGGCAGAAGTGTTCCAGAAAGAGGCAAGGCAGGTGCAAAGGCCCTGGGGCAGCAAGGAGGCTGGCTGACCACGATGTCTGGGTTCCCCATGCAGCAACCCTTTATCAGGCACAGAACTGCTGAGTCCTCAGGCCAAGAGGCCCATTACCATCTGCAGTGTGCAGGTGTTAGAGTGGTGGCAAAAGCCCAGAAATCATCATATTGTCCAAGTGGAAGCAGAATTTATGATGCCCACATGGATGACAATTGACAAGCCCTCCCTCACACCCCCTAATAGAGACAGCTCTTCTCTAGGGACCAGGAAACCTGAGGGATGATTTTTGATTTGTCATCCAGTAGGTGATTTTGGTCAAGCACTTTTGAAGGATCAGGTGTTTTTCTTATCTTTATCCTTAGTTAAAAGGTAATGTTTCGGGGCTGGTGAGATGGCTCAGTGGTCTAAAGCACCTACTTAGAACAAGCTTAGCAAAGCACAGGGACCGCGGTTCAATCCCCTAGCACCACATGCCAGCCAGCCCCGCCCCCTGGTGGGCTGAGCTGGCCACACACACACACACATAAATAAATAATTTTTTTTTTAAAAAAAGGTAATATTTCACTTTACCTTTGTTTATACCATGATCTGAACTCAGGACCTTGAGCTTGCCAGGCAGTGCTGTGCTGCTGAGCTATCTCGCCAGCCCTAATGTCTCACTTTAAAATAAGGGTGTTCCCAATGTTTTCACAGAGCCTGAGTTCTGGTTGTGGTTGTTGTAACTTACCAAATGAGCTGCATGAAAATCTCAAATGTACACCTTACTAAGGTTTTTGCGTGTGTATGTGCCTAGGACTCTGTCCCCTGGAGTTTGTCAGCATTGAAGAACCTAATACCTAGGGACACCTACAGCACAGTCTACATCGGCTGTGCCAAGCTGAGGCCAATTTCCTCTTCTGCCCTCCAGGTTGGCTGGCAGGGATGCCCATTGCCAGGCTATATTTGGGTGACTCTCTTTCACCAACAGTTGCTTGAGAGAACACACAACACACCTGCACTCCCATCCCTGCTTGAGGAGATGAATGAATTCATGGCTTTGGAAGGCAAAGTCTCCAAACCTCTCCTGGGGCCTCAGGGGAGCTTCTATTAAATATATCTCTAGGGGCCTCACCTTCCACAAGCCTTATGCTTCACTCTCTCTGCAACTGCAGTCTTCTTAGTGTACAGAGTTTTGAAAGCTTTCTTGGAAAATCTGACTGGCACTAAAGTCAAAGAGCGCCAGCTATCTTGCTGGCCCTGTAGGATAGACTATACAAATGCCTAACACCCTCTACTTAAAGGAAGCAAGGTTTATTTTGGCTCACTTCTCTGGCCATAGTGGGCCAGCCCCAAGGCAGGATGACCTTGCAGGGGCCTGGCTGAGGAAAGCTGTTCAAGGCAGGGTATCCAGGAAGCAGAGACTAAAGGAGTAGCTGGGGAGGGAGGAAAAGCCTTCTAGACTACATCCCAGAGGCTGCCTCTGACCAGACTTTACCTCCTAAGAGCAAGCCAGCTATAAGTCCCCACAGTGCAATCATCTTCCCAAAGTCCCACCTATGATCCCATGAGGCTCTTGGGGAACATCTAGACATAAGCTATAACATATAGCCAATTTCCCCTATAATTTTCACTGAGATGGGGATTGTATTATACAGCACAGGTTGGCCTCAAATTTATGATCCTCCTGCCTTAGCCTCCTAAGTACTGAGATTATAGGCCTGCGCCCCCATGCCCAGTTCCCCTCTAGAAATTTATGAGCCATAAATGACTTTTAGGGAAATTGGCTTGAATTGCCTTTTGTAGGATTTTCAGGGCTTAATTTCAGCACTGAGAGAAGTACCGTTGCACTTCAGCCATTCAACAAGTGAGTCTGTCTTGCCGACAGAGAGGCTCCTTAACTACCAGTGTACTCCATTATTTCTGGAAAATGTAGCACCTCATTTGCCTGGCTCTGGTCAGTTTCTTTCATTCATTCATTCTTTCTGTCTTACATTTTAAAAAGTCTGCCCATTTTTGTCCTGGATACTTTGGTTCTGTAAGTTTAATTATTCCACACCCCACTTAGCTGTGTTTGTTAGCTTTGTTCTTCTTCTGGTCATCTGAGAAACTGGGAAGATTAGAACCTTTGAATTTAAAATCTCAGGCTGAAGGAAAGTCAAATGATTTCGAGCCCAGCATCAGACAGAAGGAACAGCTGCAGCCAGATAAGTTCGAGACTGGTTTAGGATCACAGAGCAGAGAAAGGCTGGAATCCAGGATGACTCCTCATCTTGTGTCCTTTCCTTTAGGACCCAGGGGTCTAAACCTTCCAGTGCATAACAGTTACCACACAGCAGTGCCCTGCTGAGCAGATCAATGCAGTCCCTCCCCCACACCCTACTTCATGTAATTTTGCTTTTAAACCAAAGCCTCTTTTCACAAAATTTCTTGTCCACAGTTTTTTCCCACATAACGATTCCCATATAAAAATTTTAGAGTCTGAATAGTACTCTGTACTAACCTTTCTCTAAACTCATTCAGTGCAGGTCCCAAGGTCTTCCCTTCAGAGTATCCATTTCCACAAGCATGTGGGAAGTCCATGAATTCACTTTGGCGCCATCCTGTCGCCCTACCGAGCAGCAGCGTTCTGTGGGCTGCAGGGCACACTTTGAGATTCTGGTCTCAAGCTGCCATATTAACTCAGGCGTGGAGATTCCACTCAGAGCAGCTCCTTTCTGTGAAATAGAAGAGCCGGAGGCAGGTTGCCAGAGAAGGTGTTTTGAGGAAAGGATTTCCCTAGTAGCTCCTACTCTGATAGGAACAATCTCTTTTAATTAGCCCACAGGTTGGGTCTGTGAAAAGTGGGAGGAACTGAGGAATTTGCTTGGAAATGTGGAGAGTAAGAGTAACAGGAGCACAGAACAGGTCCCTCAGGGGAGCAGGCTTTGAGGGCAAGGCTTGAAAATGGGGCCCAGGCAGGACAAGCGGTGGGAGGTACAGGGAAGTGCCCTGGAATTTACTTTGACCTCTAGGACAACTGGCAGCTGGGTTCCACCAAAGAATACAATGCAACTGTTGTTAACTTGTACTTTTGCCTGTATTAATGAAGTATTTGGGTCAAGGCTTCTACAGGTTCTTCCTTATTTTTTATTTATTTATTTATTTTTTGCGGAACCAGGGATAGAACTCAGGCCCTTGCGCTTGCCAGGGAAGCGCTTATTCCACTGAGCCATCTCCCTGGCCCTCTTCCTTATTTTTGGTAACAGCTTTATCACATATAATTCATATACATACAGTTCACCCATTTCAAGTGTAAAATTCGTTAGGTTTTTTTTGTTTTTGTTTTTGTTTTGGTGGGGGGTATTTTTAGTACAGAGTCTACAGGGTCTCACTACGTAGATCTGACTCCTAGTGATCTGCCTGCATTCAGCCTCCCAAGCACTGGGATTACAGGCGTGCACCGCCACGCCCAGTCTCAATTGCTGTCTCAGCACACCCCACCCCAGTATGGGATGATGGGGATCAAAACCCAGTCCCTGCACTCTGCCTAAACAGAGGATTTAATCCACTGAGCTATTTGGCTGGCCCCATTAGATTTTGAATATTCACAGAACTGTGCAATTATCACAATCAATTTTGAAACATTTTTTATCACCTTAGAAGAAAGTTTGTACTATACTACTGGCCTTTTCCCACCAGCAACCTTCACTAAGCTACTTTCTGTCTCTATAGTATATTGTTTGTTTAGACATTTCATATAAATAGCATCATACAATATGTGATCATTTGTGATTGCTTTATTTCACTTAACATAATGCTTTCCAGTTTCATCATTATTGTGGTATTTTGGTTACTCTTCTCTCATGTCAGGGACAAAGTACTCAATACCCAAAGTTAAGGAAGAAAAGGTTTATTTAGCTCACAGTTTGTGGAGGTTTCAGTCCATACTTGGTTGGCTCCAAGGCGGAGCAGCACATGGCAGAGGGCAGCAGCTCATGGCAGCAGAAAACAGCAAAGCAGCAAGAGCAAAAAGGGAGGGACATTGGCAACAGCGGCAGCAGCAGAGGCAGAGAGCAGGCCTCTCTCCCTTCCTTATACTGCATCCAGACTATCTGTCCCAGGGCAGATGTAGCACTCACACCCATAACCCCAGCAGCCCTCGCACCTATAATCTCAGCATTGGATCATGAATTAATCACAACCTCAGTCCTGTGGCTGCATGAGGCTTTGGGGGGACAACTAGACACAAACCATAACCTGTGTCATGTATGAATGTTTCATTCTTTCTTTACTGATGAAAAAATTATATTGATGGATAGGCCACTTCTCGTTTATGTATTCATATATCTTTTGAAACTCCATGTTTAACTTTTTTTTTTTTGTACTGGAAATTGAATCCAGGGGTTTGACTCTGGTAGGCAAATCAATCCTCTATCACTGAGCTATATACCCAATTCTCTAAAAAAAAATTTTTTTTTAAATTTTGGGCTAAGAGTGGCCTCAAACTTGCGATCCTCTTGCCTCAGCCTCTTGAATAGCTCTGATTATAGGCATGTGCCACTATATTTGGTTGTAACTTTTTGAGGAATTGCTAGGCTGTTTTCTACAGTCCTCACTTTACTATTTATTTATTTATTTATTTATTTATTTATTTATTTATTTGGTGGTAGCAGGAATTGAACTGAGGACTTTGCACTTGCCAGGCAAGCACTTGTTCCACTGAGGTATCTCCCTGGCATCACTTTATTTATTTATTATTTTTGCGGAACCGGGGATTGAACTCAGGTCCTTGAGCTTGCCAGGCAAGTGCTTATTCCACTGAGCTATCTCCCCAGCCCCATCACTTTACTTTTTAAAGCCAACCTAGAATCAGTGACTGTGAATCATCTTATAAGTGTGGTTCCATACAGCTTGACCAAGGGTGACCACAGACTTATTGTGAGAAAGGGTTGAGGAGGCACACAAAAATCTCAAGCCCAAACACTAAAGGGGGTTAGGCACATAACCTTGAAAGCTACAGCAGCATTACGTAGATTTGTGTTTTTTATAATCAGAGAAAGAAACGCACAGTTATAAATGCGGCCAGTAACAACAATAGCAGCAGCAGGAGCAACAACAAAATGATAGTACAACAACCTTTCTGCTTTGAAAAAGGTTTACTGGCTATAAAATAAGCAAAGCTATGATTAGATAAAAATGGATTTTAATACCTCCTGTATCATCTACACTGGAAAACCACTTAGAAACTTCTGAGTTTTTAGAAATGCCTTCAGGATGGCCTGGGATGTAGCTCAGTGGAATAAGCACCTGCCTGGTAAGTGCAAGGTCATGAGTTTGATCCCTGGTAGCAGGGGGAAAAAAGCCTTCAGGTGTCTCGGTATAAAATACACACAGGGGCTGGGGAGATGGCTTAGTAAAATAAGCGTTTGCCTGGCAAGTGCAAGGGTCTGAGTTCAATCCCCAGTTGGGGGCGGGGGGGAGACACAGAGAGAAGCACATACATCATAAATGTAACTACACATTTTCACAGTGAAACTCACCCCTGGAATTAGCACCCACATCAAGAAGTAGATTGGCACCAGCATCTCTCCCCAACCCCCTTTCACAGTCAAAACTAACCCCCAGGGAAGGAGGATATTCTGACTGCTAACACCAACATTCTTAGACACAAGGTATGCATTTTTAATAGTATGGTTCAGGTGTCAAGAACTGGCCAATAGAATAGATTTGTTTAAAGGATGTCTCAGGGCCCGGCAGACTTCTGTATTGCATGATGAAGCATATTCTTAAAAATAAAGAGAAAAAAGTTTAAGCTTGCATATAAAATAAAGGGTATAATCTGAGCCCCCAAGAAACTTTAATTTAGCATCACTTATTCAGTAATTAAAAAAATACAGTAGTTTTTTTGAACACATGAAACAACAGACTTTATTGTTAATTTTTAAAAGACATCTGCTTTTCCTTCCCGGATCTGAAGTATATTTCAGAGAGCAGTCTCTAAAGGAAGTTCTAGAGACCATTAATCACAGGTGCTTTAATAATTCAAAAGATGTATATGTAAACATATGCACATTGGAAGTACAGCACATTGTGGTTTAAGTAATGACCAAAATAAAGCCTTCACCAGGAGAGCATAAAAACGGATACTCATTTCCGTGGTTTATTGAGCAGGATATTAAATACCCTCACCTTACCGATAAGACAAGCTTGCTCATACTGGGACTGACTGCAAATTGACACCGCTCTGTCTCGTATCTGGGAAAAAAATCCATTATAATCATCTTACGTATGATATTTTGCAGGCATTAGAATTCTTCCCAGGGAAAGGGTATACTGTTAGGGGAAATAATTTTGCAAAGACGACTCGTTTTTCTTTTTTATAAAGCTCTAAAGATGTCTCATAAATTACCAAAGCAGATTATGATTTTATTAGGCAGTTTTCTTGGAAGTTTGTGATTCCACTTTCTACCAGGAGATGCTAATAAAAGTCGTGAGTCAGAGTAAGGAGGACGGGAGTGTGTGGAAGCCCAGCCCTGTGCACTAGGTGTCTGGGGTGCTTTCTCTTGGGGATGCTCCATGCTCCGTAGATGACCTCGTCCTCTCAGTCCCGCCCAGGTGCGGGGACAGCAACCCGCCCACCCTTGGGCCCCTTTTTCTAACCCCAGCTCCCCGGCGGTTGGGCCGAACCTAGCGTGTGAGGGACCAGCTGCAGGGTGCTGGGACCCCCTTACCCTAGGGACTAGAGGGACTTGATTAGGAATTGG
>NW_004524663.1:4155528-4167421 GCF_000260255.1 Octodon degus | reverse complement strand
CGCTGCCGCCGCCGCCGCCGCCGCCGCCCCGGGCTCCGCGCTGCTGCCCGCCCGCCCGCTGCTGTCGCTCGGGCTGCTGCAGCTGATCCTGGGCTGCTGCATGGTGGCGCTCAGTTTCGGGGCGCTGTCGCTGAGCAGCTCGCCTCAGGTGAAGAACTCCTGCCCGTTCTGGGCCGGCTCCTCGGTGAGTAACCCGCGCGCGATCCCTTGCCGGGCAAGGCCACCCGGGGTTGGGGCACTGTGACCAGGACACCCCTCCCCGCGTTCCTGGGTTGGCCCGGAGTGGAGTTGGAGACCCCAGGCCCGCAGGCCCCTTAAAGTTTGCGGAGCGTGGAGAGTGGAGAAACATGCTCGGTCAGTCAAGTTGCAGGGAATTGGGTTGCACCTGGTACGTTCTTCTCAGGCTAAAGGATTTTATTGTCCTTGGCAAGCTAATATTGTAAAACAAACATATCCAGCGCTTGGGGAGACGGACGGATGGGGGCACACGGCGTGAAAGCGAAGGAAGATGATGAAAAACTTTTTTGGCTTTTGGGTACTTACTGTGCTGACAAAGTCAGCTCAATAGGGAGGCCGGGGTTTGGGTCTATTTGTCCCCTGAGGTTATCAACAGTGCCTGGCAAATGGGAGGTGTATTTGTGGGGTGGCTGGACCGACAGGTGGACTGGGGCCGTCGCTTGTTTTAATTCCTCTTTAAAACACAAATGAATGAGAGGTGTATGCGGTTGGCTGGCGCGGCTGTATTTGGGGCAGGGTTCAGCAGTAATGAGAAGGGTGTGTAAGTAACTGCCTGCTTGCACCTCTTCATTAAAGGACCTTCGACCCCACCCCCAGTGAGTTCCTGGGGCCTTGTAGGCTGCTGGGCAGAATCTGAGTCTCTAGAAACAGAACCTGTCATTATGGGTGAGCTTGGTAGGGCTCCAGCGACTGCTGGGCAGCTACCCAGAGATGTCAGCCCTGCTCCAGGAGCCCGTCCTGCCCCTTTGTCCAGTTGGGCAGGCTGACCCTGGAGGCTGCTGCCAATCAGCAAGCGTCTGTGGACCCTGAATGGCTGCTTGTCTCGGCCTCCTAACGGTTTCTCTTGCAAGGCATCCAACCCCTTGAAGTTGCCAAGGGTTGAGTGATCCAGAAGCACAGCTTCATGGAATGATTGTGGGAGATGAATGAAGTAAATGATCTTTCTACAAAGTAATAAAATCTAAAAGTCTGGCGGTGCTCATGGTTTTTTACTAGGATCTGTATCGAGTGTGCGTTGGGGAGAAACTGCTTTTGCAGATTCACACATACCCCGGTTCAAGATGGAATTTTAAGATTGTAGGAAGAATAATTGAACCTATTGTGATGTTTGAATAGCATTGGGTTCCTCAGGCCTAACCTGGAATTTTATCCTGAGACTAGTGCCAGTTATGCTGCTTTTGAAATACTTGCATGTTGGATAATCCTGTTGGGGTACTTCCTATGCCAGGTGAATGAAGCTCACAAGGTGTGCATCAGGTAGACAAAGTCTCACCCTGGGGACCTTGTCCCTGGACAACACTTCTGTCCTCCCAGTTCTGGGAAAAGCCCCGAAGGATTGGTATTGCAGACAGGCTAGGACTAACATCCATTATGCTGTCTCCTCCACTTACCTGACTACATTTTAGTTTCTGTAAATATCACATGCCAGAGTCTCATGTATATGTTTTTAAGGTTTGTTCTCTGTAAAATCATAATTACTGTTTTTTTTTCAAAGATAGTTTAGAGTTATCATAAACAATTTTTCTCTTCTAAAATAAACTCAGATCATTTTACTCTTGTGAATTATTTCAAAGGTAAACAAATGCACTTAGATGTCAGTTAAGCCTGACTTTTGATGAGATATAAAATGAAGGCTGTCAACCAGAGAGTGAAGGCTTGTCCCTGAGCTCCCTGGCAGGCATAGCTTTGTCCCCAGGCCTGACAAACCAGAGCAGGGAAGGAATCAGAGTTTGGAATGGCAAAGCTGTATCTATATGCAACCCTGTGACTCTAGGTGACTCTTAACTTTTCTGTGACTTGTTCTGAGGTTAACACCAGAATTGGCAAAGTTATGTTGGGTGTGGTAGGGCAAAGCTATAATCCCAGCACTGTGGAAGTTGAGGCGGGAGGATCACCATGAGTTCAAGGTCAGTCTGGGCTACATACTAGTGAGTTGTTTAAGGCCAACCTGAACTGTGTAATGAGTTTAGGCACCAAGGTTCTCTTGATGAACTTAATCGGTGAGGAGTTTTTAAAAACACTTTATTGTGGAAAAAATTTAGGTTTATACCAATGTTGCGCAGTGAACCCACACATACCTTCCATTCCAAGTTAACCATGGTTTTGTCTGTACTGCCATTCTGGGCTCTGCTGGTCCTGTGTGTTCTCATACATGCCAGAAGTGTAGGTATTTCAAGCAGGGTAGGAATTAGATCCTCCATGCTCTCTGGTTCATTTTTCAGATTAAATTCCTTTATTATTTTGAAGTAAGTCTCAGACATCACATTCTTTTATGTGTAAATGTTTCAATGTGTGTATTGTTTTAAAAAGAAAATGTTAAAAATTATAAAAAAGAAAATGTTTCTAGCATGGAGAGACAGTGTGGAAGTGACTAGGACATCTTGAAGAACCTCCTCCCACTTCTAACATTTCATTATAAACATTTTAACATCTCAGCAAATGTAGAAAGCAGCATGTAATGACTTCCCCCTTTTAGCTATCTCCAGCTTCAGTAGCTGTCAAGATCTGGCTACTTTAGATTGGATACCACCGCCCCTTCTTACCCCCGCGCTGTATTATTTTGAGGCAAGTTCCAGATAGCATGACTTCAACTATTAAGTATTTTAGCATGCATTTCTGAAAGAAGGGCCTTCATAGCACATTGCAGATAATCTAGAGATAGCTTACCCAGGGCTTTATGGGAAACCAGAAGCCAATGTGTTGTGGCGTGTGGACTACAGAAATTCAAAAACGCCTGTATAGTTCACGTGTTTAGAGAATACCATTCATACGGTTTTTAGTAAGTGTACAGTTGTACAGTCATGGTCATAGCGTTGGAAAATTTTCTATCACCGTATAAAGTTACTAGCATTCTTCTCCTGCTCCATGCTTCTGTCCAGGAACCACTGATTAACCAGCTCTCTGTACCTGTAGGTTTGTCTATAAATGGGATCATGTAATATGTGGTCTTTTATGATTGACTGTTTTCTCTTAGCATTTTTTCAAGGTTCACCCAGGTCGTGGCATTTATATCAGTGCTTAATTGCTTTTAGTTATAGAGTGATTCCATGTTATGGGCATACCATGTTCCCGCCTCCCCCCGACCCCCAGTCCCATGATAAGCCCTGTGAAAAGGTGCTGTACCCCAGCCCCACTGGGAAGTTTTGTTGGCATAAGAAACTAAGGCATTGAGTGAAAAGTGCCAGCTTAAGTCTAAGGTTACTTCAAGCCCACATAGGAGCACAGTAGAAGAATATCCTCAAATTTCAGGAATATGCTCAAATTTCAAGCTTTGGATGACTGTTATATACTTTGTGTCCTGCTAAATTAGCCACATTGGTAAATCTTTTGGTTTGGGCAAAAATATTGGTTATGTTTGTGGTACAAAATTAAGTGCAAGGGATGAATGTTTTCATTTGAAAGTGTTATTTTGTTAAGCAGCCACCGTGTGTTCCCTCATAAGAGTTCTCACTCTTGGGTCTTAAACTTTTGAGGCTTTCACCTGTCTTAATCCTGAAGGATATTTTATCTACTTAATAGCTTTTGGAAGAAATAACTTATCTTAGACTCTTTCCCATATTATACATTCATCTCTTCAACAAGTTGAAGGGAACATTATCAATGTACTTTTTGTCTTTGGGGCACTCTGTAATCTTTTCTGGCTGGTATCTTCGGTTAATGACTCAATATATTATTATTCCTAACATTTATGATGCTAAGAGAACTTGAAACAACCTGCATTTGGTAAGCGGCCAAGGCAGGATCTCAGTGCCTGTGTTGGAGCCGTAGTGACCTGGATCTTAGCTGTGGCGAGTGTCATTTATTTACTATCAATTTGATTCTTCAGATTGTAGGAAACCCTTCCTGCCACACTGAGCTGAGTTTAAAGAGTAGGAGGGAGGTGTATTGGTTTATCTTTCCTCTAAAGCAAAACACAGCTTCTGATTTTGTTAACATGTATGGAAGAACATTCTGCCAAGGGGCAGAGAATTGGTTGCTGCTTTTTGTTCTCGGGATATCCTTTCTCATCTGCATACAGTTTTGAATTCTGGTCACTGCTCTTCTGGGTCCATGATTCCTTACTAAGATTCCTGGTAAGATTTCTTTTGTATAAAGAGACAGACAATCATGGCCTTAAAGTAAACTTTAAAAAAAAAATTGCAAAGACCAAACATAAACAAGAATGAAAAAATTTAAGGGGGGCTGGGGAGATAGCTCAGTGGAATAAGTGATTGCCTGGCAAGCTCAAGGTCCTGAGTTTGATCCCTGGTACCACCAAAAGAAAAAAGAAAAAAACATAAGGGAAAATTCTGAATTCTCTATTAAACAGTATTAAATATGTAATTTTTTCCTATCATACTCATCCAATACTACTTCAGTATTTAAGG
The DNA here is from genome assembly GCF_000260255.1 of Octodon degus. Taxonomy (NCBI): domain Eukaryota; kingdom Metazoa; phylum Chordata; class Mammalia; order Rodentia; family Octodontidae; genus Octodon; species Octodon degus. The sequence goes on along the minus strand of NW_004524663.1, from coordinate 4,162,817 downwards.
GACATCAGAAATAAAATTTTTTGGTAATGAACTTACTGATTTTTTTTCAGTCCTATATTTTATATGACAGAAAAGTCACTTTTTTTTTTTTTTTTTTGATACCAGGGATGAACTCAGGACCTTGTGCTTGCCAGCTAGGTGCTTAGGCTGCTGAGCTACCTCTCCACAGAAGAGTCACAAAAGTTCGTGCCTTAAGTAAGACACTGAGCTGCAGGCTCAGTTGCTTATCTGTGGAATGAGTCTGGTGACTCTTGCCTCAGGGTTGAATTGGGAAAGGTGTAAATAGAGAACACCAGGGAGAGCTTTGCTAATGAACACCAGCACCAAGCCTGGCACAAACTAGAACCCTTTCAGTGGTTTGAAAAAGTTAAGGCAATATGAAATCAAAGTACAGTGAATGGGTGGCTTATTTGTTTTGCAGGGCATTGTGGTAGCTAACACGTGCCCATTAGAAATAGCCAATTGCCCACTTGCTCAGTTTTTTTAGTGTATTGTGCTACATAGAAAGTGAAGACTCTCTCCCCTCTCTCCTCTCCCCTCTCCTTTCTCCTTTCTCTCTCTCCGTCTCCTCTCTCCTCCCTCTTCCCTTCTCCTTTCTACCTTCTCCTCTCTCTCCCTCTCTCCGTCTCCCTTCCTTTCTCTCTCTTCCTCTTTCCCTCTCTTTCCCTCTCCCTCTCCCTCCATCTCTCTCTCTCCCTCTCCCTTTCTCCCTCTTTCTCTGTCACACACACACACGCACACGCACACGCACACGCACACGCGCACACGCACACACTTTGCAATTGCCATTGTAAAAATTGTTGGGCAAGTTAGATTGTTGAGAGATTTGAAAATGTCTTTGGTGCTTATTTACAAGGTAAACTTGGCACATTCACAAGGTATATATATATATTTTTTAAATTCTCTATTTAGATGTAGTAGCTTTTGACAAATGATGCAGAACATTTTTGCCCTGGGGCTTGTTAGTGGATTAGCAAAGGAAAATAGGGCAGTAGAATTATAAGCTTTTGATCTTTCTGAATTGATTTTAAGCTGTAAAATGAAGGCATAGTGGCCTTACATGGTGGGTGACGCTGACTTGCCTGGAGCCTCAGAGGCGACCTTTACATTATCAGAAAAAGTCTGCTTTTTTATAAGCTACAAAGAGTGGCTAGAAGTTGTAAAATGAAAATGTAAATGCATCTCATTACAATAACATAGAGATAGTTTGGTGCTGGCAGATTGATTCTTGTTTGTTATTCAGGCGGGTCTCATCTTGTGCTGGCTGGACAGATGCTGGTAGAGTTGCAGTCTGCTGCTGGAAGCGCGGGGTGCGGAAGTGTGCTTAGGCTTGCAGGGTCGTCTTTCAGCAAGCGCATCTCCTGTTTCCGGTGTCCATCCACTCCTCCCTGGCCCTTGCCCTTGCCGCGTGCCTTCCAGGGGTTGCTGGTGATGCTTGAGTGAGGACCCACGGGTCTAAACCCTCATGAGATGAAGAAGCAGTGGTGGGGTGGCGGCACAGTGTGCCACGAAAGGGGACCATCTCGAGTGTCTTCTGATGGAGCTTCAGCCACTGTGCCACCAGAGAGGGAGGGGCACAGCAGACTCCACTTTTTCCTTTTGCTCTTTCCCAACCTCCCCATTCATCACTCCATCTTTCCTTTAGAAGAAGTGTCTGAGTGTCCGTCCCTTATGTCTTGAGCTCTTCATTGAGACCTGCAGCACCCCAGTTCCCCCACCACTCCGGAGGCTTCTTATCCTCTGGCCCTTATTCCCTCGTTTGCCCATCTCCTGCTCACTGCAACAGGGTGACCCTAGGCCTTAGGGATTCACTGCACTTGAAAGAGGGAGGAGCTAGGTGAAGGTCTTTGCGCTGCCTGGCTGCGGCAACTCCCCTCTGGAGCTGGGTGTGGCTCCTACCGGAGAAGAGGGGGAAGGGTGGGGACACCAAGCACAATGGAACTCAGCCTGGGGGTATGAGGTGTCTAAGAACACTTCAGATGACAGTGATGTCTTTGAATCATTTGCCTTTCAATCTATGAACCTGGCATGCAACTTGACTGTTTGGGTGTTTGTTTAATATTGCTCTATAAGCTTTGTATTTTCCCCCATTGAGACATAAGTTGTCGTATATATATGGATCATGGATACTTTTTATCCAGCATTCTTTTTTTTTTTTTTTTTTTTGACTCAGGACCCTGTGCTTGCCAGGTCTAGCATTCATTTTATAATTTTTTCTTTCTTGTATGGAGGATCGAGCCTAGGGCTTTTGCACTGAGTCACCTCCCAGCTCTTTTGTGTAGTTTTAAATTTTGAGACATGATCTCACTAAGTCACTAAATGGCCCCGGATGGATGCTCTGATTTTTAATCTTCCTGCCTCAGCTTCCCAGAGAGCTGGGGTTACAGTCATACACCACCATGCCCAGCAATTTTGTATATGTATATACATATATATTTTAAAATGTCACGCCCAAAAGAAAAAAAAAAGATAGCACAGTTCTTTGACTCAGAAACGCTTCATTTGAAATGATAGTACTCGCTGTTTTTGTTGTGATCTATTAAAATAAAAAACAGGAAAACCTTTCAACCTAGCAACCCTCAGATTAACAGAAGCAAAATTCTTGTTTTTAAAGATGAATATTCATGGATGTTTACTCTGTCATTGTCTATGAATATGAAACACTGGAATGAGAATGAGCACCTATGTGAACGGAAGTGATTGAATACAGGAGGTCCGCCCGTACAGTGGGATACTCTGTGGCCCTCATCCTAAGTTCTGACAGCTATTCCAGTGGACTTGAAGAGCACTTATTCAGAGAAAGAAGAGGCAGGGGCAATATATCTTCTGTGATGCGTTTGCTTTGTAAAACACACATCTCTGTACATAGATTGTGACTCTGGAAGAGGTTGAAGGATGTTGCTGAGGGGAGAGTGGGAAGGACAGCTTGAGGCATGTCACTATTCTGTGAGCTTTTGTGGGTTGAGCTGAACACTTTACCTTAATAATATTGTCCTAATGGAAAAATAATGTTCCAAAAAGCTGAGCCGCAGAGGTTGGTATTAAGAGAGACCAGGGATATAAGTAATAAACATCAAAGGATAATTCAAAACATAGTTTGTGTTGTTATTACTGTTCTTATTTACTGGAATGAGCAGTCTGTTTTCCTTGAGGGCATGCCAATTTGATGTCATGTTTTCCCAAACCCAGCTTGCATTTCTACTAGGCAGCAGGGTGGGCAGGCAGGAGACGCACACAGGCGGACACACAGACACGCGCACGCGCACACTTGCTCCCCGCTGGACCTTGGGGTTTCTGAAGGCGTACTGTGATCAAAGGGGTGAACCTTGGAGTAGGAGAGGCTGTAGTTTCCACCACTTATACCATTTCTCAGGAAGCCAGAGTGAGCGCCTGAAAAGAGAACTGACTTGGCAGAGGGCACGTCCCTGGTCCTTTGAAAGCTGTGTGAGGGCCTGCAGCCCCGGGTGTCATGAATTGAGGGTCCAGTGTGTAAAGCAGACACAACCCCCACACCCAGGCAGGTGAGCTACACGTGCCAGAGTGTCTCCAGGTAGAAACTGGCAAGGAGGAGGCCATGTCCTATTGGAATGAAGGGGACTGCAAGAACATAGTGCCAGGTAAGCGGATCGCTAGTAGCACATGTAAACACAGATGGGACACAAAGAACTTGTTACTACCTAGCTGGGCCTGCTTGTTGTTCTTGCAGGAGGGCAGACTTGACCTCTGATGGTTTGGTGTTGTAGAACGATTTGCTCTCAGTGAGAACAGAGGGTATTGCAAGTTGGCCTGTGTGCTTTGAAGTTGAGGTGACACTGTAACATCCGTACTGACTTAGAGCTCATAAATAGTAAGTGCAAACTGGTACGCTGGAGGGACTTTGGTGAGTGACACAGACCCATGAAGGAAAACTCTCCTCACTGCATCCAGCCGGTACACCTTAGCACACAAGGGTAAATCTTCATTACGTGGAGGTAAATATTCCCTCCTAGGTGGCATGAGGATTTCTCTGGAGTGAACAATTACTTTCCTTTTTCCTGGTGGCTTAGTGAATTGTGTTATCCAGAGGCTGCCTTCGGATTTCATGTTATGTTTTGGCAACATGCTGGTTCTTCTTTATTTTTTCTCCCCATACCAGGGATTGAACTCAGGACCTTGCACTTGCCAGGCAGGCACTTATGCTGCTGAGCTATCTCCCCAGCACTGAACTTTTAACTTGTTTATTTGAGTGTCATTTTGCAACATATCTTTGTCATGTAGCTCCTCCCCAAGTGCAGAATAAATGCACATGCCTCAGTTGTCGACCCTGGGACAGATACTATGCTTACAGCTTAGAGTTTCAGAGACAAGAAAAGAGTGTACTGCAGACAATGCAGAGATGCACCCCTGAAATTCTTACAATAGCGAAGTTTGTTTTTAGTAGGTATGTACAGTGGGCTTCCCAGGGTATAGGACGGTAGGAACAGTGATGGCTTCTCACATTACTGTGAGTTGAGGCCTTGTAGGATGAATGCAGGAGTCACGGGAGGAGAGGGCTGTGTCACAAGGAGGAAGGGGCACATAGCCCAGGAGGGTCTAGAGCCTGGCTGGACTGTGGAAGGATGGGTGTGCTTGGGATGAAGGCACACGGGGCCTGCGAGCAGGACAGGAAAGCCAGGCCTGGGGCGTGGGTGAGCGGAGGTTTCCAAGGCTCAAGCCTTCCATTCGGATGAAGTTTCCCGTCTGGCAGAGGTACCCACCTAAAGGAGGGAGAGGTGAAGGCAGGTGTGTGTCTTGCTGCGTGATTCTGGTGGCTGGCTGGATGAGTGCTAATGGAAGCGGGGAGCTTGATTGGAAATTGCCTCTCTGAGCCGAAGGAGGGGCTAATTTCTGCTGATGCGTTCTTAATTGACATTGAAAGATAACACAAGTCAATGAAAACGCTTTGTGCGCTTGAAAGTGAAAGGTCCTGTAACGTGGCCTACTGTGGCTCATCAGCAGTACTCCAAATTCTGGAGGTAAAATGCTTTGGAATTTCAGTATTTGAAAAATTCCTACTTTTGAGAATTTGTGTTTTGGAATTGGTCTGTTTGTCTTTTTCTAAACTGATGATACTTTTTTTAATCCCTACAGGTGATACTCTCTGGAATCATAGGATTAACAACTTGGAAAAGGCCCATGATACTGTTGGTATGTGCTGATAGTATAACTTGTTACCCAGTATAAAATGTGCGATTAGCAGGTCTTTCCAAATTATCTGAAGAAATAGTTCAGCTTTCTTGGTCATTAAAACACTGTACAGTGGTACAAGTCAGATTTCTTTTAATTTTATGTATTTGATACAGGGTCTCACTACACAACTTGGACTTGTAGTGATCCTCCTGTTTCAGCCTCCCCAGCGCTGGGATTACAGGCGTGCACCACTACGCCCGATCTCTGCGGCTGGCTCCGGGTGCCCAGGGTGGGGCCAGCATGGCACATGGTACGAGGATCAAACCCGGGTGCTTGTGCTTGTGTACACAGTTGTTTAGACTGCCGAGCTGTTGCCACGGCCCCAGGAGTCAGGTTTTTTAAAACAAAATATGGTCATAGTTTCATTGATTTTGTGATTCACTTTACACTTTTGACACACTTGTGTTTCCAGTTCAAGGATTTGATTCATTCTGAAGATAGGATTTCAAAAAATTGTTCTCCATGGATAGTTTTAAACAGACTCCAAAATAGAAGGAGCAATATAGTAAAACTCTGTACCTATCCGTAGCTTCAAAACTTCCTGACTTTTACAGTCCCTCTTGTCTCGGCAACAATTTCTTGCACCTCCACATTCTCTTTTTTATTGTTTGATAGAAAATCTCACATATTCATCAAAAATAAGTGACTCTTTATTGTCGGGATGTTTTAGTTGGATAAATTCAGAATTTTGTTTAGATTCACTGTATTGTAGCTTTGTCATATTAACATTGTATGTTTTAAATAATAGACAGATATACTGGTCACTTTGTCCTTTGTTCTTATTGAGATAAATTCATATCACAAAATGAACCATTTTAGAATGTACAATTCAGTGGCATTGAATACATTTATAATTTGCTATCCTATTTTTTAGAATCTACTGTAAAAAATTGCCAATGGAATTTAACTTTCTAGAAAATCCTTTTTTATTTTAATTTATGTGTGGTACAGGCCCTTACTACATAGCTTGGACGTGTAGTGATCCTCCTGTTTTCAGCATCCCCAGCTCTGGGATTACAGGTGTGCGTCACCTGTAATCTGGGATTACAGGTGTGATCTTGGTGGTAGGTTCAGCATGCATGGGGGCAGGGCCAGTGCGGCATGTAGTATCAGGGATTGAATCCCAGTTCCTGAGCTTAGTCTGCTGAGCTATCTTGCCAGCCCTTTTAGAAAATCGATTTTGAATTGAAATATACTTAAACCTTTCTATGTAAAAATAGACTTTTATTTTTGTGTCATTCATCTTGAAATGATATTACATTATTTCCAAAGGTCGTTTTGTATGTATGTGCATGCATGCATAGATGTTCATTTTAGCTTTGTGTGTGTGTGTGTGTGTGTGTGTGTGTGTGCGGGGTCTCACTACAAAGCTTGGCCTTTAGTGCTCCAATGGTTTTCTGTCTTTCTAGTGCTGGGATTATAGGCATGCACCACCATGCCTGGACTCTGTCACCGGCTCAGCATGCCCCAGGACAGGGCCAGCATGGCATGCGGTACCAGGGATCGAACCCTGGCCCCTGCACTTACCTAAGCAAGCACTTAATCTGCTGAGCTATTTTGCCGGCCCTTGTATGTTCATTTTAAACAGAACACAATTTCCTAGGCTATGGGTATTTAAAACAAAAACACTTAAAATAGAAAAGATGCCTTTGTAGATTTTTAAAAATATCCAAACTGTGAATCTCAGTACTGGATTGATGGTCTTAACACTTAACTAAAATGCCGGTTAGCTGTACAAGCTGGTGTCAGCAGTGTTTTTCAGCTCCATCACTTGTTGCATTGAGTGAAACTCCTTTGATATATTTGGGAGGTGTAAGTTGGCAGTGTTGCATTTGAGTGCATTAGCGAGCAGGACAGGAGCAAAGGAGGGCTTGGGTAAGCTTAGTGATCTGTTTTATTCTTATAAAACAGGATTGTTTTGCTACAACTGTCTTGGGTTATACTTTCTGCAGAAAACTTTTGCTTCATGTTTAATATTTGGTTGTAGGAATTAATTACCTTTTCTCATTAGATCAGTATTAAAATGCTTGAATATTCCTGCTTTACCTTGGTCTTAACCATCCAGCAGAAAAGTATGAAGA
>NW_004524663.1:4137273-4152033 GCF_000260255.1 Octodon degus | reverse complement strand
GGCAGGTCCAACACAGCACACTGGAATCGAACCCTGTTCCTGCATCTCCCTAAACTGGTGCTTTAATCTGCTGAACTATCTGGCCAGCCCTGAGCTTTTATATTTTTGGGTGTTACGAACTATGTATTGAGGAAGTTATATAGAGATTGTTTTAAAATGTTAGTGTCAATTTATAAAGAAGATAAATTAAGTTTTAAGAACTGCTGGTGACACAGGGAACAAATGATGAATTCGGTGGATGTCCTCCAATTTATATAGGGGAAAAATGATCTCCCAACCTAAAAGGTACTTGGGACAAGTTCGTGTTCTCTAAAACCGAAAAATAAATTTTAGGAACAAATGGAGGTTATGAGCAGAATATATTTATTGGGGGAAAAGAAAGGTCCTGTCTGAGAGGATGGGTTGGGGGGCGTGAGTGTGTGATCCCTGGGAAGTTGTCTCTTCCAGGGACTTTTATAGAGGAAAACCATGCGGTTAGGTAGGTCTAAGGTGGTGGAGAACATGGGAACTCGCTTAGGTGGGCATGAGATGGGACAAAGCTATAGTCAACCAATGAGATTACAAGCACCATTGCTCAGGTAAAATTGATGAAATCCAGTACCAAATGGGGAAGCAAGTCATGTAGCAGGCGGGCATGAATATGGGACAAGGTCTCTTCCTGTTGGGGACTGGGCTAGTGACTCACTTGGGCTCTTTCAAGGTGATTGATACATATTTAGAATATTAATCCCTGATGCCCATCCTGAGGGAAGTATGTAGCCTTGTTTCCTTTTTTGTTTTGAGGTCTGGCCCGTATGGGAGTGTCTGTCTCTTCTAAGTTGCTAAATTACCTTGTCTTCCATCTTGTCTCCTTGAGGGCCTGGCCCTGTCTGACTGCCTGTAATATTTCTGTCTAATTTAGCTGCCTACAACAGTAGGAGAATTTTTCTGATGCTCTAATCAGGAGATCATTTGAGCCTTACTCATATCATACATCAAAATTCTCAGCTCACATGAATCTTTGAACCATGACATGTGGTGAAAGTAGAAGGGAAATTATCCTTAGATAAGAGACAGGAAAGGGAAATGGCATGGTGGTGTGTGCCTGTAATCCCAGCACTTGGGAGGTTGAACACAGGCGGATCACTATGAGTCCAATCTACATCGTGAGACCCTGTAGACCCTGCACTAAAGAAAAAAAAAGTATCCCCTCATAACCTGTGCCAATTGCTTTTGTTATGTTAAAAATGAAAAGAATGTGTGCTAAAATGAAAGGGACCGGATGTATCAGTCAGATAGTCCTCTCTCATGTCTTTAAGCTCTGTATCTCTGTCCAAGCCACTTACCTTTCTGAGCCTAGTTTTCTTTCCTGCAGAGGAAACAATTTAGTGTTACCAGGGTGGCACTAACACATCCTTCCCCTGGTGATGTTTCCCTCTTCCATTCTCTCCCTCCCTCCTATGACCACTTTCCTTTGGCTTCCCAAGTTCAGAGAATATGCCAGTGCTGACTGTTAGAGAAGCCGGGTGGGCCCAACAGGTCTTGCAGGTCTGGGCTGGGCTAGCCAGAACTCTTTACTTTCTCCTTTTCTATGCGCTGTAGGGTACCTGCATAGTGTGCAGAGAATGCCTTTGGTTTAGGACTTCTCTGCCCTAGCTGACTGAGTCGCTGACTCCCCATTTCTCGTTCTCAGCTCAACAGTATACCCGAAGAGAGACGAACACTGGTGCCCTGATCATAGTGGTTCGTGGTCCTGGGCCCTAAACTTTCTATCCCAGCCCTGGATGTATCAGTTTCACCATCTTTGTGCCTAGATCCTGTAGTTCATTGCTTGTTGATCATCTTTGCAGGAGAGCGTTCATTCTGTGAGGACAGTGGTCTTGCTTCTTTCCTACTCTGTGTCTAGGGCCAGAATGCTGGATACACCTTTGTTATGGACTGTAAAAATTAATGTGACCTCTTAGAAGAAATTTAGGTCCTAAGTGAATCCTCCCAGCTTCTCTTTACTTTGGTGTTCAGTTTTTCTCACTTGCTTTCTTTTGTATTCATGCCTGTTGACTTGAGGGTCCTCAGGGAGAACTTGGGTGGTGGAGTTGGGGGGGGGCAGGTTGGTTGCTGTCAGGAACCCAGAGAAGCACATTGGGTACACAGCAGTCTGAAACACCTGAGTGCTCCATTTGGGAGAATGTTCCTCTCCGTTCCTTCTTTTGTTATTTTTGCCGTGATTACATTAGACGTTTTACTGGTTTGAACAAAGGACGGTCAGTTTGACCTAGTTCCTTCAAACTCAGATTTTCATGGAAACTCAAAAGTTGGAAGCTGCAGTCCCTGAGTTCTTCCTTATACTGATATTCATCTGCTCAGAGCAAAAGTACTTCTATTGGAAATGACATCTAAGTACTTGTAGTTACGACTAGGATTAATGCAGGGCGTGTGTGCGTATGTGTATGTGGGCGTCACTGTAGCTTGTCTTTCATAAAGAATAACGTTTTCCATGTTTGAAGAATGCCCTTACTTTGTCTGGGCACCGTTCCCTTTGCAATCGAATGCCGTGTTTTCTGAGTATTTAGAAAGCAAAACTGAGGTGCTGGAAACGTCCCCTGTGATTTTCTTGGCACCTCAGTTAGAGTGGAATTGTCTTTCCAAGCTGTGTTCCTTTGGTGGTGCATTCAGTAGGAATCAGCACTGTGAGAGTCCACAGAGTTCTCAGTCTGTAATTTGAGCTGTCGTTCTTTACTTTTCTTGTTTAGAGCCGAGAAGATGAATCCAACCTTCAAACTGGTAAAAGGACAGCTCTGCTCTTTAGCATAAGAATGAAGGCGCTGGGTGTGATGGTGCGTGCCCTGCTGTAATCCTAATTTTTGGGAGACTGAGGCAGAAGGATCACAAGTACAAACCCATCCTGGGTAATTATCAACTCAGGGAGACATTGTCTCAAAATAAAAAAATGAGAAACTCAAAGTAGCTCAGTGTGAAGGCCCTGGGTTCAAAATCTCAGTACTAAAACAATGACATGAAAATCTTTCCCATGATATATCTTGAGTCACTTGTGGTTTGATGTATCTTGAGTCACCTGTGGGTGAGACCAAGCACAGACCAAGACAATCTCAGGCCAAGGACAGAAGAAGGTGAATGTATTGGGTATTTAAAAAATATCCTTCATTTCTAACTTCAGGTTGACAGAATTTACATTAAAACCTCATTACCCAAAGGAATTAAAATTGGCTTACAGTATGCGCAGTCCCTTATCAGTCTAAGTAAGCGCGAGTGGCAAGATGGTTCTCCACAAAGCTATTGGGAGGTCGACATGTTCTCATTTAATTTAACTTGGTGTAACATCCAGAGACTTTTTCAAGGAGACTAAGGAATTTCCCAAACTAGCAAGTCAGGAATAGTTATAGCTCACTCATGGCACAAAGTAGACAGTGGTATTTTCTCCCCTCATGACACGAAGAATTGCAGGGCTCAGATATGCCCCCATGTAGTGGAGGGCTCTGTGCATTTGCAAAACGAGCTCAGAAGCTCTTTGGCCCTGTGCAGTCTGGTTCCTTCAAGAACATTTCATGGTTGTCAACAATTTGGATCAGCCCTTATTTCATAGTTCATGAAACCTGCATTTTAATGCTTACACATTACCACAAATTGCCAAGTGACCTTGGGGAACTGTCTGGATTTTGATGTTTGTAAAATGAGTAGCTTAGATCAGAATGTTATTTTAAGAGTCCTTCTAGCTCTCCTGTTACAGATTTCCAGAATCTTCTTTAGTTGCCCTAACAGTGTTTTAATTTTAGATGAGCATTTCAGCAGGCCATTATAAGCTCCCTGTATAGAAACTGAAATCCAGTGATTATGTTTAAGGCATAGAAATGAATGGCTGTCTTGACTTTTCAGAATGATTTATACTATAGTACGTTCTTGCATATGTGTCATGTTTAAGAATTTACTAGTTCTTTTATATCCCATTCTCATGCTATTATTCCTGTGTTAGAGATAAGAGAACAGCAGCTCAGGGATTAACTGGCTTGCCTGGTACACAGTCAGCATGTTGTTATTAGAAGAACCCAGTGTGCTGAGCCGCCTCCATCTGTCTTTCTCTGCGCATGCGTCCAACTTCTCCACTAGCACACTGGGACTGGCTCTAGAGGGGCCGAGGGGCTTCTCTGGGGGTAACATGTGAGTTAAGTAAGTTGTTTTCATACTCACGATTATTTATTTCTTGGTCAAGTTTCAAACTAGGAAAAGTTGGGGGGATTTTATCTTTCATGGAAAAGAACCAGAGGCGACAATAACCAAGACAACATAAGGTCCAGCTTTGCATTTCAGTCCTTGTCATATCCAGGGAATGAGTGACCAAGGGAGTGATGTAACCAGGTCTATTTATTCAATGCCCTAGGATTGTAATTAGAAAACAAAAGACATAAATGCTTGGTGAAACTATAAAATGTCAGGCAAGCACATGATGAATTTATTCTTTATCATTCATTGATTTTTTTTTTCTTTTTGGTATTAGGGACTTCACACTCGCCAAGCAGGTGTTTATGCCACTGAGCTATTTCCTTGGCCATCAAAAAGATTTATGAGCCAGTTTTGTTGTTGTTGTTGGTTTTTTTTTTTTTTTTAGTTAATCAATGAAAACTAAAAGCCATTTCAATGACCATAAGAAAGAAAAGGATAATATTGAGTTTTTACTTTTTTTTTGGTACTAAGAATTGAACTCACAATCTCACACTTGCCAGGTAGGTGCTGTCCCACGCTGAACTAAATCCCCAGCTTTTTTTTTATCATTCATTGAGAAAATCTCTAAGAGACCTAGGGTCTTGCTTTGGTATGTCGCTAATCTTTGGCAGCAAAATGGACCCTTTGGCATGGAAAGGGACCCTGTGCTGGGTTCAGGCCTGGTTCCACAGCAACAGGGCATTGCTTTCTATCTTCTGATTGCCTCCTGGAACTGTGCATTAGGAAGGAAGGAGCCCAAGAATGGAAGGCAGCCTTGGGTGGTCCATCTCAGCAGCATCCACACTCAGCCTTTACCTTGTTTTGCAAAATGACCTAAGCCAGTGTAGCTATGTTCTAATTAATGGGCTGAGTTTGGTAGCAACAGATAATTACCCAAACTGAGAAGTTATCTTTTTGCCAAGTCAGTTTTGTCTCAGGTCAAATTTGGCTGCATGAGCAAATATTTACTAGCTACCAGACCAAAACAGTTGTCCACACTGTCCTTTCTATAGCTTAAAGGTAGTAAGCTAAAATCTGTATCGAATATGTAGAATAGAGGATGTGAACAGTGTTTTGTTTTGTTTTTTTTAACCTCCACTTGTCTTGAATACCACTGTTTATTCCCAAAAAGGGGTATTTATGAGGTTTTATGGAGCTAGCTGGGTGATTTTCAGGTATGACTTGTAAGGTAGGAAACCGGTTAGGATATGCAGTGTTTAGGACAGAATAGCTGTGGGTCAAGAGCTCCAAGGAGGAGAGTCCTGAAGCAGGGCTCTGTGTGTGAGCTGCTGGTCTTGGTAAGTGGTTGGTTGGTTCACAGTCCTGTGTCAGGGAACCTAGTATGTCTTGGGTCAAGCACTAAGGATTTCTTGTTCTCAGTATTGTTTAAGATGACATCACAATTGTTAATTTAGGGGCAGGGCACTGATTTATTTATTTATTTAGTATTTTAGGGAAGGGTGTTCAGGGTCTCACTACTATATTGGACTCATAGTGATCCATCTGTTTACAGCGTCCCAAGAGCTGGGATTACAGGTGCGCCACCACGCCTAGTCTCAATCACCATCTCAGCATGTGCCAGGGATGGGGCTGGCACAGTAGGCGGGGGATCAAACCCCTGCCCCCTGCGCCTGCTTGCTGAACCATTGGCTGGCCCTACTATGTTTTATTTAGTTCTCATCATAAATTTCTTCAAGACCCCATCATAACATCTTTTATGTTAATGAAACTAATAATTTCCCCAGTGATATCTCATTTGCTTATTTGCTGTGCTAATTCAGCAAAGTCTCTCAGATGTCAGGAGCTAAAGGAAGCAGTGTTCTGGAGCTTGGCTTTTCTCCTAAGTGCTAGCTGACCATCCTGGAACATGAGCACGAGCAGGGAGCACCCTGCTCTTCGGGTGCAGCTTGGCCTGGCCAGTTTGTATGTAAGTCTACCTTGTCAGAGCTGGGGGATGCTGAAGTTCATTCCAGACATACTCTCGTGGTAGGTGCTACTAAAGAAAGGCCATGGAACAGTCCTGCATCCAGGTTAACAGGCCAGTGGACTATGTGATCAGTTTTTGAATAGGACTCAAGAACTGCGGACCCTGGATGATTTGGGGCAAAGAGGGAAACCATTTTGAATTGGGAAGCATCTTAAATTAGGGACATTGTCATGTGAAAAAGTTACAAAATAACTATGTTGTATCCAATGAAGTGGGTTTTATTTTTCTTCTTCAAAAACACCTCGTGCAATCAGTGTAACTACAATTACACAGCAAGTCTTTGGAAGGATATTCAAGAAGCTTTGCAGTGGGCATCTCTGTTGAATGAAGTAGGAATGCAAGAGAGGGAGGCTTTCTCTTGTGTCTAGAGAGGACAGAGTACTGGGTGGAAAGGAGACTTGCAGCTAGTTATGCTTGGTTTGGTGTTTGGCCTGTTTAGTTTGGAAGCCAGTGTCTACAGTGTCCAAAATCTTTTTTTAGAGTCAGTGTCTCTGTGTTTGGTTTAGTCTTTGGGGGAGTGAAGGCTTTCCTTTGAGACAGGAGGTTCTGAGGCTCTGTACCTGCAGAGCTGAGTGCCTGCAGGCAGGGACGAGTGTGGCCTCTCGCAGAAGCCCTACCTGGGCTGTGAAGCTGGGGCTGTCAGTGCACAGTAGCCCCTGGCTTAGAATTCACTCGGTGAGGGAGGCAGCTGCTGCCCACAGCGGGTAACCAGGAGCCTGGTTTTCCTGTGGTGTAACTTTGGTAGAGGTCTCAGCCAGAAGAAAGCTTTCTTGGAGCTCTTGAGCCTGGTGCTTGTGATCTGTGAGCTGCCTGATAGCCTTGCAAGGAATCGCTCTCCTTAGCAGCCAGGCAGCTGCTCCACAGAGCCTTTGCCTAGCATGTAAAAAGCCCTGGGTTGAGCCCTGCTGCCCCACCTCTCCTAAACAAAATATTTTCTGCTTAAGTAGCCCAGTTGATCATCAAGAACTTTTTTACTTCAGGGCTGTGATCCCCCCCCCCATGAATATTACTATAAAAGTATTACAAAAATTCTTTTAAGGCTAAAAATGATTCCTTTTAAAATAGTTGCACATTTATAAGTCAGTTGAAGGATAAGAAACCCACTGGCTGCTCATCTGCTCTGGATTATGGGGAGGGTACTACCTCAGGGGTGTCAGGGCTTGGGCACTGCTGGAACGGGGTCTTAGAGCTGCACAGCCCAGCAGGGTTCCCAGGGGGTTGCCCTTTAGAGGTCTTCAGAGTTCGAGTGTTGGAATAAATGTTCAGAGTTCTAATTCTTATTTTAAAAAGCTGATGAGCTCCTCTTTTGTTAGATAAAAAGCATTTCCCTTTTTGAAAAGGCACTCAGTAATTTATAAAATGTCATTGTGGTATATTTGAAGCATAGATAAAAGGCACACGGACACACGCACACACGCATGCAACACACACACACGTGCCTGTGGCAGAGAGGTGAAGTATTGTGCTCCATGCTACACAGATTATTAGGGTCTTGGGGCAGATCTAGATCTGACCCAAATCTATCCTTCTTCCCGCCAGCAATGAGCAGACCATTTGGTGGTACATGTCCATTTAAAAAGTGTTCTTTTTGCTCAAGAGCGGTACCACTGTGCCTCAGGGTTTCATCCCGAGGACTGCCAGAAAGAAAAAGTGACTCTGCCAGGTAACACAATCCCCTTACATCATCAGCATCTTAATATTTACATTTGCCATTAAACCATATGATATCATTCAAATTTTGTCTATACCTCCTCAAATAATAAAGCCAATAGCAGCATTTAAAGCCTGAAATGTGAATATTACTGTATTAGGGTTTTCGAACTGGATTCCTTATCTCAGATTCACCCGAGTAACTGATGGGACATGTATGGCTGCTTCTGCATTCCAGGGTGTGTGTGAGGTGACCTGGACACTTAAAGAGCCTGATGTTCCTTGGTGTTTGGACTGGTGTCAGGCACGTGCTTAGGGAATGGAAAGGGCAGGTGTAGTGCCTGAGGCCTCAGAGAGAAAGCCTGCACTTGGAAAGTAGCTTTGTATTTACAGACCAAACCCGACATGCACTTCAGCTGGCTAGGGGGCTTCATAAGAGAAAGAGACTGGGGTGAACCAACCCTGCCCAGGAGGCCCCTGGATAGGGTGGAGTCCGGCAGGGAAGGATGCTTGAGCTGCTCTTGAGCTGCTTGTAGATGCCCGAGTCATGCAGCAGTGCACATCTCACAGGGGCCTGCAGAAGCGGCACGGAAGCTCCTGCGCGCTTGCCAACCTCCGACATTAGTAGCAAAGCGATTGGCACATACCGGCAGTCCTGGCATCAGCCTTGCCCATAGTCCTGCTGGTCCACATGACAACTGTGGTAAGCAGGCTGCGGGAGGAGGAGCAGATAAGAACACAGGGACAGAAAGAAGATGATAGCAGCCGCCTCCTTGGCCTTCCCATTGTGGGCCTGCCTGCTGTGAGCAGGAGAAGCTGGGATTCCAAAGAGCTTCCAACCAAGACACAGAGCTGTACGTTTTAATTACGGATTTTTAATTATGACCTAAAATGGTTTTAGGATTTTTTGTCGTTCTTATTTTACATTAACCAGAGAAGTCAAGAGCCTGGCCTCAAATCTCATTTTAAAGAATCATAAATAGTTAGGCATTCATTCATTCATTCATTCATTCATTCATTCATTCATTCATTCATTCATTCATTCATGTACCAGGGATCAAACCAGGAACTTACACTTTCCAGGCAGGCACTCATGCCACTGAGCTACCTTCCCAGCCCTAGTCAGGCCCTTAAAGTGGCCTTGAATAACACTGGGGACGGAGCAGCATAATGTTCTGCTATCCCCATGAATCCCACTTGTTTAAGAGATCAGCGGTGTGTTTTACATTGTCCCCCTAGTAAGTTGGATTGTGTCCTAAGGGAAGGAAGTGTAATCCCCCAAAGGCTTCCGCTAACCACTAGAAGCGACTCCTGGTCTCCCCAGCAGTCCTCAGCCTGAGGAAGCCACTGATGAGCTTTCTGTCTCAGTGGACTCACTGATTCTGGATACTGCAAACACTGTAAGTGGAGCCCCTCGACGTGTAATCTGCTGTGACCAGCCCCTTTCATTTGGCACGCTGAGGGTTTATCCAGGTGGTGGCCTATGGCATTCTCTTTTCTGTTCTGTTGCTGAATAATATTCCATCATGTGGATGGACCATGTTTATATGTTCATTAGTTGATGGGTATTTCCGGTTTTTCCTTTTATGAATCGCTGTGAGCTTTAGTGTGCAGGTGTTGGTGGATGCGTTTTCATTTTTCTTGAACTCAAGCCTAAGAATGGAGCTGCTGAGTTGTATGGTGACCGTCTTAGTTACTTTGCTTGTTGCTGAGATAAAATACCTGGCACTCAAAGTAAGGGAGGGAGGGTTTACTTAACTCACCGTTTGTAGAGGTTTCAGTCCATTGTCGGCTGGCTCCGTGGTATAGGGACAGCTATTCATGGTGGCAGAAGACAGCAAAAGCAATCAGCAAGGAAAGAGACATGCCTCTTTCCGTCCCTTATATTGTATCCAGTCTACTGGGATTAGGTCAGTGCCGATCCAGTCAGTGGACTGATCCAGCAGCCACCCACCCTTATCCCAGCACCCTTCATTCCAGCATTGGACCACCAGCCACTTCCATAAACATCCAGTGACTGCATAGACACGGACCATAGTATTCACTCCATGTTTTTTTCTGTGCCAGGAATCGAACTCAGGACTTCACACTTGCCCCTCCGGCTCTGTGCTGCTGAGCTATATCCCCTGCCTTCACTCCATGTTTAACATGTCAGAAATTGCTAAATTACTTCTAAAGTGACAGTGCCATTTTCATTTTTATGTCAACAATATATGCAAGTTCTAATTTCTTCATATTTTTGCCAATGTTATTGTCTTTTTATTGTAACTATCCTTTTGGTGTGATGTGTCTCTCATTGTGGGTTTTTTAAATTTTTTTTGCGGTACCGGGGATTGAATTTATGACCCTGCGCTTGCCAGGCAAATGCTTTATTCTACTGAGCTATCTCCCTGGCCCTCATTGTGGTCTTCATTTGATGTAGACCATCTTGGCTTGTGCTCATCAGTCTTTTGTGTATTTTATTGGAGAAATGTTTATGTGGATTCCTTGCCCATTTTAAAATTGTCTTTTTATTTCAAGTTCTTTATCAGATACATGATTTGCAAATTATTTCTGTGATTCTGTGGGTTGTCTTTATACTTTGTTGATGGTGACCTTTCAGGTACAAAAGCTTTAAATTTTAATGAAGTTCAGTTTATCCATTTTTAATTTTATTGCCTGTACTGTCACATCTAAGAAGGCTTTGCTTAAGGAAAGGTCATTAAAATTTACTTCTTTTTTCCTAAGTTTTATCATTTTTTGTTCTTATGCTTAGATTTGTAATCTAATGTTTGTATACAATGTGAGGGAGGAGTCTAAGTTTATTCTTCTTTTTTTTTTTTTTTTTTTTTTTTTTTTTAGGGAAGGGGTCTACAGGGTGTTCAGGGTCTCATTACTAGATCGGACTCCTAGTGATCTGCCTGTTTACAGCCTTCCAAGAACTGGGACAACAGGCTTGCGCCACTACGCCCAGTCTCAATTGCTGTCTCAGCACACTCCGGGGGCAGGGCCGGCACAGCAGGCCTGGGGATTGAAGCCCTAGCCCTTTAATGTGCTGAGCTGTTTGGCCAGCCCTTAAATTTATTCTTTTACATGTCGATATTTATTTTTTCTAGCGCCATGTGTTGCAAATTCTTTCCCCATGGAATTATCTTGACACCTTTATTGAAAACCTGTTGACTTTTTGAAATTGAGCTTTATATATTCACTTTCTCGTTTATACTCTTTCTGTATGTTATTTTTTTTATTTTTATTTTTTGGCAGAACTAGGGATTGAACTCAGACCCTTGTGCTTGCCAGGGAAGCACTTATTCCACTGAGCCATCTCCCTGGCCCCTCTGTATGTTATTTTGTTTTTCCCCTTTAGAGGTTTTTCACTGAGATCCTTCATTTCCTATTTGTAATTGACTTCTAGGCCTGCTGCACAGATATCATCTGAATAATTCTTTTTTTTTTTTTTTTTTTTTTTCGGAACCAGGGATTGAACTCAGGCTCTTGCACTTGCCAGGGAAGCGCTTATTCCACTGAGCCATCTCCCCAGCCCCTGAATAATTTTTTTCTTTGCATTCTTGTCTTAAATCTATTGTTTCTTAGATCTTTTTTTTTTCTAATTTCCTGGAGATGCTCAGGGAAAGGAACCCCTTCAAGTATCTTGTGAATCCTTGTTACTGACTTTCTCTTTGATAGCTTGGCTGGATATGGAATCTGGATTCACGTAGAATTCCTTCTATAACTTGAAGTTGTTGCTTGATCCTTTTGTCGCGGAAGAGGAGCTTCCTACTGTTCTGACACTTCTTCCTCAGTGGATTACCCCTTTTGTTTTATGTGGAAACTTAAGAGTTTTGTTTTTTTTTTTTTAGCATTGATATTGATGGTTGATTTTCAGAAATATAAATTATGGCTCTCAGACAGGTATACAGTTGGAATATAAGGGACTGGGGATGTAGCTCAGTGGTACAAGCACCTGCCTAGTGAGTGCAAGGTCCTGAGTTCGATTCCTGGTACCGAAAAAAAAATCCTTACAATT
This sequence comes from Octodon degus, assembly GCF_000260255.1. Lineage (NCBI taxonomy): Eukaryota > Metazoa > Chordata > Mammalia > Rodentia > Octodontidae > Octodon > Octodon degus. The sequence goes on along the minus strand of NW_004524663.1, from coordinate 4,140,196 downwards.
AGCTTGTGCATTAGTGAGGAAACACTAGTAATTCAAAGACTACTTGAGAAGCTAAATATTCATAGACAGTGTTAGGAGAACACTGGGAGAGACACAAAACTAGTTAATGCAAAGAAAGGCCCTCTACTGTAACTTATGAAGTCTTTTGTTCTGTTGAACAGAACTGATTTTTATCTCTACTGAAACAAAATACACAATGTGAACTTGTTGTTACAGATTTGTAAAATATCTGGGTGTAGCAGTGCATGCGTGTAATCCTAGTACTCAGGAAGTTGAGGCAGGAGGACTACTGCACATTCCAGGCCAACCTGAAGCATAGAAAGATCCTATCTCCAAAAAAAAAAAAAAAAAAGTAAAGTAGCCAATTAGATGAATAATTAAATAGAACCCCCAGTAATCTCTTGCATATTTTCAAGTTTCAGATAATTTTCCTGATGGTCTTCTGAACTTACCTGACCATAAGTTTATATTTTTCTTTATCTTGTTAAATATTTAGTAAGGTTGCCTTGCTTACCCTCCATCCCCTGTCTCCAGTCAGCGCTGAGAGCTGAACCAAGGCCTTTGTGCTGGGCTACCTCCACAGCCATTTATTTTGAGACAGGATCTTACTAAGTCAGTGAATGTCCCTGGTTGGGCTTATTGCCTCAGTCTTCCAAAGTGCTGGGATTACGGGCATCCCTCACCACACCTGGCTTCAGGGAACTTTTACAATTTGGAAATATGTGGGTTTTTTTTTTTTTTTTTCTTTCTATACTGAGAATTTTCTTTACTTTCTCTGATTATGACCATCCCTCCACTTGCTTGCTCTTTCTAGGATGTGTAGTCAGTGTTGGATGTCTTAGATTGAACTGTGTTTCTTAACCTCTGAGTTTCAAATTTTCAATTTCTTTGTCTTTTTAATTTTGTTCTGGGTATTTTGTTACATTTTGCTCTGGCCATTTCATTGTAGTATCTATTGTAACAATTATATATTTTTATGATCAGGAGCACTTTTTTGATTTCTAGTTTGTTCTTTTTTATAGCAGCTGTTCTTATTGAATATGTACTACATTTTCCTCTTTCTTTGAAAATACATATTAGTTACCATTTGACATTTTTCTTTTCCATCCTCTGAGTAATCTATTTTCTCCCTGGGGTTGAATACTTCTGGTTGATACCTTTGTTTTTCTTTGTTGCATTATTAGGTTTTTGAACGTCTGCTGGTTCCTCTTTCTGATGATGCCTGAGCTATGTTAGTAATTTGTAGTATTTACAATGCTAGTATTTCTAACAAGAGTAAACAAGCCTTAGATGAGGCACATGCAACTGATCCACTAATTTGAGAAAATATTATTGATATCCTCATTCTGAGGTTAGGTGGTTGCCCACTGTGACGCAGCCCGAGGCATCGCCCGGCTGTAGGCTCAGCTGGTCTGTCTCTGAAGTCCACCTTCGTAATCACTACCTTGCTCATGTAGGTCTGGCTCCACAACAGAGCTGTCTGAGAGGGAAAGCGCTGCTTCAAATAGAAGACCACCTCACCCCGGATGCCTGTGCTCCCAGGTAGATTATTCAGCCTTGGAAGAAAGGAACACAGCCAGGAGAAGAGTGCTTGCACTATTACTTTTGTATTTACAAAAGTCTCCTCAGCACTTCCAGTATTTTCTTATGAAAATGCTCAAACGTACAGGAAAGTTGAGTGAATAATAATGAATTCGCATACGTCATCACTGGGTTCAGTAGCGGTTAGCATTTTGCCATATCGCCTGAGTCCCTACCTATGTGGATAATTTCTGTTAAGCTAATTCAAAGTTACAGATTTCATAGTACTTCACTGCTACTACTTTAGGAAAGATATGTTTAAGAAATGTTCTTCCAAATCACCATCGTAACATTATCAAGCCTAAGAAAAGTATGAGTAATTTCCCAATTAAATATACTAACATTTTCTCAGTTGTCCTAATTTTTTTTTTAAATACCTTTTCTTAATCAAAACCTTTGTGCTGGGCACATGGCTGTAATCCCAGTTATTCTGAAGACTGGAGGAGAAGAATTACAAGGGAGGGACAGCTTCAGCAGCATAGTGAGAACCTATCTCAAGATAAAAAGTAGGGTCTGGGAAGATAACTCAGTGGAATAAGTGCTCGCCTGCAAAGTGCAAGGTCATGAATTCGATCCCTGGTACCGCAAAAAAAAAAAAAGAAAGAAAAGTAAAAGAAAAAAGTGAAAAGGAGTGTAACTCAGTGGTAAGCACCCTGGGTTTGATCAGTAAGGAACCTTTGTGGACTGCATGCAGCTCAGCAGTAGAGCACCTGCCTAGCATATTTCAGGCTCTGGATGTAATCCGTCGCACCACAAAACACAGAACACACACACATACACAGCCTTCTGTAACTGAAAAATGACTTGGCTATGTGTCTCATCTGTGTAACTGTGTAGCTTTGTATGTTATCAGCGTGAATATTCCTTTGTAATTTAACTTACAAAGGAATATATTGCATTGTATTAGTCTGAGTTTAGTCTTCTGTGTCCTAGAAGACCCTGATGCTTTTCTTTTCCTTTATCTAGAAATTGATTTTGGAAGATATGAGGTCAGTTGCCTTGTGTGAGTTTATTTTTCTTTTCATTTGAACAATTTCAAATATATTCAAAATTGTGAGGAATACACCAAGCCCCATGTAACCACGGCCCAGGTACAGTGAACAATGTGTTTCTAGACTCCTCTCATCTGGACTCCTGATCATGACCCTTTTCTTGTGCCATTCCATTGTTTGGCATAAGGCCCAGCCTTTACAATATTTTACCCTTAAATATTTTGGTATATATTTGCAGAAGATACATTAATTCTTCAAGCTCATCATGTGTAGTCACGTAGTCACTGTCTTGTGTATATTTTTATTTTTTAATTGTAACCGTGAAGATTCTCTCTCTCTCTCCCTCTCTC
>NW_004524663.1:4134270-4134948 GCF_000260255.1 Octodon degus | reverse complement strand
AAGAGGATCCCTGGGCCCGGGAAGTCTCACTCACTCCCCGGGCCTGCGCTCTGGTCTGTTCAGGACCCCGCGGCCTGGGTTGTCTCACTCACTCGCCGGCCTGCGCTCTGGTCTGTTCAGGCTCCCGCGGCCTGGGTCGTCTCACTCACTCCCATAATTTACTTTTACCAACTCATTCCCAAGGGACCTTGCAGATCCGGTTCCTGGCCAGTTCCCCCTGTTACAATGGCGGTCTTGGGGATCAGCTGTTTCTTTCAGGGTGCCCTTAGGGTCCATTGTCTTGCTCCTTAGATGCATTCCTGAGGAAAATGTACTAATTTAGGGGATTCAGAGGACAAACAGCAGAACTGTCCAAGTTGTATTGATCAGTTGTGGAGCCAGACACACGTTGTGGGTGATGCTTCTTGCTAGGCCTGGTTCCTCTCCCAATGAGAAACAAAGAGAAATGCACTGACCTCGGGACCTCGGGGCATCTGGAAGAGAACCTGGGAAAGGAACCTATGGTAGAGCGCTTCTCTTGTCACACACAAGGAAGTTTTGTTTTTTTAAACATAAATTTATTGAGAAACAAATAGCAATGAGACAGTTTCAAAACTGATTACTAGCACAGTTTCAGTAATTAATACATTGCCTATTGTTGTCTTAGTGGTTATTCATTGTACAAGATGCAGATATGAT
>NW_004524663.1:4115268-4132810 GCF_000260255.1 Octodon degus | reverse complement strand
TATTTTGCTGTGGTGCCCTTCCGCAGCCTTTCAAGGCAGGCCTGGCTCTTTTATAAGTAAATAGATGAAAATAAATAAATAAATAAATAAATAAGACCCAGAGACATTAAGTAATTTGCTTAAGCTAGTAAATGAATGAACACCCATTTATCTAACTCCATCCATGGCTTTTGTTTAATTTTATGTTTTGAATTTAGTTTTCATTTTTATCAGAGTTAAGCATGCAAATACTTTAAAGTGTTATCAATAGCGCTGTTGGTTTTAATAGGAAATGTCTAGATCGTCATTGCCTTTTGCAAAGGTAGCTGCCGCAACCGTTCTTCTGGCGTTTAGTTTTGTATTTATGAATAAAGAGCTGACATTGCTGCGTCCTGATTTTCCAGGGTTTGGCCTCACAGGCAGTTAGGGTGCCTTTACCTTCTCACTGCCCACACCTTGTGCCGTGCTTTCGATATCCTCCCTCATTATAATTATGTAATGGTTTTGATCAGCGACATTTTCAATCTTAATTTTGTTTACAGTAACATTACATTTTCTTTCCTGTAAAATGTTTTGTTTTTCTCCCAGTTAAATATTCTCTTCCTTCCTCAGCTTTTCTATAGATCTGTCATTAAGTCAGATTTCAGTTGTCCATTAGGCTGGCTCTCTGGCCTGTTGCCCCCATCACAGTTTCATTGTTACCCTCGGGTTTTCCTTTTCCTCCCTCTGAAACTGGAGCCTTGTTTCCTAGATCCTCTAAATTTTTTCTTCTGAATTCCACTCACATTTCATGGAGCATCCTTCAGTAACTTTCTAAAAAGAAGATACACGAGAACATATACAAGGCAAGAGGAAAATATACAATAAATCTTTACATTTTAAGAATTTACTACAGTAAAAGCCACTTGCCACGAATCCTCTTCAGTCCATGCCCTGCCCTTTCGAACACGCTCGTCCCACTCTTGCAGCCTTGGGAAGCTGCTCTGGGAATCCGCTTCTGCGGGTGTCTTCACTGTGCTGCTCAGACTGATGCCCTGAGCTGATGCAGAATATTTACCCCTCACAATCATTTTGGCTTCTTTGTGGAAGAGCCAGAAGTCGCAGTGCCAAGTGCAGGGAATAAAGTGACAAGGACACACTGTGGTGTTTTTATTTTACAGAAATTGCTGTAAGTGTTTTGAATTAATTCTGGATATTGAGGCAGCTGTGACAAGAGACTCAAGCAAAGGAGACTCTCAGAACTGCTTCAGAAAGCAGTGAGAGTGAGGAGATACGTGTGTTCAAAGCAGAGAAGAGTCTTCTAAGGGGGGTTCATGGCAATGTGTCTTTTGCTATAATTTTATTTTTTTATTCAAATATTTACTCTATTTTTGGATTATTGTAAATTGTATAACTATAAAAACATTACTTTTTTTTTTAAGTTTTATTTTTATTTATTTGTGTGTGTGTGTGCGCGGCCAGCTCAGCCCACCTGGGGGCGGGGCTGGCTGGCATGTGGTGCTGGGGGATTGAACCGCGATCCCTGGGCTTTGCTAAGCTTGTTCTAAGTAGGTGCTTTAGACCACTGAGCCATCTCACCAGCCCCAACATTAATTTTTTTAAAAAATCATTTATTTGGTACAGGGTCTCACTACACAGCTTGGACTCATAGTGATCCTCCTGTCTCAGCCTCCCCAGCACTGGGATTACAGGTGTGCACCACCATGCCCAGTCTCGGTGACTGGCATGGTGTACCTGGGGGTTCTGGGGCCGGTATGGCATGCAGTGCTGATGTTGGTGCTGGGGATTGAACGCAGGTCCTTGCACTGGCCAGGTAGGCGCTTAGACCACTGAGCTGTCTCCCCAACCTTGTAAAAACATTTTAATTCTACTTAAATTTGATTAATATTTTTACCAGAGTATATAATTTGTTTGTTTGTTTGTTTCATTCTTTTTTTTTTTGTTTTCAGAATGGGGGATTGAACTCAGGCCCTTGTGCTTGCCAAGCAAGCACTTATTCTACTGAGCTATCTCCCCAGCCCCAGAGTATATAATTTCAAGTTGGAATTTTTTCTTAAAATTTAGGAGGCATGGAATTTTGCCTCTGCAAAGAAAAATCTTTCAATCTTTAGCTGGATATTCTTTTGAGTTCACAACTGTGGTCAGGCAAAGGAATCAGCAGTTCTGACTTCCTGAGAGAGAGCATTGGGATGGCAAATTTGCATACCTTGAATACATGGCTTGTTGAATTTCTGTGGGTATGTACGCCGTGTAACAATCACCCAGGTCATGGTGGATGGCTTTTCCGGCATTCTGCAATGTGCTCTGTGCTTTTCCTAGTGTGTTGCCCCTCCCCCTTAGGGGTAGATCAGTCTGGTTTTCATTAGTACAATAAAATGCCTGAGGTGTCACACAGCACTTGGGAAGGAAAGAAGTGCATTTAGCTTTCAGCTCTGGAGGTGGATGTGAGGAAACAGGCCTCTTGTGAAGCCCTCATAGCGGGTGCACTGGAGGGAGCAAGAGGTCACAGTGCCAAGGCCCCATATCTGCCCCTGCAGGCTCTGTCCAGTTACCTATAGACCTCCTGTCAGACTCCGCCTCCTAACAGTCCCCCACCTCTCAACACGGCCACACTGGGGACCAAAGTCCCAACACAGGAGCTGTTAGAGGCTCATCGTTTACATGCTCTGAAACCATAACAGAGAGTAGCTGCTGTTAATGAGTTTTGGTTTTTATATGTTCTAGAACTTCAAATACAGAATATGGAATTATACAGAGTATGCAGTTGTATGTCTGGCTTTTTTTTTCTTTTTTCTCAGTATGTTTTGTTTCTTCTGTTTTTGTTTTTTGCTTTTTGAGGTAAGACCTTGCTGTGTAGCTCAGATTGCTCTCAAACTTAGATCTGCTTGCTTCAGCCTTCCAAATACTAGGATTACGGCTGTGCTTGATGCAGTGTTGTGTAATGTCTTTGAGATTGAGGAGTATTGTTACATATGTCAGTGGTCTGTTCCTTTTCAATTCTGAGTTTTGTTCCTTTATGATGTATTATAATTTGATCATTATCCTTTTCTTGGGCATTTGGGTTTGGGTTTTTCTGGTTTTTGTGCCATTAGGAACACACCGCTCTGAACATTTTTGTCTGTGTCGCTGCCAGCTCATGCACCCGTTTGTGTTGGGCACATACATGCGAGCAGAATTGCTGGGTCTTAAGGTGGTAGAAGCAGCCAGTAGTTTTCCACAGTGATTGTACCATTTTACAATGGCTTCTTCCCTAGACTCTCAGTCTTTTTTTTTTTTTTTGTGGAACTGGGGATTGAACTCAGGCCCTTGCGCTTGCCAGGGATGCACTTCTTCTACTGAGCCATCTCCCGAGCCCCCTAGACTCTCAGCCTTAATTTTAGGTTTCACTTTCATTTCCAGAGGTGTCTGGTGGCTCCCCACTTCAGTATATTTGGGGATCCTGAACATGAATTCCGTTGTTTTGCCTCTTCCCAGTGCAGTGACAGGATTTTTGTTTGCTCAGGACCTCTGAGCCAAATCATACTCTACCTTCCAAAACTAGGTGTTCTACAACTTAAGATATATGGAATCATAAAACGTGCGTACTTTTGTGGCTGGCTTCTTTTCTGTCTGTCCTTTTGGATTTCGCCATTTAAAATTTCCGTTTTACTGCCACTTTAGTGGGTTTTCAGGAATTAGTAAACCAAAATGTTTACTCCCAATTCACCAGTTTAATCAGATTTTCACTTGTGTCTTCCCCAGCTGCCGGCTCTGTTTATTTATTTAAGCATGCTCAGTAAGTTTAAGTACACTTTGAGCTCCCAACAGAACAAAACAAAGTCCTCAGGTGGTAGCAAAAGGTCATTCTATTTAGAGAATGAAATCTTGTGTCAAAAAAGACACTCAGGGGCTGGTGAGATGGCTCAGTGGTCTAAAGCACCTACTTGGAACAAGCTTGGGAAAGCACAGGGACCGCGGTTCGACCCCCCAGCACCACATGCCAGCCAGCCCCGCCCCCTGGTGGGCTGAGCTGGCCACACACACAATAAATAAATAAATAAATGTTTAAAAAAAAAAAAAAAGACACTCAACAATACCAAGCTGTGATGAGCATAATTATTCATTCAATCGGACTGGGGGGCGGGGTTGGGAAGAACTCCTTCAGCACGTAGGAGTAAGTCCAGAAGGTGAGGCTGCTGCTTGGCAGGCTCAGGCCCCCCCCCCCCCCACAGGCTTGCGCTGGGTGACTTCACTGAGACTTATAATGAACTGGATCAACAACTCAAGAGGTACATTTCAAATACTGAATTGAAAAATAAACAGAACATAGTGCGCATGCCTGTAAATCCCAGCACTCTGAGAGGTTGAGGCAGGAGAATTGCAAGCTTGAGCAATGCAGCCTCATGAGGTTGGCAACTTGAGTCATTACCACATGACTTTTAGTAGGGTTTCTTGTGACTCTATTTGCAGTACTCGTGCCTGCACGGTTTAGGTGACAGCAGAGTGCTAAGGGAGGGCACGGTGTGTCGACAGCTCTACCTCTTGCCCTTGCTGCACACCATTGCTTCTGAGCCTGCATGTGTCAGACGTTACATGTATTTATGTCACTAGCCAGTGAAACAGCGTGATTTCCCATCGATTGGCACACATTTGTGTGCCTATGAAGGCAGGATTATTACTAAGGAGACAAGTAAGGTTCTTAATTGTTACACTTGGACTTGTACGATTTTTGTCAAATAGTTAAGTTCACATAGTTTCGTTACTTATCAAACACGTGGCCCAAGCCAATTCCTTTTCTCTCTGTGTGGCCCAGGCAAGTGCAGTGTTAGATACCTGTGCTTGTACCATAATGCCCAAAGAGAGGACTCGCATTTGAATTTGGGATGGGCATTTAAGCCCAAAGCCTCCACCCATATGCCATGTAGCGTCTTACTCTCTGGCTACCACTGTGTCTCGTGCTTACAAAATTCAAGCTCTATGAAGACATTTCTCTGTCATCCTGGGTTTTTGCCAAGGCTTGTGAGCAAATCCTGAAGGTGACGGCCTCAGTGGAATTCAGGGACATAACTGTAGTGCTCATGTCACTGGGCAGGGATGGCTATTTGCAGTAAAGGAACTGGGCTTTCAAGGACAGAAAAAATTCAGGTTAAGTATGAAACTTTGTCCTGAAGCTGAACCCGTCAGGCTCCCTGCAGGAAACAGCACAATGCAGTTATAGTTCAACACGAGGTCCAGAGAGGGGCAGCTCTGAAAGGTGTGTGCAGGATATGGGGCCTGGGAGCTGCTACCTCCACTCAGATCTGGAGGGAGCAGAGGACGAGGGGGCTGGCATCGGGAAGTGAGAGTCAAGTGCAGAGGACCCCGCGAGGACCTGTGGCTTCCCTGGAGGGTGCAGTGGCCTGAGGTTTTAGAGAAGCAAGCAGGGGCACAAGGTTTGCAGCCCATCTTGGCTGCTCCTCTCTGGGCTTCTGCCAGGGTTCCCCAGGACTAGACAGGAGCCCCGTGGTGCAGTTAGCACTGCTGGCTTCCCTCCGGGATGTGGCGCTGAGGCAGGTGCGTGGCAGGCCGGCAGGCAGGGGACCATCCGCACACCAGTGCCAAGCGCCGTGTGCAGCAAATTGCAAAAGGAGGCTGCAGAGCTCGTTCTCCTTGGAGGCATTTGGGAAACTACACCTGCAGGCGACTCCTACCACTGGAACGTCTTTTCTAGCTGCCTTAAATTCGGGTGAGTCATGAGATTCATTGTGTGGAGTTCACCTTACAATAAACAAGCTGCTCCCTCACCACCAAAAGAGGTGGCACTACTTGTTAATAATAGAACCGTTTATGTGGTATTTTGTGGTTTACCGCAGACTTTCATATTCATAATTTTATTTCTCAGTAATTTTTTTTTTTTTTTGCGGAACCAGGGATTGAACTCAGGCCCTTGCACTTGCCAGGCAGTACTTGTTCTACTGAGCTATCTCCCCGGCCCCTCTCAGTAACATTTTGAAGAAGCTAAAATGACAGACCCCTGGGACAGACATGAATCTCTCAGAGGTTCCCCCTATAGGACGTCACAGCACATGAGAGAGAAAGCCTGTGTGTGAATCAGGTCTCCCAGTTCCATAATCCAGGTGCTGCCCGCACAGGGAAATGCAAAGAACAACCTGCAGGGATTTTATAAAAGGCGAGAATTACAATGATGCAAGTAATGTAAGAAAACTCCCCTTTCCCTGTCTTGTAGAATTGGCTTTGTGACTGTGATGTTCATCATTTGCAGTTAATGTTTTCCTGTCTTCTCTTTGCACAGACAATGTGTGCAGAGTGCTGGGGTGGAGATGTGCACCTTGGGAATGGTAGCGTCATCACAGGGTTAGAGCCAGAGGGGCCTGCATTGAAGGTCCCTGTATCCTTAAGTGTCCCTGATGACTGGTTTAGGTCCTGGAACTAATCGGCCTCAGAAAGAAGTGTCTTGGTAGCCCCCGTGTCTGATATGTGCCACAGTGGCCTACACTAAAATAATTCCAGTGACTGTTTGGATGAAAAGTTTTATTTTTATTTTCTTCCTTATTGGCATACATTTGTAGCATGCAATTACTTTCACCATGGGGAGTAAGTAAATGACGTGTCATGGCTCTTTGTATCCCCTTCCACACCCCTCCTTTCTCCTCCCTCCATCTCATGGACCCCTTCTTTTTTTCTTTTCCTAAATAGTCATAAGGGCTTTCTATTTCAAATGCAGATTGTGCCACAAGTCATCAAAATGATTCACAGCAGGTGGCTGCCTCTCAGATACTACCATATCTCATGAAGTTTAATGTGGGCAAATCATTTTTAAAATTACTTAGAACGTAATAGAAAAAAAGGTGTCAAATTAAGAGCAAATCACAAGTTCCTGATCAGATAAAAACCACTCCACCAGTAAAGGGGTCTAAAAGAAAATGTACATAAATAGGAACAGAGATGTCCGTTTCCTGGCTTTGGCCTCTCTACAAGCTCAGCTCTTCAGAATTCAGATGATTTTCTGGTCTCCCAGAAAATATGGGAGTGAGAAACTCCTTGCAGCAGCTCACGGAGGACCCTGATGTCTCCACCCAGGCAGGGGCAATGTGGCTCCTCCTGCCTAGCACTTTCTTTCTGAAGTTCCCATGAATTGGGTTTAAATAACCTTCTTTATCTAAACATGTCAGAAACGTGCTCCTCAGACCCACATTGCGTCATGAAGTGCCACGAATCAGGCGGGTCGCAGCAGTGGACCTTTGGGAAAATAACCAGCTGTGCCAGGTACCAGTGGGACAGTACCTCAAAGAGGTGAACACTCGGGCCACAAGGGCTCTGTTTGCTATGGTGATCTGTGATGGATCCTCACAGCAGTGGCATCTGGAAGGTTAGGGCTCCCTGGACCCTTCTTATATATTTATATTGTCTGTCTGTCTGTCTGTCTGTCTGTCTGTCTGTCTGTCTGTCTCTCTTTCTCTCTCTCTCAGTACACAATGATCACAGTCTCATAGGGACTTGGTACTTGAATACAACACATCACAATTCACTCTTTTTTAAAATCTCATTTCTTTTCCTCTCTCTCCGTCCCTGTATCTCTTGGTTCCTTTCCCATATGCTAAAGATCTATTTCGCTGTTTCCATCCAAATTTGTCTCTCTTTTATTTTGAGCTTATTTATATTTTGAGTTTCTTTTTTTCTTTTTTTTGTGGTAACAGGGATTGAACTCTGGACCTTGAGCTTGCCACATGGGCACCTGAGTTGCTGAGCTATCTCCCCAGTCCCAAATTTTTGGTTTCTTCTTTTTTCTTCTTCTTCTTTTTAATGTATTTGGTACAGGGTCTCACTACACAGCTCGGACTTGTAGTGACTATCTTCCTATTTTCAGCTTCTCCAGCGCTGGGATTACAGGCATGTGCCACGTCAGTCCACCATCTTCTGTGCTTGCTGCACCTGAAAGAATCCTTTTTCCTTGGTCTCCTGCATGAGACACAAGTAAAGTAGGGTTTGGAAACATGATTAACCTGGGCCACACAACATAAAGCAAGTCCACACTACATAAGGTCTACAGTAGACTTTCGGAATGCAACCCTTTCTCTTTCTGTTCCTCTGCCTGTCATGATGCATCCAGGGAGTTGCTCGCCTCTACCAGAATCATGAGCCAGCTAAGTATCTGGACAGTTCCCAGGCTCCAGTGCTTTGTGGCAGCAACACAGACAGATGCGGACACTCCCCTCTCCTGTATGTCCTCTCCATGATGCTGGCATCTGCCTCTTTAGTTCCCGGGCTGCCTCAGCACATGGCAGGTCCTGCTTCTTTCCACTTTGTGTTGCTGTGCTACTTTGTAGAGGAAGAACTGGTTCACTTCATTGCTGAGTCCAGCCTGCAGATGTTGAACATTTAAAAAAATAATTCCTGTGTATTTTATTGTTCTTCTGCTGGTCTGTGTCTGTTCATTTCTGATGCCCATGTTTGAATGGGTCTTAAAATTTGGGGATCTAATTTTTTTGAGTTCTTTACATAGGTATTAGTTCTTCCTCTGAAGAGTAGCTGGCAGTTTTCCCCATTCTGTACGTTGTCTTTTCACTCTGTTGGTTGTTTGCTCTGCTATGCAGAAGCTTTTAAATTTTTTTTTCAGAAGCTTTTAAATTTGATGTGACCCCATTTGTTGATTCCTGGTATTATTACCAACTGGGATTCTGTTAAAGTCTGCCTATCTTTAACAGTTATCTAATTTATCTACTAGCAGATGGTTTCTGTTTTAGTACTTATTCTATGCATTTTGATGCTAGTTTATTAAGTGGTGAGAGAGATGGATCTAGGTTCAGTCTTCTACATATGGATGCCCACTTTTCTCAGCACTATTTTTTATTTTTTGTAGCTTTTAGTGAGGGTCTACAGGTTCTCTAGGGTCTCACTACTAGATCGGACTTATAGTGATCCACCCGCGTTTAGACTCTCAAGAGCTAGGATTACAGACACGCACCACCATGCCCAGTCTCAATTGCCATCTCAGTGCACCCCAAGGGTGGGACCAGCACTGCAAGCTGGGGATTGAACCCCAGCTGCTGCATCTGCCTAAGCAGGAACTTTAGTCCACTGAGCCTTTTGGCCGGCCCTTCAGCACTATTTGTTAAAGAGACTCTTTTATCCAGCAAAAGTTTGAGAAGTATTGATTGGGTTTTCTTTAAAGTTTTTGTAGAATTTGGCTTTGAATCTATCAAGTTTTTTTTTTGTAGTTTTAAAAAGTCTTCCATCTGATATTAGGCCATTTAGGATTTTTATTTCCTTGGTGCAGCTTTTGAAGTTCTTATGTATCTAGGAATCTACATTTCTTCTGGATTCTTCATTGTATTAGAGTTCAGGTTCTCAAAGTAGTTAGCAAAGATTAGATTTTGAGAAAATCAGTTGTGAGCTAGTCTTTTTCATCTCTAGCTGCATTGATTTGTAGCTTCCATTTTTTTTTTTTTTTTAAGATTGGCTAGTGGTTTGTCAATATTGTTTATTCTTTTGAAGTCCCACTCTGTGATTCATTGATGCATCGTACTTTGGGAGAAGGTCTTCAATTTCAATTAATTTCTGCTCAGATATTTATAATATCTTTTCTTGTATCAGCTTTGGATTTGGATTGCTCTTACTTTGTTAGGACTGTGAGTTACATGTTTTCTGTTTGCTTCTGTTTTTGAGCTCTCTCTGTTTTTCTGATGTGGACATTCACAGCTATAATCTTCTCTTCTGGAGCTGCTTTCATTGTGCCCCATAGGTTCCAGTAGATTATATTCACATTAGTGCTTGATTTTAGGAATGGTCTAATTTCTTCTGTGTTTCCTTCAGTGACTCATTAATTAATCAAAAGAAAATTAATTTTCATGTACTTACATAGTTGCTGTGATTTTTTTTTTTTTTTTGCCATTGAGTTCTAGTTTCATTGTGCTATAATCTGATGATATGCACGTGTCATTTCAGTTCTTTGGCACTTAATGTGTCATTTCAGTTCTTTGGCACTTAGGCATGCTTCATGGGCTATCGTGATCTACTTCGGAAAATGGTCCGTGTGCTGCTGAGAAGAATGTGTATTCTGTTGTTGGGTGAACACTCTGAAGATTTTTATTAAGTCCGTTTGCTTAAAAATTTAGTTCAACTCTGACATTTCTTTGTTGATCTTTTTTGTTTAGTTGATCTATGTGTTTGTCACAGTGGGATCCCCCATCCTTGTGTTTGTGTTTGTCTGTTCTTTTATGTCCATTAGTGTTTGTTTTGTGTAATTTGGCACACTGGTGTTTGGTGCCTACATGTTCGTAACTGTTATCTCTTTCTGTTGATTTGCTTTCTTAACTGTGATGTTGTGCCCCTTGCCTCTTCTGATCAGTTTTAACTTGAAATTCACTGTTAAGGCTTGCATTCAGACGTCTCCTAAGAGCCTCATGCTGTCACAGGCGGGCCATTTTCAGAGGCGGCTGCGTCTAGAGTATGGGATTGATTTAGGGAGCAATGCTGGGAGGAAGGCTGTGTGGTTACTGAATCAACTGTGGATTGTTGGCGCTGCCCTGATCCTGGCAGCTAGATAGAGTAGAAGCAGAACGAAGCTGCTAAGGTCTCCTGCTTCGCTGCATTCTGTTCCCCACAAACTGTTTCTTCCCTGCAAGAAATGGTCTGCATGTGCGCCAGGCCAGCGACCTCGGAGTCAGCTGGTCACGGACTGAATCCGCACAAGCTGGGAGCGAAAGAAACCTTTAAGTGGATATTGGGTGTTTGGTCTCAGCAAGAAGAAAAGTAACTAAAACATCCACTTTGTCTGAAGTTAGGATTAGCTATTCCTTTGTTTTTCTGGGTTTCTGTTACATGGAATACTGTTTTCCATACCTTAATTTTTAATTTGTAAACTTCTTTTGAAATTAGCGTATTTCTTCTATACTCATAGTGTTGGGTTTGCTGTTTGATACATTCTACAGCTGTGTGTCTTTTGACTGGGGAATTGAAACCATTAACATTGAGAAAAATTTTTTAAACCAATGTTTTTTTTAAACTTTATGTTTTTATTTGTGATATGTTTTAATCACATTCATCATAGGGTGTTTGTGCATAATATTTCTTGATTTTTCTTTTTTGTCCATTGCCTCAGCTCCTTTCAACTATTTTCTCCTCCCAATCTGTGAAAGCTTTGTTTCCACTTTTTTCCCTATTGTGTGTCTTCCCTTCTCCCTCCCTTCCCTTCCACCTCTCCCCTCTCTTGTTCCCCTTCCCTTTTAAACACATTCTTCCTACTTCCCATTGTCGATCCTCCATTGTGCTCCCTGTTTACTGTTTGCATTTCTCACACAAGACAAGCAATGCAATGTATAAACTTATGTGTCTGGTTTATTTCACTTAAGAGTACAGTCTCAAGGTGCCTCCATTTTCCTCAAATGACTGAAGCTTATCCTCCTCCTCCTCCTTCTCCTCCTCCTCTTCCTCCTTCTCCTCCTGTTCCTCCTCCTCCTCCTCTTTCTTCTCCTCCTCCTCCTCTTTCTTCTTGTCCTCTTCCTCCTCCTCCTTCTCCTCCTCCTCCTTCTCCTTTTCCTCCCTCCCTCCCTCCCTTCCTTCCTTCCCTCTTTCCTTCCTTCCCTCTTTCCTTCCTTCCTTTTTTTTTTCAACCAGGGATTGAACTCAGGCCCTTGTGCTTGCCAGAGAAACACTTATTCTACTGAGAAGCTTATCCTTCTTTATGGCAGAGTGATACTCAATTTTTTAGAAATACCACATCTTCATTATCCATTCATCTGTGGATGGGTATGTGGGCTTTCCCCAAGATTTAGCTATTATAAATTATGCTCCTGTCATCAGGGTGTGCAGGTATCACAGTGCTGGGATGCTTTCAACTCTTTGGGAAGCAACCTAGAAGGGGACTAGCCGGGTCAAATGGAAACTCTGCTCTTAGTTTTCTGAGGAATCTCTGTAGTAATTTCCATAGTGGTTCTACCAGTTCACACTCTTGCCTGCCGTAGAGGTTTCCTTTTTCCCCCACAGCCTCACCAACATTTGTAATTGGCTGATTTCTTGTTGATAGCCCACTTTTGTGGAGTGAGATGGAATCTCACTGTTATTGTAATTTGGATTTCTTGAATGACCAATGATATTGAACATAAAATATATATTTACTTGGTGTTTGTTCTTTATTTGACTGATTTTTTAATAATTTTAGATGTCTATTTTTGCATTGAATGTTTAAACTTATGAGATCTGATGTTTAAATTGATTATATATTCTAGCTGTTATTCCTTTGCCTGAGAAGCAACTAGCAAAATGTTTTTTCTCATTCTGTGGGTTATTTTTTCACTCCATTGGTGGTTAATTTGATGTGATCCCAGTTCTTGATTCTTTGTAATATTTCCTGTGGGATCAAGGTTCTGTTCATAAAGTCTTTGCTTACCCATATGTCTTCAAGAGTTTTATCTATTCTATCTTTAAGCACATTGTTTTGTTTTATATTTAAATTTTTGCTCCAGCTTGTTTGTAGTGTCTTTTTTTTTTTTGTATTTTAGTACAGGATCTACAGGGTCTCATTACATAGATCAAACTCATAGAGAACTGCCTGTGTTCAACCTCCCAAGTTTTGGGATTACAGGCACATGCCACCACACCCAGTCTCTTTTTTATGGTAATATTGTTTTTTGTTTATTTATTTTTAAATTTTATTGAGAAACAAATAGCAATGAGACAATTTCAAAACAGGTTAGTAGAACAGTTACAATAATTAATACATTGTATATTGTTGTCTTTGTAGTGTTCATTGTACAAGATGCAGCTGTGATATCCTGTCCAAACACTAGTAGTACAAATCTTTCTTTTCATTGAATTAAGAGAAAGTAGCTGTATATCTATCTTAACTATTTTGTAAACACAGATAAAAAATGGTCCATTTATATCCCCTTTTTTTGTTTAGTTTTGTCAGAGATGGGTATTCCATTGCCATTTAAATATTGTAGGTGCATGAATTCACCGCAGAAAGTATGGCTATCATAAAGAAATCAACCAACAACAAATGTTGGAGAGGTTGTGGGGGAAAAAGGAACCCTTCTCCACTGCTGGCGGGAATGTAGACTGGTGCAACCATTATGGAAATCAGTGTGGAGACACATTAAAAAACTAGGGCTGGAAATCCCATTCAAACCAGCTATCCCCCTACTGGGAATTTTCCCAGAGGAACTGAAAACATCATATCATAGTGATATATGTGTGCCTATGTTTATAGTTGCATAATTTGTGATAGCTTGGAAACAACTAAAATGCCTGTCCCCTGAGGAATGGATGAAAAAGATGTGGTATTTTTATACAATGGAGTATTACTCAGCTATTAAGAATGATAGATTCAAAGCCTTTATATTTAAGTGGATGCCACTTGAAGATATACTCATAAGTGAAATAAGCCAGAGCCATATATGTAAATATCATATAGTCTCTCTAGTGTAAGACCTCAAAAGAAGAAATAAAAATAGAAAAGTATAACACAATTAAAAGGAAAGTAAGAACTTAAAGATTAAACAATGAAGAGAGGGCAAGGAGAAAAGCTAGGAATCATGACAGGGGCAAAGCCATACATTTATATGCACAAGATGGTTAAGGCAATGATCCTGAGAATCTTCCACAGGTTTTTGAAACTAGCAGTTAATTAGTAGGATTCTCACCCTGACTAAGTATGTATACTGATACCTGTGAACTAAGCAACTGCACTGAAGATAGCAATGTGTAATACTAGGGCCATGCTTGGAATGATTGTCATTCTGGTCTTCTAAATACATGCTGCTTCTAATATCATATCAATTACTGCTATATTGCCTGTCAAGTAAATGTTTAAAAAAAAGGGTAACGAACCATGCCCAGTCTCAATCACCATCTCAGCGCACCCCCGGGACAGGGCCAGCATGGCACTCTGGGGATTGAACCCTGGATGCTGCATCTGCCTAAGCAGGTGCTTTAATCCACTGAGCTATTTGGCTGACCCTCCAGTTTGATTTTAATTTAGTGCATTGTAAGAGGTTAGGGTCTAGGTTCAATCTTTGACACGTGGAAAGTCAGTTTTCCCAGCACCATTGAATAAAGGGGCTTCTTTCCAGTGAAGGTGTTTGGCACCTTTGTTGAAGATATGGTAGCTGAGGGTGCTCGGAGTTGTTTCTGGTTCTGATTTTTTTCCCACTATTTTATTGATAAACAAATAGTGATGAGACAGTTTCAAACAAAATGGGTAGGACAGTTTCAATAATTAACACATTGCATACATTCTTCCTAGTGGTTATTTGTTGTACAAGATGCAGACATGATATCCTTTTTACAAACTCTATTAGAACAAATCCCTCTTTTCATTAAGAGAATGTAACTATATATCTATCCTAACCATTTTGAATGCACAGATACAAAATGGACATTCATCTGTATCCCTTTTTTTGTTTAGTTCCATTATTTGAATATTATAGGTGTGTTAACTCAGCAAAATATTCTGAAAGAGTCCAGTAGTTCACAATAGTATTGGGTCTTCCACTTTACTGGCAATGTCAGAAATTGTTGACCTGAGTCCCCTACAGCTCAACATAACACCATGGCTTTACTTCTTATACTTTGTTTTTATACTTTTCTGCTGGATGGTTAGACCAAGATAAAGCAAGACCTATGCAACAAGAGTTGTAGCTTTTGGATTTTTAGCCACTGCCATGCTGGGTTTTTAAACAATTATTGTAGCTCTGTAGTGTAACTTTAAATCAGGACTAGTAATGTCCCCTGCGTTGCCCTTGTTGCCCAGAAATATGTTTATTACTCTAGTTCTCTTCTGGTTCCATATGAATTTGGGGATTGTTTTCTATAGTTCTGTAAGGTATTGGTATTTTGATTGGTATTGCATTAATCTATATAACAGTTTTGGAAATATAGCCATTTTCATGACCTTCATTGTGCCTATACAGAACAAGGGATCTTTCCATTTTTTAATATCTTCTTTCCTTCAGAGTATTATAGTCTTCATTGTATAGGTCTTTCACTTCCTTTGTTAGACTGATTCCTAAGTTTTCATTTTTTTTGATGCTGTTATTAATGGTTTTGTTTCCATGATTTCTCTCTCAGTGAGTTTTGTTATTGGTGTGTAGGAATTCTATTGGTTTTTGAGTGTTGACTTTATATCTTGCTGTGCTTCCTGATTTGGTTATTTTAGGAGTCTTTTGGTAGAGTTTTTGGGGTCTCCTATGTAGGATATCATGTCATCATATTCTCTCTTATTCATAATTTAACTTCTTCCTCTCTTATTCATATTCCTTTTATTTCTTTCTCTGGTCTAATTTCTCTGGCTAATGTTTTCAGAACTGTATTCAACAGGAGTGATGATAGTGGGTATCGTTGTATTGTTCCTGATTTTAGAGTTAAAGTTTTCAGTTTTTGTCCATTTAATATGACATTGGCTGTTAGCTGATCATACATAGCTTTTATCAGATTGATAAATACCTTCCATTGTAATTTTCTTTAGGGATTTTTAAAAAAATCATGAATGGATGTTGGATCTTATTAATTTTTTTTGTCATTTGAGATGATCGTGTGTTGTTTGTTTTTGGTTCTGTTAATGTGATGTATTACACTTATTGATTTATTTATGTTGAACCATCCCTGCATTCCTGGATTGAATCCTATTTGGTCATCATATATAATCTTTGTGGTAATTTGCTGCATCCTGTTTGCTAGTATCTTATTGACGATTTTTGCCTCTGTGTTCATGAAGGGGATTGGCTTGTGGGTCTCTTTTTAAACAAAAAAGGTTTTTGGTTAAAACCTTTTCTGGTTTTGGTATGAAGGTAATGCTTGTACTGAGTTTGGCAGTATTCCTTTCCTTTAAATTTCATTAAAGACTTTGAGAAGTAATGGCATTAGATCTTCTCTGAAGTTCTTGCAAAATTCATCAGGATGTAGGTTTTTCTTTGTTGTTGGGTCTTTTTAAAAATTTTTTAAAAATTTGATACAGGGTCTACAGGGTCTTACTATACAGATTGGACTTGTAGTGATTCTCCTGTTTTCAGCTTCACAAGTGCTGGGATTACAGGCGCACACCACCATGCCCAGTCTCAACCACAATCTTGGTGCACCCCAAGGGCAGGGCCAGCATGGCACGCTGGGGATTGAAACTCTACCCCTGTGTCTGTTGTTGGTTTTTTTTTTTTGTTTTGTTTTGTTTTTGGAAGAAGATACTTTATTAACTGAGTGTATCATAGAAACACCATGGTAGATACCTTAGTTCATCCTTCTAACAAAGCCTGTTGATCTGGTCTTCCCTATTTCCAGCATCTCCACCTTCCACAAAATGGGTGGTCTTTTTCTTTATTCTACCTCCTGGAGATGATAACTTGAATGGCCACAGGAAGCTATTTGCCTCTTAGAAGCATTTTCCAACAGTATAGATCTCATGAATTAGATCCTCCATGCAGATGATTCCATATTTACCAAAAGATTAAGCATTCAATGAATTATCTGTCAAGGCAACTCGCTTCTTATTGATTTTGCCATAGCCACGCTTGTATATTAGTTCATTCTCTGACTTCAGGTTCGGGTACCCCCATGCAATATATGGCTCCACAATTCTCAGCATGTTAATTGAAGCCTTGTTGAGCTTAACAAAGGTACCATTGAAGATTTGACAAAGGCTTCAAATCTGCAAGCTGCAACACCTTGCAGACCTTCGGGCTCACACCATTGATACCCATGATCGAGATGACAGATGCCAGTTTGGCTCTGCAGGGACATAGAAGTTGCCAGCTTTTCTCACCATCCTAGCCATTTGGATCTCTCTTCTGTACATCTGCTTCTATTCCTTATGATAGTGTCTGGCTTTTTCATAGATGAGTTTCTTCCTCACCTTGCAAAGCATCTTCTGGGCAAACTTCTTTCTCAGGCACTTTATCTTCAACTCTGTGAAATATCTTCACTTTTTCTTAAGGGTTTTCTGGCACAGCAGGGAACCTTTTTCTTCTCTTCTACACCCTCCATGATTCCAGCCAGAAAAGAGGCCGTTGTTGTTTTTTTAAAAATTACTTTTTTAATTTCATTGACTGATACTGGGTTGTTTATAATTTTTATATCTTCTTGATCAAGTTCTACTAATTCATATATATCTAGGAATTTGTCCATTTCCTTTAGATCTCATTGGAGTACAACTTCTCAAAAATAATCTGGGTATCTTCAGGGTCCATTGACATTTTGCCATTTCCATTTCTAATTGCATAGATTTGAGTCTTTTATTTCCTTTTTAAAATATAGTTGGCTAAGGGTTTTGTCAATTGTATTTAATATTTCGAAGAACCAACTCTTTGGTTCATTGATTCTTTATATTGTTTTCTTATTCTTATTACATTAATTTCTTCTTTGGTCATTACAGTTTCCTCCCTTGTACACACTTTGAATTTAACTTGCTCTGCTTTTTTCCGAAGCTTGAAGCTTAACGCCGGGTTATTTGAGGTTACTGTGTTTCTGTGTTGTGGGAATTCACGTCTATACATCTCTCCTCACAGGCTTGCTTTCATTGTATCCTATAAGTTCCAATATGTTGTATTGGCATTATTGTTTAATTGTAGAAACTGCTTAACTTGCCTGCCTGTCT
>NW_004524663.1:4112239-4115168 GCF_000260255.1 Octodon degus | reverse complement strand
TCTCTCTCTCTCTTTCTCTCTCTCCCCGGGATCAAACTCAGAACCTTATACTTGCCAGGCAGGTGCTTATGCTGCTGAGCTATATCCCCAGCCCCATAATTTCTTTTTATCTTTCATTTTTGACCCATTCATTTTTTAGGGGGTGTTTTTTAAATTTATATGTGTTTATGTCATTTTTGTTGTTTCTTTCCTCATTGATTTCTGGTTTCATTGCACTATGATCTGATAATATACATGGCATAATTTCAGTTCTTTTACATTTATTTAAGCATGTTCCATGAGCCAGTATGTGCTTTACTTTGGAGAAGGTGCAATATGCTGCTGCGAAGAATATGTATTTAGTTATTATTGGGTGGTACACTCCATAGATATCTAGCCAGTCCATTTTTCAATTGTTTGGTTCAGGTTGTGACATTTCTTAGTTGATATTTTATCTAGTGGATCTGTCAACTTGTGAGAATAGTGTATAAAGTTCTCCCATTACAATTGTATTAGTGTTCATCTTTTTTTTCATTATCTATTAGTGTTTGTTTTATATACTTAGGTGCACTGGTATTTGGTGCATGTATATTAATGATTGTTGTCTTTTCCTCTTGGATTGTTCCCTTTATAAGGATAGAACGACTTTGTTTCTCTTCATCAGTCTTGGCTTGAAATTCACTTTGTCTGTGAATCGAATAACTGTCCCATTTTCCACAGTTCCTGTCACATGGAGTGTTGCTTTCCATCCTTTGACTTTCAGTGCATGAAATTCTTTTGGAGTTAAGTGTGTTTCTTGTATGCAACATATTGTTGGATCTTGGTTTTTGATTCATTCTGCCAATGTTTCTTTTGATTGGTAAATTGAAATCATTAACAGTGATGGCTATAATTGATATGTATTGACTTGTTATACTATTTTCCTGTCGTTGGTTCCATTTTTTCCCCCTTTTGTCTAATTGCTTGCCTTGCCTGATGGCTTCATTTTACTGAGATTTTTGGAATTATGTCTTCATTGTCTTTTTTCTTGACAATCTTTCAGAACTTTTTGGAGTCCTGGTTTGATGGTTATGGATTTCTTCTTGTGTTTTTTATCACAGAAGTATCTTATTTCTCCATTAGCTTTTTTTTTAAGATTTAAAATTTCTGAATTTAGTTTAACTTCTAACATCACATTTCCAAGAAAAATGAACTTTTTGCACAAGAAATTTGAACAAAATCATA
Source organism: Octodon degus (assembly GCF_000260255.1). NCBI lineage: Eukaryota > Metazoa > Chordata > Mammalia > Rodentia > Octodontidae > Octodon > Octodon degus. Next base: position 4,113,965 of record NW_004524663.1, on the reverse strand, counting down.
CCCATATACACAAAAATGAGTGTACAAAACTTATTGTAAAGAAAAAAATCATTAAAGCATATAAATAAAAAAGTTAGCTATGGAAGAACAAAATTAAATAGCATCTTATTCCACATTAGGAAGAAAGAAAGAAAAAAAGTGTGTAAGAAGCTAGATTAATTAAAGGACTGAAAGAAAGGAAAAAAGATCTGTCCTCTTTGAATTTATACTTAGCAAACATACCTTTGAAAACTAAAAGTAAAATATTTTCCAGTTATACAAACTCGAAGTATTCGAATACCTCTAGATGTAGCATATAGGAAATAACAAAGAGCATAATTCAGAAGGCAAGAGAAGTTGCTGTGTGCTCCTGGATGAAGAATAAAGAGCTCTCAATATGATAGTATTCAGGACTATGTAAAATATATTAGATGAACCCATTTAAAAGGTCATTAAATATTTCTATGAACCAGTGTCAATCTTATGTCAAGTTATACACATATTTTTTCATATGTGGTGTGTGTGTGTGTGTGTGTGTGTAAAAGATAGGGAAGAAGTAATATAAAGTCAATGAAAAGTGGAAATATATTTTTTAAAGTTTCTAATACTAGGAGAAAATATCATACCATGTCTTTTAAATAGATTGTAAGTCAAATATACAGTGTAAGTCTTAAAAAAATTGATCAAGCAATATTCAGAAAATTAAATACTAATTATTTAAAAATTAAATGTTTCAAAACAATTGAACTAAGAAAAAGTTTTCATGATAGTAAAGAATTACTAAAAACAAAACATAAGATAAATACTGGAATGACAAATAAATGACCAGCACTTCTAACAGTTTGGGGATAGGATATTGCACAAAGTTCTAGTGTGTCATGGACATGGATAATGTCCATGACCCTTACTGGTGGCCAGGTGTCACTTGTGGGACTGAGCTTCTGCTATGTCCTTGATATCCACCCTGTAGACCCAGACAGAATCATGACCCATAGGGTGCAGGAGAAGTCCATTTGTAGAGTATGCTGATGGAAATATCTTGCTGCTGTATACAAAAGAATAACTGAAAGACTGCTTTTGTTTTTATTCTCCTGTGTTTAATTGTTTGCCCTATTTGGTGGGTTCTTTCCATTCTCATTCATGGAGTTATGGTCGTTTTGCTTCCTCTTCCTCTTTAGAACATCTTTTAGTATGTGTAAGTTTGGCTTTGTCATCATGAAATTCTTAAGTTGTTCTTTGTCATAGAAGTATTCCACTTCTCCATTATACTTGAAAGAGAGTTTTGCAGGGTATATCAGTCTGGGTTGCAATTTGTTTTCCTGCAAGACTTGACGTACTTTGCTCCATGCTCTTGCCTTGATGGTTTGTGAAGAGAAATCTGCCGTTATCCTGATGGGTTTCCTTTAAATGTGATCTGTTTCTTTTTTTTCTTTTTTTTTTTTTTTTTTTTTTTGTGGAACCAGGGATTGAACTCAGGCCCTTGCACTTGCCAGGAAAGTGCTTATTCCACCGAGCCATCTCCCTGGGCCCTGATCTGTTTCTTTTCTCTAGCGGCTTTTAGTATATTGTTCTTGGGCTGGATTTTGATTGTTATATGTTTCGGTGTGTTTTTAATTGGGTTACTGTTATTTGGAGTTCTATATGCCTCAGTTTACTAAATGTCAGATTGCTCCCCCATATTTGGGAAGTTTTCTGCTATTACTTCTGCCCATATTCTTTTTATATCATTTGTATTGACTCCTTCCTT
>NW_004524663.1:4110947-4111828 GCF_000260255.1 Octodon degus | reverse complement strand
GGGGCCTGAGACTGCATTTTGTTCCTTCTCTTTGTCATTTTCTACAGCACTGTCTTCTGACCTTTGGTGTAGAGCTTAGAGTTATTACCTTAGCACCAGGCCCAGATCTACCAAGTTCAAACTTGTCCAAGTGGCTATGGCTTGGATCTGGTTGCTGTGCTCCACTTCTTCCTTTTGCAGCCCTTGGAGTTTAACCCTCTGTGCCACTCTGGCAAGATGTTATCTTCTTGAATCAGCTGGGTGGGTCTTGCCTTTAGCCTCTTTGCAGGGAGTTCTGCTGCAGGTTCCACACTGGGCCTGGGCTCTGGGTTGAATCTCTATCAGTTTTGAAAACTAATTTTATAGTGTAAATTAATCTGAGTTGAGAAATCATCTGTGATTCTGTTAGTTTTCTTTAGTCAGTGATTTATTTCTCTTCTTTAACAGCTTTTAGTATTCTGTTCCTGTGGAAAATTTCTGGAATCTTGACTCTTACATGTCTTGATATAGTTGTTTTCTGATCATGATTTTTTGAAGTTCTTTGTGCTTCACATACATGCATCTCAAATTCTTTCATACTTGAAAAGCTTTCTTCTTTTAAATCTGTGGACAGGATTTTTATGCCCTTTGTGCTGTCTTCTAATTTTTTTATTCCAAGTAATCTTATTTTAGTCTTCTTTGTACTGGTTAGCACTTGTTTGACTGAATTTTCATGGTGCTTTACTATTTGAAAGAGGTCTTTCCTTAGATGATTACCAACCACAGTCCTGACTTTTAGATTTGATGTTCTAGCTTCATATTGGTTGATCCTTTTACATGTATTTTCAGTAGGATTCTTGAGGGAAAGAAAGCTCTTGTTTGAGAGAGAGAGACAGAAGGGGGACCCTGAGCGGTGGGGGGGG
>NW_004524663.1:4098418-4110785 GCF_000260255.1 Octodon degus | reverse complement strand
AGGCACGCACCACCACGCCAAGTCTCAATTGCTATCTCAGCATGCCCCAGGGGCGGGGCTAGCATGGCAGGCCTGGGGATCAAACCCCCGGCCCCTGCGCCTGCATGCAAGTGCTTTAATCCTCTGGCTATTTGGCCAGCCCTTTAGTAGGATTCTTAATCTCCTGGACCTCCATTGAGTCTGTTTTATGGAGTTCAGTTCTTTTCCTATTTGGACATTCATGGTTTTCATGCCTTTCCTAAGCTCTTCTGTTTTCACAATTTGTATCTAGTCTATATTTAGTAATCATTTCCTTCATGTTGATCATCTCTTTAATTTTCTCTGCTTTATTTTTGTCAATAAAGAGACTTATTGATCTGTTTTGTTACTTCTACTGCTACCATTTTATAAAATGTATGATTTCTATAACCTCAGTGCCCCCTTGATTTTCCTTAGGGGACTTGGGGGTTACAGGTTTCAGCTTGCTTCCATGTTTTTTCATTTTCTATTTTTAAAAGTTATTTTCTATAGTGAGGCTTGTAAATTGCTTACGGTAGGCAGCATTTTTACTAATGCGGAGACCTCTTTAGGCTATGACTGCTTTTCAGAGACATCTTCTTGACATAGCTGGCTTTTGATTCTGTCCCAGGATCACATCCTTTATTAGGGATGAAAGGTTTCTTCCTGTTTGGTTTAACACCTACTCCTTTGGTGCTGAACTATAGCATTATTTATGATCCCCAGACAATGTAGGTATTTTCATACAAGGAAGATCAATAGATCATGACAACTATGCCACATTGACTAAAGTAGTACAATCAGTAACAACAATAGCATCAGGCACAGAGTACAAAATGATGAACTGTGGTAACTATAAATATATCAACTTTAACCATAGGCACAAGATTTATAGTTATATAACAAAATCTAAGAAAAAATATGTGTAGTAAATGTCCACTCAATAGAGTGATTTTACCCCAAGGCATGAAAATTTGCAAGAGATAAGAGAAAAAAATAGAGAAATAAAAGAAGAGAAAAGATTAGAAATAAGGCTAAAGGACAAAGAAAATTATCCAAGTCTTGGGAAAGTGGTGAAGAGACAGGAGGGAAAGAAAGAAGGAAGAACTAAAGATAATAGCAAAGCAAAACAGAAAAACTAAAACAATATTCATAGTCATGAAAAACAAAAGCAGCCAAAGAAAAACAAATGAATAAAAAGCCTGGAAGAGATGAAGAAGAACTTTCTCTGTGATTTCAGGCCTGTGTTTATCTGCTAGAATCTGCAGTTTTGTGATAATGTTCAGTTTAGGGCATGACTGCTCTTGCTAGTAGGATAAGGAGGCTGTCAGAGCACAGATCCATGCTGGACAATGCTAGTGAGACTGTAGTAGGATTAAGGTGAGGTGTGGGATAATCCCAGAAAACCGACAGTAGGATTATGGTGGAGTGTTGGTTCTGAGACTTTCAAACAAAAGTTCAGGTTCATTCTGACCTCAGGGCTGGAGCCTGAGTCACTTAGCCTATAACCCTCTGGGTGTCTCTCATGGTCTGACCATGGCTCCCTGACTCTACTGTGCCTCACCCACTCATGGTGGGGTTTTAGCACTGGGAGCACTTAGATGAAGCCAATTCACAGCTGCTCTGAGTCATGAGTTAGGTTGGCTCCTCCCTAAAATGGCATCTGACCAACCACTCTCTTTAGGGGACACTGTGATTGCCTAGACTAAAGTCACTGACCAGCTGTTATAACACACAGTATCCACTGCTCTGACCCACTGTTTTTTTGTTTTGTTTGTTTGTTTGTTTTGTTTGTTTGTTTTGTTGTGTACTGGGGAATAAACCTCAAGACCTTGCGCTTGCCAGGGAGGCACTTACGCTGCTGAGATATCTCCCAGGCCCCACCCACTGTTGTATTTGTCCCCAGAGGCCATTGGAGTCACCTGTGCTTCCACTGCTTTCATTGTGTCTCTATAGCTTTGATCTTTTTTTACGCTGCAAAGTAGGAGTCAGAGAGAAAGTGCAGATTGTTCCTTTCTCTGTGTTGAGGTCTATCTCCTCGTTTTCTCTGTGGGCTGCAATTTTCTTTTCAGATCTTTCCTTAGTCCTGAGGATTCATCTCCCTCCTTTTTGCCCCTTGTTACTTTCGGTGTCTGGATTCCAAATCTTAGAGAGGTTCTTTTGTTGATGCCTGTGACTCTGCTGTCTTTCCAGAGGTTCCCTCTCACATTGAAACTTATTGCTAAAAGGCACTGATTAATTCCTGCCATTGCATGATTTTCATGTTGCTGATTCCCTTATTTTTTTTCCTTCCACTTAACTGCTCATCTTGCCAGGTATGTTCATTGTATTTCAGTTATTGACATTGTTGACTTCATGGTCTCTTTCTAACATAGCCTTAAGAATTCTTTTGTAATGCTGTTATGATGGCCATGAATTTCTTCAGTAGCTCTTTGTCATGGAAATACCTCATGTCTCCATTACTTTTTTTTTTTTTTTTTTCTTCCATGCTGGGGATTGAACTCAGGTCCTTGCGCTTCCCAGACAAGTGCTTATTCTACTGAGCCATCTCCCCAGAAAAAAGTTTTGCAGGCAGGATATGTAAGTTGGGATTGGAAATTATTATCTTTTAGGGTGTGAAACACTTCACGTCAAGCACTGCAGGCTTTTATGGGTTGTGTTGAGAAGTCTGCTGTAATTCCAGTGGAACTGCCTATGTAAGTGGTGAATTGCTTTCCCTAGCAGCTTTTACAATTTTGTTCTTGTACTGTACTTCTAAAGTTGTGGCAATAATATGATGTGGAGAGGTTCTCATTTGTGCCTATTTACAGTTCTCCATATGCCTTACTTATCTGTATGCTAATTTTTCTCCTATATTTGGAAGGTTTTATGTTATTATTTCTGTAAACAGGTTTTCTTTTAATGCCATTTGTGCTGTTTTTGATTTTTCAGTTAGATTATTAAAACTAGTCTTAGAGTAATCTTTTTATTTTAAATTTAAAAGAAAAATTTTATGGAAAAAGAACAAAATTTTAAAAAAGGTAATGATAGTTCATGCCTTGTATATTGTTATCTTTAAAGTAGTAATTCAGTACAAGAGAAATTCTCCAGATATTACCACAGACCTTTCTGACTGATCCGTTTTTCATGTGCTCTTGTTTATAACGTATCTTTAAATAATTTATCACTGATAACAGCCCTCCCTGCTAGTTCTGCCACTGGCCTCACATCATCACTTCTGTTGCCTATACTTTCAATATAATTTTGAACCTCCAGGATTTCTGATTGAAATCTTCCAGTGGACTTTAACCCTTTGCAAAACTGGACATTTATGTTTTGTATTGTTTTGTTTAGCTCTTCTAGATTTTTATCAGTGTCTTCTGAAAGCTCCCCAATCATTTCATTCATTATTTCCATTATCTATTTCAGTAATTTTTACATAACCCTCCCAAGCACCACGTTGATTTGTTTTTTAACCTCCTCTGTTACCCTTTAGAACAACTTGTGCATCTGGCCTTTGCTATTCTTGATACTCTCTGGGTTAGTTTTCAGGAGTTTTGAGTTTGAGGAGGCATTTGATTTCCTTATTTTCTCATGTTTCTGTTGTGATCTGTTCTGCTTTGTGCTGAAGTTTGTGGGTACTTATAATGAAAAGACTTTGTGGCTAGTATGGAGATCTCTTCAGTTAGTCAGCTTTTCAGTGATGCACTTCAAGGATGGCTAACTGTAGCCCCTTGCCTCTGTCCCAAGATCTAAGCACCTCTATTGATTTGGGAAGGGAGGATGCAGGGCAGTTGGCCCAACACTGACTTCTCTGGGAATGGACCCCAGTGTTGGTCACGTCACAAAGGTACTCTGAGTGTTGGCATACAGAGAAAGCTCACTAATAGCAACAATTATGTGACCTGTCTGTATAGAACAAATCAGCTGCAGTGGTATTGTCCAAGGTAAACTGGATATACACATACCATAAACATCAGTAGTGTATCACCATTAACCATAGAAAAGAAATCTATGATGATAGTATAAACACTAAGACTAGCCAGATATTGACATACAGTTATTTTATTTTATTTTTTGGTGGTACAGGGATCAAACTCAGGACCTCGCGCTTGCTAGCCAGGTTCTTATGTTGCTGAGTGGTCTCCCTGGCCCTGACAAACAGTTAATATGGACTGAATGCAACAGCTGCATCTCCACTAATGGTAGAAAAGAACTGAACGGTATTTATATAGAGTTAACAATCTGAAGATTAACAAAGCTTATTGACCATTATAGTTTGCGTCTAGATGTTCTAGATTGTGTCTAGATCCCCCCTCCAAGCCTCATTTAGTTGTAAGTGAGGCTTTTTCAGAGGTAGCTAAATCTATAGTGTGTGATGCTGAGATTAAGGGTGTGTGATTACCAGTCCACTGATCAGTTTGGCACTGCTCTAATCCCAGTAGCCTAGATAGAGTATAAAGTGGGGAGAAAGAAGCTGCTAAGGTCTCTTGCCTGCTTTGCTGCCTTCTGTCAGCCATGAACTGTTTCTCCTCTACCACACCGCCCTGCCTCGGAGCCAACTGATTATGCACTGAAACCTTCGAAAACTATGACCTAAATAAACTTTCGTTATTTTGTCTTAACAACAAGAGAAAAGTAATTAAGATACTGGCTATATTATTAAAGATATAGGGAGTTGGGATTACAGGAATGCAAGACAAAAAAATTTGAAAATTTAACCTATCCAAAATCAAAAGAGAAGAGTGAGATAAGGATCCTGTTAGAGAGAAGGATATTTATAGAATTAGGTAAATGTTAGCAGTTAAAATGAATAAAAAAATAAAGGATAAGGCTGGAGAGATGGCTCAGTGGTCTAAAGCACCTACTTAGAACAAGCTTGGCAAAAGCATCAGGGACCGCGGTTCGATCCCCCAGCACCACATGCCAGCCAGCCCTGCCCCCTGGTGGGCTGAGCTGGCCTCTCTCTCTCTCTCTCTCTCTCTCTCTCTCTCTCTCAAATAAATAAATAAAATTAAAAAAAAATAAAGGATAAAAACGAAAGGGGGAAAGTGAGAATAAAAATAAGCAAAATAACATGGAGAATAAAAACAAACAAAAATAAATGGAATTAAAAGGGAAAAGAGGGGGGAAAGAAATAAAATAAAAATTTTTAAATGTAAAAGAATGAAGGAAAATCCTCCATACCCTAGTAAACCAGTAAAGAAGAAAGAGGAAAGAAAGGCGGGGGGGGGGGGCAGAGAAAAAAGAAAATAAAAGAAGTACAGGGTATTTTTCTTCTCTTTGTTTTTGAACAAGTAGTTTCCTTCCAGGATCCACAGTTTTGAAGTCTAGCAACTCTTGGTTTCTCTGCCCAGCCTGAAGGGCTGGGGTTGCTGAGGTGCCCTGGGCCCCTCTCCAGAGGCCCCACTCTTTGCCCAGGCCATGGCAGTGTCTAAGCTGAGATATGTGCCTGCTCATCCCAGCAGATGAGAACAGCAGTCAGAGCCTTAGTCTGTGCTGGACACAGGCAGCAGAGTGAGGGCTTGAGTACGACATTTAATACCTGCACTTTCAAACCCAGTGCAACTCAGGCCATGCTTGGCGTCTGGCCATAGGAATGCGGATCCCGTGGCCTTCCTGGCCTGAACTCAAATCCCTCAGGGGACTCTTTGCAGCCTGTTCCCTGTCTGTGGCTGCTTCCTGTGGCTGCCTTACCCAGTCACTGTGGGAGGGTAGCCCTGGGAACCATGAAGTGAAGCTGTCCTGTAGCTGTTCTGAGTCCCAGACTCAAACACTCAGCCCTTTCTGGAATGGCACCCAATCCCACTCTCACTCCAAGTGTATGATGGGCACCTGCACCTGCACCCACATCTGCTTTTGCACCTGCACCTGCACCTGCACCCGCACCTGCACCAGGATCCCTATCATTGGTCGCCGTGGAGGGACCTCCATTAGAGCAAAACCTTGTGCTGCCTCTGCAGATGACAGCAACTGCTGGCCCAGTTCACTGCTGCTGTTTCCTGGAGCACCCAGTGCATAGCTTGCTTCAGGAAAAGCGGGCGGGGGAGAGAGTCCAGAGTGCTCTGTTCACTTCTCACACTGTGGCCAGCCTGTTCAACTTCTCTGAACAGTAGTTTTTAATTTTGCTGTCATTTTCTTCCTGATTCTGGGTATCTGCTTCTATCTGTCTCTTTTTCTTTTCCAAGTTGTTATTTTCCAATGTCTGGGTTCCAAATCTCAGAGAGGCTGAATTGTTATGGCTCATGACTCCACCTTTTCAAAGAGCCTTCTGAAAATTTCACTAGAGTTTTAATAATACTAATAATGTCACATGAAGGCACACATTTGGGAACAGCACATGCTAACTGTGTATACAGACCACTTGCCATGGCCTCTGGCTTCATCCTGGGGCTTACTGATGTGGCTTGCAGGTGATGTGACTTTGACTACCAGTGTAAGAGGTGCCACCTGGGCTGTTCTTTCATCATCTTATCTTGGTGCCGCTTTGGCATTTCGATTCCAGACTGTCTCTGTTCTGCCTTGTCTCTGTCTCTGTCTCTCTCTGTCTCCCTCCCTCCCCTCCTCTCTCCCCTCCCTTCTTTCCCTCTTTCTCTCCTTCCTTCTTTTTTTCTCTCCCTCTCTTTCCTCTTTATAATTTACATACAGTGAAACCCCAGATTAAAAGCTTAGGACATCTTCATCTTTCCCCCAGTTCTTCCGTGTCTCTTCCCAGTCTCCTCTCTCCTCACCCTCCTACTAGGCAGTCACTTTTCCAATTTCTATTACTGTGGATTATTTCCTCTATTCATGAACTTGATGTGATATAACACATTCTTGCACTTATTGTGCTCAGTGTGGAGGTTTGGAACTTCATGTTGTTCTGCATTTGTAGCTTTTTCATTTTTATTGGCAGAAGTATTGCATCATTTGAATACCATTCCATATTCACTTTGTTGCATTAAAAAAAATTAGAATATCTTAGATTTTTAAAAACTATGCAAATGGTATAGAGGTTCTGTTTTCTCCACACTGTTTACCATCTTATTAACAGCTTACTTTATTGTAGTTCCTCCATGAATGAATGTACCAGTGTTGGTACATAATTGTCAATGACAGGCCAGACTTTGAGGGTTTTCCTAGTTGTTACCTGTTGTTCTTCTTCTGTCCATGAACCCATCCAGGACCTCACATTGCATTTAATCATCATGTCTCCACAAGGCTCCCCTTGGCTGTGCTATTTTCTTAAGACTTCTTTTTTCGGGGGAGGCATGGGATTTGAACCCAGGGACTTCATAATAAGTTATATCACCAGTTTTTTTTTTTTCTTTTTCTTAAAACTATCTCATTAAATTGCTTAGTTCCTGGGCTGGAGTTCCTCCCAGAGTACTGGATTTGCTTTTTTTTTTTTTTAGGCTTGTGATTTTAAGGAGTGCTCATCAGATATTTTGTAGATTTATCCTCAGTCGGGATTGTCTTATTTTGTCTCTTGGTTAGACTGAAGGTACCAGGAGCTTGTGGAAGAAGACCACAGGGGTAAAGTGCTGTTTCTGTCACATCTTATTAAAGGCACAGGCTGCTGCTCTGACATCACCCATGTCTTTTGTCACCTGGTTATAGTCATATTTGTCAATTTTTTCCACTTGCTATTTCTCCTCACTTTGCATACTGTATTCCTTGGAAGAAAGTCCTTTCTACACCCTGCAATTATGCAGTAGGGAATTGAGGGTGAAGTAGCTCCATAAATTATTTTGAAGAACTCCTGCAAAGATTTATGTTTATCTTTAAAGGCACTTGGAGTTTTGTGAGGTGATTGTACCATTTTTCACTCACAGTGGCAAAGTCTGAGAGTCCAAGTGCTCCTCATTCTTGTCAACACTTGGTGTTTTCAACTTTTAAGTTTAGCCATTCTAGTTGGTAAAGGTAAAGTGATGTTTCATTATGGTTTTAATTTGCATTCATGATGATTAGTAATATTGAGCACATTATTTAATGCCTGTTGACTATTTCTGCTTGTTTTTTGGGGGGAGGGAGTGGCTTAAAATATCGGTCCAAGTCTTTTGCCCATATTTTAAAATTGGGTTTTTATTATCGAGGTCAGGTGTTGGGCGTGTATCTTGGATATCCTTGGAACCTGTTATTTGTTCAGTATATGACTTGGAATCACCATGATAGCATACATGTTCTGCGTTAGAGTTTGTATGTGCCTCAGTCAGCCCTGACGTATTAGCCACTTGAAGGGATGCTTAGTTCTAACGCTGATAATTATTGGCTCTCATCTTTATACTTGCAAAGAAGTTTGGTTTTCACAATCATAATTCATAAACCAAAAGACAAGTGTAGGCCCTAATTCACATCAAGTAAAGACCAATTTCTTGGTTGACTTCTGTCAGTTCTTTCTTTCTTTTTTTTTTTTTTTTTTGGTATGTATTTTAGTATAGGGTCTACAGGGTCTCACTACACAAATCAGACTTGTAGTGATCCTCTGTGTGCAGCCTCCCAAGTGCTGGGATTACAGGCGCGAGTGACTGCACCTAGTCTCAATCTCTGTCTTATCGCACCTTGGGGGTAGAGGCAGCATGGCAAGCCCGGGGATCGAACCCCAGTCCCTGCATCTGCCTAAGCAGGCACTTTAATCTGCTGAGCTATCTGGCCAGCCCTCTCAGTTCTTGATTATTTGAAATGATATTATTAATATTACTTGTACTTGTGGGAAAAAGTACACAGAAGATTTTTACACACTTATTTAGCACCTAAAATGTTTTGAGTGGAAAAAACCCACCTGTATTATTGGTTGTGCACTGTGATTTCTGACTGACTTTCTTGATTTTTCCCATGTTTCCCTTTTGTACTGGGATTCTCTATTTGGCTATTTACCATCATTGACCCAGTAGAATTTGGGAAGCTCAGATGGACTCAAGGAAGAAAGAGGCTGAGCTCAGTGTAATACATGGCTAAAAGAGTAAAAGAAAAAAAAAGATAAAAGAGGAAGAGATATAAAAAGGGATTTAAGATTATTGAGAAATGTCAGCAGAATTCCTAGGCATGATATAAAAAATTTGTGAAAACACGGTTTACCTTTTTAAAAACTATGGTGTGCGTAGTTTTCCAAACTACTCTCTTTGGAACATAGTGTCAGTTTGTGTGTTTTGAAATTCGAGAAAGCCATCTCTGTATTTAGCTTGGCCTTTGTCTAACCGCCCATCCTGTATTTAGCTTGGCCTTTGTCTAACCGCCCGTCCTCTTTCCATTTGTTTCAGGTAAACCTCTTCGTGCTGCTCTCTGTGGTTTGCGTCCTCCTGAATCTCGCGGGGTTCATCCTCGGCTGCCAGGGGGCGCAGTTTGTATCCAGCGTGCCCAGGTGTGACCTGGTAAGTGGTCCTCCGCAGCCCTGTACCCTGGCAGGCCCCGTCCTGTCCACTTCCTTGCAGTACCCCCGTGTACCATGCAGCACTCCGCAACTGTCCCGAAGTGCAGCCGCGTGTTGCCAAAAGGAAGCAGAAAAACAAAGCCCACCTGCGGATTATTTTACTGGATTATCGGTTATCTTTGTGAAAGCACCAGTCATCCGGCGTCATCCCAGAGCCGCGGAAGAGTGGCGCAGTGGATCGCAAGTCTGTGTCCGCCTTCATCAAAAGAGGGACGATGGAGGTCACCCAAATGCGGGTCTCCAGTCCTTTATCTCAAAGCCCTGGAGGCCAGCAGCGTGTAAGCGTTTAGCGGTTTTCCAAGCTTGGGATATCAACATGGTGTGCACACCGTCTCTTACGTAGCCTGCCAGTGACATCTGGGACCGGAGGCTGTCATCTTCTGGTTTCAGAGCTTTTTTAATTTTAAAAGTATAGATAAAATGTTGGGGAGTTGTAGCAGTTCTGACTTGCAAAATATTCTAGTTGTAGTAAAATACACATAGTATTGCTATTGACCACCTTAACCATTTTAAATGTACAGTTCAGTAGTATTATGTGCATTGTTGTAAAAATCTCCAGATCTCCTTTCTATCTGCCAAACTGAAATTCTGTTCGCATTAACCAACAACGCCCACACGTCCTCGCCCTCCACCTCCCAGTCCCAGGAAACTACCCTTTTACTTTGCATTTCCTGAGTTTGAATACTCTAAATACCTCATGTCAGTGGGGTGATGCAGTATTTTGTAAGTGACTTATATCATTTAGTGTAGTACAGGTTTCTCCACGTAGTAATATTGCCAGAGCTCCCTTTTTAAGAATGAATAATACTCCATTGTCTGTAAGTATGACGCATTGTGTTTACCCAGTCATCACCAGAGGGCCCTGGATGCTTTCCACTTTTGTCTATTGTGCATAACACTGCTGTGACCGTGGGTGTACAAACATCTCTCCTAGGCCCTGCTCTCAATTCTTTTGGGTACCTCACCCAGAAATGAGGTGCTGATCACCTCTGAACTTTTTAAAGGACTTTTCAGTGACCATAACCTCCATGTAGCACAAAACAAAAGGAACAGACTGTAGAAGTTGTGGTACATCACATCTGTGTGGAACCTGGCTCTGTACACTCTAGTCCCGAGGAAACCAGCAGTGGGACCCAAGCTGAGAAGCCATAGCATTCTAGGAAGGCTGCAAACAGGCTCTTGCAGTGACACCCATGAAATCCCCAACCACTCAGGGACCCACTGAAATCTTGTTGTTTTTTTCATATAATTCATTATGGAACAGTAAAATTTTGTCATTCTATGGCTTAACAACCCCAAATATCAGGGACTCTCATAACTGTTCTAGTCTTTAAGACCCTGCATGAACCGCCCTCAGCCTTCCCTTGAAGCAGAACTCACGCTCCTGTCATTGAGACAAACCCACAAGTTATTTTCTGGGATTCTGCCCCCACCTGCCCCCACCTACCCCAGGGGTATCACTATGTTGCCCAGGCTGGTCTTCAGCTTCTGGACTCTAGTGATCCTCCTGCCTCAGCCTCCCCAGTGCTAGGACTCTAGGTATGTGCCGCTGTGCCCAGCTTGGCCTTAACTCATTTCTAACAACGTGGTTTCTCCTCCAACCTAAGAATTCTCTTCGCTTCACTTTCCCATTTGTCTAAATATTAGCAGTCTTTGAAAGCCCTCTTCAAACTAGGCTTGGTGGTACACATCTGTAATCCCAGCACTCTGGGAGGCTGAGGAAGGAGGACTCTGAGTTCATTTCTAGCCTGGGCAGCTTAGCAACTTAGCAAGACCCTGTCTCAAAATTAAAAAAAAAAAAAAGATATGTATCTTTTTTTTTTTTAAGGGGCCAGGAGTATAGTTAAGGCCCAGGGTTCAGTCCCTAGTAATGGGAAAAAAAGAAAGTGCCAATCACAGACCACTTCCCTCAGGAAACAGTCACTGATCCCCAGAAAAGGTAATATTCTACCTTTGTACCCATTTCTTTTGGGGGCCAAAGATAATCATAAAGATACTTTCCCAGGCAGGAGCCAGCTGGATGGCATCTGGTTCCCTCTTACCTTAAGAGTTTCTAGTAACACCCCCCCCCCCACTACTTTGCAGACAGGCAGACCCCAGAGAAAACTTGTGGACAAAGTTTGGTTTTCCAGTTACTAAGTATGCAATTGAATGCAAGAGGTTCTCATTTTAGTGAGTGGAAAGCCAAAAGTACAGCCAGGAGACCAAGGCATGGAGAAGGATTTATTATTACCTGCAGCAAGCGAGTAGAGTGCTGAGGTTACTTCCAAACCAGTGCCCTTCCTGAAGTATTGGAGCATGGAGTTTTCATCCAGAAAGCTTGTACATACGCATAGAGGGAAGCTCTCTAGCGAGGGGCTCATCTCCTGAATATGTGCAGCTTTAGGTGTGTATTTCAGAGCATGCTTAATTTAAGGTTGTAGTTTGGAAAGAGGTGACACGTCGCTCGGCATTCTCCATTCAAGGTCCTATAGCACATGCTTGAAAGATTAAGATGGTAGATACGATAATCCTGGGCATGCTCAGTTCACTGTTGAAATGAGTTGAGTTGTTCGAGGCGCCTAAAACACAGAATTCAAGTGTTTTGGTAACTTCGGCTTCTTCTTGGCAAGTTCCCCTAAAAGTCTTAGATAAAACAAAAAAGAAAAGTGAATTCTCAATGTGCACTAGTGTGTGAGTTTGCCTCAAAAGGTCTGTCTAGTCTTGAGGTGGGAGAGAATGGATTTGTACGGAAGGGCATGCTCTGGAAGATGGCGCCCAGCATTCCCCCGGGGGAGTGCAGGACTCCGGCAAGGGTGTATGCCAAGGAGAGAAAGAAGAACGGGGTCCTGCTGAAAGAGGGAGTTTGGCTCCGATGGGAGGAGAGCAGAGTGGAGGCTGCCACGCCAGCTCCGTCCGTGCTGACTTGTTACAACTATACTGCAGTGTTGTTTGCGTTAACATAGGAGCTCTCAGCTGGTGACTCAGAGGAGGAAGCCCTTC
>NW_004524663.1:4082491-4097868 GCF_000260255.1 Octodon degus | reverse complement strand
TTGAACTCAGGCCCTTATGCTTGCCAGGCAAGCACTTCTTCTACTGAGCTATCTCCCTGACCCCATGCTTCCCTTTCAATGTGGTTGCAGAACAAAGAATCAGAAATGTTGTGGGGTCCGTGGAACTCTAGGAGAAGCAGTGCTAAGTGACATAGGCAAAAAATGAGACGGGTGATTGCCTGTGGAAAGATAGGGGCAGAGATTGGTGGGGAGGGGGCCTAAGGAGTTCTCCCTGGAGAGGGTCGTGTCCTCTGTGTTGGTAAGGGTTTGGGGTATGCAGATGTCTGCAATGCTCAGTGTTCCTAAAATGGTACACTTAGATTTGCACAGCTCATTTTTTGGAAGGGTATATGTAAATTTCCCCTCAGATTAAAAAAAATAGCTTCCCATTCTCCAAATATTGTATAATCCAATTTTAATAATAATTAAATTTTCAACTCAGATTATAAAGAACCATATTTTCTCTTAATTTCAGACAATAACCTTATAATTTACTACTGTAACTATTATTTCAGGGCTGGCTGTGGTGGTGCTCACCTGCAACCCCAGCATTCGGGAGGCTGAGGGAGCCTCCTGAGGATTGCTGCAAATTCGAGGCCAGCCTAGATTGCACTGTGGCACCCTGTCTCAAAAAGATAAAAAAGAAAAAAGTCTTATGTCAGTAAGAAAAAGGGACTCTCTTCTATCCCCTGATTTAGCGATGAAAATAGCACGAATGTTCAGTTATTTTTAATGACTCCTGAAGAATTTTATAGTCAGCAAGGGCAGAGCTGTCTAATTACCTTGATAATTAATGAAAGAGCTGTAGCCCTTCTTGTTAGTCAGAACAGAGACGCCAACTTCGCCAGTGCAGAATGGCTAAGAATGAACCTCTGCCTGCCATTCATGGGCCTTATTTGCCTTGTTTGGGTGATAAGTATTTTCACAGTATGACTTAAGAAAAACTTGGAAAGTGACCAAAAATTTGCAAAACCTTTCAATGCAAATGCAGGCAGTTATCCATTAATTACCACTTCACACAGGTCGGCAAGCGTCTAGGACTCCTGTAAGCTCCACGGTCCAGGCAGGTGGTGGGTTTGACTTCTTCACCTTCTCAGAGTTCAGTGCAGCTGTGTGATTTGCTCTGATAATTATGAACTGAAGTGATGAATGTCATTCCCAGCAGGAAGCTCTAAGCTGAGGCTGCCAGATTTACCATGCAAAATTATAGCATCCTCAAATATTCAGATTTCAGATAAAATTGCTTTTTTTTTTCTAGTATAAATATATCTTATGCAACATTTGAGGACATTTATATGTTTTTTAAAAAAATTAAACGTCACTTACCTGAATCCAAATTGAATCGGACTTCCTGTATTTTACATGGTGGCCCTGGTGTAAGTGAGCTGTGCCTTTTATCTCATTCCTCATCTCCCAGTGCGGCACTGCAGTGACACTGCAATGGTGTCGCTGAGCCCCTCTGTCCCCAGCGAAACATTACAGTCAAGACCACTGCTGACCTACAGTCCCTGTAGCTTTTTCTTTTCTTTTTTTTTTTTCCCCCGGTGCCTGGGATTGAACTCAGGACCTCAGGACCTTGCACTTGCCAGGCAAGCGCTTATTCTCCTGAGCTATCTCCCCGGCCCCCTGTAGCATTTTTAATAAATGACTGAAAGTTGGTTTTGTGTCTCGCCTAGCACACCCAAGCCGACCTGCAACCCTGAGGCCTCAATGGCTCCTATAAGTCTGCTGCTCTCCTCCACAGCAGGGATTTTTTTTTTTTTTTTTTTTTTTTTTTTTTTTTTTTTGGCGGAACCAGGGATTGAACTCAGGTCCTTGCACTTGCCAGGGAAGCATTTATTCCACTGAGCCATCTCCCTAGCCCCCCCCCTTTTTTGGTCTTAATAATTAAATCACTGTTCTTCCTCTTTCTCCTTAAGGTGGACTTAGGCGAAGGCAAGATTTGCTTCTGCTGTGAAGAGCTGCAACCTTCCAAATGCACAGACAAAGAAAATGCCTTGAAACTCTTTCCAGTTCAGCCTTGTAGTGCTGTTCACCTTCTCCTTAAGGTATGCGGAGCCCCCCCAAATACACCATGACGCTCCCAGAGAAGGCAGAGCACCTTGAAGTAGCTCTGCCATCACAGCCATCGAATTAAGCTGCTGAAAGCAGGCTCTTTCACTAGGGACCCTGAGGCAGAATTGAGTGTAGGACCCCAACCGCAGATTACTGTGCATGCATGCGTGTGCATATGTGTGTTAAATTATGTATGGGCTGCTTTTGTGTTCAAGGACTCTTAAACTCACAAAAATTGAAAGGCGCCTCACAACTATAGGCATATAAGTGCACCCACTACAGGTGTATAAGTGCACCCAGGTACCCACAGGTGACACGTGCAGGTCTGTGTGCCCACACATACCCCACATAGCTTTCTGCAAAGCCTCCGAGTCCCCTGCCCACTTGCCATGTGCTGATGCTCAATCGTGAGTGTGAGCGAGTGGTCTGGACCTCCTGGATGCTGCCCTTTGGTGGCACATAGACTAAGAAGAGCTTGGCCAGGAAATAGCACAGAAATTCAAGAACTTTCATCTCTTGTTTAATTGGTGATAACTACAATAAGCAAAAGAAATTTTAAAAACAAGTTATTCTAGTTGGAAAGAAAGACAAAGCTGGCCTTTATTAGGGAATTGAGTAAAAATGGTGTCCTAACTCCAGGGCCATTCGCGGAGGGAGTGAACCCTGATGTATGAGCTCTTGGACTGTCTCTAATGGCTTTCTTGGCTTTGGGTTTATTTTCTGGGGGAAAGAAGGATCTCTGAGCAGAGAGAGACATATTCTTAGCTGCCAGCCCAGGGTTACATGGATATAAAAATGCCCTGCTTTCCTTGGCTTCTGCATATTTGCTGCCTGAGTCACCCGACTTTCTGAGCCAGGCTTCAGGTTGGGGAAAGCCCCACGCAGGAGCCAGGGCTGCAGCCTTGGCTGCTTTTGGCATCGCATTGCTGCTGTTCTGAGGCAAGTGTTTAGAGGAGAGAGGACCTGTTTACGCTCCGGCTGGCCTGGCCTCCGACGTGCCCCCTCAGTGGGCACTTGGGCGGCACTCCCAGATGCTCCTGAAATAGAAGTCAAGAAACTGGCCACGAATTACACACTGTGCTGTGCTCAGGGAGGCTGGAAATCGCTGTCTCTGGAGACAGGCAGTTTGGGGAGAAAGCCTCACTGCTCTGCTGGAAGGAGGTTTCTAGGAGGCATCCATAGGATTGCAAAGGGAAATACAGTGACCCCTGGGTTTCCATGGGGACTGGGCCCAGGACCCCATGGTGGCCTGAAATCTGTGAGGCCCAGGTCCTTTATATAAAATGATGTGTATTTGTGTATAACCTGGGTACTTTAAACCACCTCAGGATTAGTTACAATGCCTCATATAAATATTTACATCCTTGCTTGATTGAATCTGCAGAAGTATGACTCAAGGATACAGAGGGCAGACTTTATTGTAATTCAGGTCTTTCTAGGACAGAGATCTTCTAAGATAAGCTTTTAAAATTAAGAAGTTCACGTTCTTGTATGAAGGTGATAATAACAGCCAGCACTTATCCTGATCCTACATCGAAATCCTTTGCACGTATTTTCTTGGGAAACATGTCTCACTGGGACAGTGTGGCTCTTTAAGCACATTTTATGTTTCACTCTGGTCACCTGCCCTGACGTACCTGTGGCATCATTGCTTCTGTGTTCCAGAAAGTCCTCTTCGCCCTCTGTGCCTTGAACGCCCTGACCACCACTGTCTGCCTGGTGGCTGCCGCCCTTCGCTACCTCCAGATATTTGCCACCCGAAGGTCTTGCATCGTAAGTCTAGGCAAGGAAGTACAGTGACATGTGTCCTGCTGCGTGGAGGCCGAGCCGGCTGCGGCCCCCCGTGTGGGATGCCGTGAAGGCTGCTGGCTAACCCAAGTGCTGTTTCCTCAGGATGACTCCCAGATCTCTGTGGAAGAAGCGGAGGACCATGGACGCATCCCAGACCCCGATGACTTTGTGGCGCCGGTGCCGCCCCCATCTTACTTCGCCACGTTTTACTCGTGCACGCCCCGGATGAACCGCAGGTATCGGTCCTCAGGCCCCTCCAGCTCTCTGGGGTGCTCTGAGGTTTGAAGACTGAGCCCTGATGTTGCCCCCAAAGCTGAAGAAATTGTTGTCTTTCTCAAGGGTTTCAGTCCTCTCTGTGCCTTTCTGTGGCTCTGGATCTGTCTTTCTTTTGTCTGATAAACCAGATGAGTCCAAGGAATAGTCAAACCTTGACCTAAAGATATACTTTTTCAAGTTCAATTAGCTTCCTAGGGAAAACCAACACCCAGGGAGATAACGGCTGTAATTTGACATGACAGAGAGTCGCGGTTGCCCTGGCAACGCTCCCGGTTAGGCCAAATCGATGTTTTATTATAACACCATCAGCAAGTGCCAATGATCTTGAAATTCTTCCCAGCTGTGAAGAAAAGATTAAAAATTAATTGCAGTTTCCCAGATTTAGAAGGAAGACATCATACTTATGTTCCCTTTCCGATTCCAGTTCAAAATTTGGCTCTTTGTCAAATGTCAGGAATTATTTGTACAATGAAATGCCACGTGCATTTTCTGGTGGTTAGTGACTTATTTTATTTTATTTATTTTTTGTGGTGCTGGATTTGGAACTGGGGACCGTGCACTTGCCAGGCAGGTGCTTGTGCTGCTGAACTATCTCCCTGGCCTGGTTAGTGACTTTTAGAATTTAACTTCTCTGAAGAATGACTTCACTTATTCATTCAACAAATATACACTCAATCCTTGGCTGTTTACTCATTGCTAAGATGTAAAATGTATTAGAGCTGCTCCCTGTTGCCCGGTCGAGGAGCTCACAGTCTGCTTCATTTAAATGAATGTTGGAAGGATTGCAGTGCTACTCAAAAGAGTGATTTGGGGTATCCAGGTTGTGCTCAAACTTGTGACTTTAAAGCCACAGCCTTCAAGGATGCTGTGGTCACTTATGGTTTTGAATTTCTGTAGTATGTGTGGCGTTTTCAAGTAAATTTGTTGCCAGTCTCGGGCTTGGTGGAAAAACATTTTCAAATGCTCAGGGCAGCTCTGAGTGCCATTGAAACAGGTCTCACCCAGGCACTGTAATGATCCTTGTGTCTGAACCTCTTTCCTGCCCTTCCCTGCCCTGCCCATCTGACCAGGCACAAGCCGAGATGACCAGGAAGCCAGAAGAGTGTCAGCTGGGTAGAAAGTGTCCTGGTGAGGACTAAGGTTCAGCTCCCTCTGCCTCTGGAGGGGTGGATTGCTGGCTTTCTGAAGAAGTCATGGACAGGGTGACTTCCTCATCTCTTAGGAGAGAGTTTGTCTGTCTTCTCCCAACCTGCGTGCACCACAGGACGCCTTGCTAAACTGCGGCCAGGCCTCAGGCTGTTTGTGGAAGGCAGTGAAAATGCCTGCTGTTTTGTGGTTGGGACGCAGCTGTCTTCTCAGTAAGAATCCTGGCTCCCAGAGGTTGCTGGCAAGCACCCCGCTGACCTCTGAGGGCAATGGACAGATTCAGTTTCCCGCGGTGACAGAACGGGAAAGTGACTCATGTGGCTCAGGAGTAGCCCACATGTCCTGTCATCTTCCCCCCTTGCATTCTCCTCACTTTGCTTTCTCTTCTCTGTTCCTCTGTAGCAGTGCTTGTCAGTGGGGGTATCTCCACCCATTGTGGACCTCCAGACAGCTTTAGATTTGTTTCTCTGAGCCCCTGGTCAAATCTAGGTTGGGAGAAAACAGACAAACCCTTCTCAGGGACTTTGCCATTCAGAACGTTCCAGAAGAAGGGGGAGGTTTCTAGCAAAATTCCCTGTGAGAAAGAAAATATTGCCCAGTCTAAACTGTATGCCCATAATCTTAGATTCTGTCTCCAATGGCTCATTTTAAGAAATTCTACCAATATCAAAGGGCAGTCCACTTTGCTTTTTAAAATGACCAAATTAATATTCAGAAATATGTTCCATCACAGGTATTTTTAAATTTGACTGACTTTGCTATTTGCCTATATAAATCAACTCTATAGACACATACTCTTTTACTCTGGGTGGTGATTCTTTTGTACACAGGCCAGCAAATGTAGGCACAGATGTTTTTGTGCATTTCTTTAGCCAGGTATGTCAAGAGTTTGCACCACGAAAGCTGCCCATTTCTTGTAAGGTATTGCACCCTCTCAGAAGAGGTCTGTTTGTTACCCTCTATAAATAACAGCCACTTTACGCTTTCTTACCCCTTCATAAAGGGTTTCTTAAGTTACTGTCACAATCAGATTTCTGATGACAGCCAAGGCTTCTGTCCAAAGGCGAGTTACTTATTTTGTGAATTGAATTGTAAGCACAGGAGAGGACCAAGTGTCGCAACTTCACTACGTCAGGCTACTTCTCTCCCCGTTTTCGAAAACTTGAGTTAGGAATCAAAAAAGTAGCAGCTGTGCCAGCCTATGCGCAGGGACAGGGAGAGAGGAATGCAGTTTTCTGGTCAAAGACAGTTCCATTGCACCATTATCCTGCGTCATTCAAGGCCTGTGTGGCGAGGAATCAGAGCAGATTCTCCGCTTAAGTGTCCTGTGCTGAGTGTGACCCAGGGGAGGTTTCCTGGAGACTGTGATGGACCTGAGCCCAGGCTGTGGAGTCCCTTCTAGTGTGACCCTGGGCTGGTTTCTTAGGCATTTCCAGGCTTCCACTTCTTCATTTATCTATACCATCACTTGGCTGTAGGGAGGATTTGTATGAGATAGTGGACATTAAAACTTTTTCCTTAGAAGTAAAAGCTTAGGCCATTACTATATCAGAATAACACACAGAGTGAGTAGTTTATAAAAGGACACCCTTCTCTCCCCATTCTGGAAACTGGGAATTCCAGGATCTAGGGACTAAGTAGGCCTGGTCTCCAGTTCCAAGATGACACCCTGTTGCTGTGTTCTTCACGGAGAAGAAAGGTTATGTCCTTACGTAACAAAGAACAAAGTAGGGAGAACCCGTCCACACCAGCTCTGTCTACAGTGGCGTTCATTCAGTCACTGAAGGTTCTGCCACAGGATCGAAACAATTCTGCAGAGTCTTCACCTCAGGAAGATTGGGGCTTTTATGAATAGCTAGCAATTTTTCCCCTATTCTGTAGGTCGTCCTTTCACTCTATTGGTCACTTCCTTTGCCGTGCTGGTCTCTGCTGGTTCCCAATGAATTTTCAGGTTGTTTTCCCTAGATCTGTGAGGAATGTTATTGATATTTTGATTCAGAGTTGCATTAAATTGATGTATCAGTTTATAAAGAATGGCCACGTGACAGTGACCATTCTACCTATCCAAGAACAGGGGCTATTTCTCCATTTTTTGGTGTCTCATTCTCCTTTCTCAAATTCTATGTTTTTTATTGTAGAGGTCTTTCACTTCCTTGATTAGGTTAATTTATAAGTATTTAACTTTTTTTGTTACTACTATGAATGGTATTTTTCTAAATTGCTTTCTCAGTAAGATTGTTATCGGTGTACAGAAATACTATTGATTTTGTCTATTTTTTTTTTAATCCTGCTACATTGCTGAATTTGGCTCTTAAGTCTAGGAGTCTTCTGGTGGAATTTTTGGTCTTCTATGTAGAAGACTATGCCATCTGTAAGTAATGATAATTTGATTTTTTTCCCCTACATGTATCCCTTTTATTTCTTTCTCTTGCCTGATTGCTCTCAGTAATGTTTTGAGCATTATGTTGAGCAGAAGTGGTCCTAGCAGCCATCCTGATTTTAGAGAGAAATCTTTCAGTTTTTCTTCATTGAATATGACTGTGGCATGTTTCCATAAACATTTTTAATCAGATTGCTATAAGGTCCTTCTATCTGTATTTTACTCAAGAGCTTTTTATCATGAGAGGATGTTGGGTTTTGTCAGATGTTTTGTCATCTATTGAGGTAATAATGTGATTTTTGTCCTCTTTAAGTGATAGATTATATGTATTGATTTGCACAACTTGCATTGAATGATCCTTACAGTTCGCTGGGAAGAGCCTACTTTGTCGTGTGTGGTCTTTTTGATGATTACTCTGCCAGTATCATGTTAAGGATTTTTGAATCTACATTCATTAAAGAGATCAGCCTGTAGTTGTCTTTTTTTGGTTGGATCCTGGTCTAACTTTGGGATCGAGGTAATGTTAGCTTCTAGAAATGACCTTCAGAGGATGGTACTTTTGTTTCAATTTCATTACAGAGCTTGAGGAGTAGTGTTGGTTACTTTTTTCTCACAGTTGTGCCACGGTGTGCTTACTGTACGGAGTGCAAGTGTACAGTGGTATAGTGCTCAGTCAGAGCCCAGGATGTCCGGAGGCAAGAGGAAGAGCAGTGGTGATGAGGAGGGGACTGCTGGGAAGCGCCGAGCAATGTACATTATGTGTCTGTGTCCAAGGTGTGTAAGACTCACTTCGTTGGACTCACACGTGAACTCATCTTAAATTGTTTCTCCAGAATGGAACACATTCACAAGTCAGGGACTTACTGTGTAGTGAGCCTCTCTGTCTTCTCTGAGTAGTTTTGGCTTAGTCCACTTTGTCTACAAATAGGATAGCTACTCTTGCTTGTTTTGGGTTTCCGTTGTATGGAATATTATTTTTCCATCCTCTGACTTTCAGCCTATGAATTTCTTTTTGGGTAAAATGAGTTTTTTTGTACATAGACTACCAGTGAGCCTGTTTTCTTGATCCATTTTTCCAGTCCGTGTCTTTTGGTTGGGAAATTGAGACATCTACTTTGAGAGTTATTTTTGAGAGGTACTGAGTAATCTCGTCACTGCGTTATTTTCCGGTGGCTGATTCCCTTTCTTTCCCTTCCACTGCTCCCTCTTCCTAATGTGTTCATTCTTTTGGACCTCTTGGCCTTGTTGTCTTCATGGTCTCTTTCTAGGATGTCCTTGGGAAGTATTAGGAGTGCTGGTTTTGTTGGTGATGGATTTCTTTAGGGGCTGTTTATCGTGAAAATGTCTTTTCTGTCAATTTTAAAAGATGGCTTTGCAGGATATATCAGTCTGGGTTGGACATTTCCTTCTTAGGGTCTGAAACACTTCAAGTTCTCCAGGCTTTATGGTTTGTTTTGGCAAGTCTGCTATAATTCTAATGGGATTTATTTTACGAGTAATTCATTACTTTTCTCCAGCACTGTTTAAAATTCTGTTTTTCTTTTGGACTTCTGGGATCTTGATTATGTGCTGGAGAGGTTCTTTTCTGATTGTGGCTATGTGGGGTTCTATATTTTCACTCATCTGTATGTTAAATTATTTTCCAATATATGGAGAGCTTTCTGCTATTATTTCTGTTAACAAATTTCTTAACGGACTTTGTGCTGTCTTCTGCTTAATTCCATTTCACTCTTAGATCAGCATTACTTGTGCTATCTAGGAGCCGTTGGATCCATTTTTCATGTTCTTTTGTTTTGAAGGCATCTCTCAACAGTTAATTGTTCCAGCAGCCTTCTCTGTGAGTTCTGACAGTCTGCCCTGACATCATTTGCTTCTGTGCCCATACTTTCAGTAGAACTTTTAGTCTCCTGAATTTCTGCTTGGCGCCTTTTCGTGGACTTTAATTCTTTTCCATTCTGGATAGTCTTATTTTGCTTTGCTTTATTTAGCTCAAGTAGTTTTTATTTGTGTCTTGTGGAGACCTACTGTTCTGTTTATTAGGAGCTTTACCTGTTTATATCTTCTTTGAACTCATCAAGCACCTTATTCTGCTGTATTTTTATAAATCTCCTTTGTTATCCTTTCAAATAGTTGGACCATGTGGCTTTTTCTTTCTTTCCCCTTAATGCCCCATGGGTTGGATTTGGGGAAATTGAGTTTTTAATGGTAGGTTTTTTGTTTTGGGGTTTTTTTTTTTGCATTGTCTTCTCATGTTTTTGTTGTTTGTTTGTTTGTTATGCTGAGACTTGTGGGTTGATTACACTGAAAGACTTTTGTAATATGGATATCTCTTTAGTGTCTGCTTTCCCATGATGCACTTTGGATATGGTTAATAAGCCGCTGCCTCTGTCCTAGAAACCCCCTCACTTTGTTTATTTGTGAGGGGAAGCTTCATTGTACTTGGTAAGGGCTGGAAAGAGGCCTTATGGTGTCATGTTCATTAACGATTAAAGACTTGCCCTCTGTGGAATCTGTAGGTCTCCTTGACTAGAGTACTTGCATTGTTCATTGATCAGGAAAGTCTCTGGGTCCTAGAAGGATGTGGTTTTTGAAAGTCGTTCAGCATGTATAGATCTTAAACAGCTTCAGGGACAGGAGAGTTGGCATGAAAGCCAATGCCTAGCCTGTTATAAGGAGCAGTATCTCTTTCAGCATAACTTCACCAGGAACCCCGCCCAGGAGGCCCTTCCTGATGGGCTTCTCTACAGACTGAATGCTTGGCAAGTTGTGTACCCTACCTGTGAGCATTCCCAGCTTAGGGGAAACACTTAATTTCTTTTCTGCCCTTTCAGGTCAGGCCAGAAATGAAAGTTGTCATGTTATTGTTGTTGTTATCATTATTATTTAATGTATTTGGTTGTTACAGGGTCTCACTATGCAGCTTGGACTCAGAGTGATCGTCCTGTTTTCAGCCTCCCCAGAGGTGGGATTACAGGCCTATGCCACTACACCCAGACTCTGTGGCCTGCTCAGCATCTCTGGGGGCGGGGCTGGTACAGCTTGTGGTGCCAGGGATTGAACTGCTGTCCTGTGCTTGCCTAAGCAGACACTTTAGTCTGCTGAGTTATCTCGCCAGCCCTGAGAGTCTTATTTATTAAGGAAAAAGGAGGAGCGTATTCTCATTTTTCACTACAAATATAGAATTCTTATTCTTCTAAATACCAAAATTCCAAAAGTTTCACTGTTAGGAAGAAGGAATATCACATCTTTTCACACTTTTTTCCCTCCACCAACCACACTTTGGAAATAGATACAAGAAATAAAAGAAATCTATCCCTGCCCAAAGTAGTCCCCTGCATGTAACTTTCCATCAATCTTTTAAAATTTTTTCCATTTTGTAGTAGAGCAACTGTCTCAGCTGCTGTTCTCGCATTGCTGGGACAAATACCTGGCACTCAAAATGAAGGAAGGAAAGGTTTATTTAGCTCACAGTTACTGGAGGTTTCAGCCCATACACAGCTGGCTCCAAGGCAGAGTGGCACATGGCAGAGAGTGACCTTTCATGGAGGCGGCAAAGAGCAGAGAGCAAAATGGAGGGATAGCAGCAACAATGGCAACAGAGAGTAAGCCTGTCTCCCTTAAATTGTATTTAAGCTATGCACCCCAGGCTGGGAGTAGTACTCATATTCATAATCCCAGCAGCCCTCACACCCATAATCCCAGCAGCACTCACACCCATAATCCCAGCAGCACTCACACCCATAATTCCAGCAGCCCTCATACCCATAATCCCACTGGATCATGAGTTATCACAAACTCTAGAAGCCTACCCCATGATTGCATGAGGCTTTGGGGTGATAATTAGACACAAGCCATAACAGCAACTGTTAATCTAATTTTATCATTCTCTAATATTCCATACCCTGAGTGTTTTTTGAGTATTTTATTTATTTTTTGGTACCAGAGATCAGACTCGGGACCTTGCTCTTGGAATATTTTAAAATAATATCCTAAAATTTAGAATTCAGCTCTCTCTTTCTCTCTGTTTTTCTTTCACACACGTGTGTGTGTGTGTGTGTGTGTGTGTGCGCGCGCGCACGTGATTTCTCATGAACATTGACAGGAAAACTTAAGGACTTATGTTTTTTATTTTGCACTTCAAGTCCCTCACCCACGAGGCAAAACAGAAAACAAACGAAACTCCCAGTATTCAAGCAGCACTTCCAGGGAAAAAGCACTTACCTTTATTTGGTGAGAAGGCAGTTGGGAAAAAAAAAATCCATAATTCTTAGGTCATAGTACTTTTATTGGTAAATTTTTAAAATGTAGCCGGGCACAGTGTCATATGCTGGTAATCCCAGCACTCAGGAGCGTGCGGCAGGATGATCACTGTGAGGTTGAGGCCAGCCAGGGCTACACAGCAAGACCCTGTCTTATGAAACCAGAGACAAGTAATATGTAATGACTAAAGAATCCTAACCTATCCCCACTTAAAGAACAGAGGTGAGGATGGAAGAGGAGAGGATAAAGAGGGAAAGGGGGAGTCAGCAGTCACCATCATCAGAACTGCGAAAGAGGTTCCGGGAGAGATGGCAGCCCTGTTCTAGTTCAGTTCCCTGGAGAGGGGTAAATGTGTCTCTGAAGCTGAACTTCTCTATGCCCGCACTGTGTGTGTGAAAGTGAGAACCTGTAAATATGTCTTTGCCGAAACCTTGAGATGGTTACAGCTTTGCTTTGGGTGTGTTGTGCGTACTGCAAATGGATAGAAATCCTTTTGCCTGCTTGGCTGGACTTACGATGTTACCTTCAGGAGGAAACAGAATGCCGGCCTTACTCCTTTTCCCCTGGAATTATCCTCCAGCCAGCTTTCAAGAAAAAAGTTAGGGCTGGTGAGGTTGCTCAGCAGACTCAGTGCCTGCTTAGGCAAGCACAGGGACCGGGGTTCCATACCAGGCACCGCATGCCTCGCTGGCCCTGTTCTTGAGGCACACTGAGCTACCAAGTCTGGGTGTGATGGCGCATGCCTGTAACTCCAGTTCTGGGGAGGCTGAAAACAGGAGGATCACTATGAGTCCAAGCTGCATAGCAAGACCCTGTACTAAAAAAATAAAAAGTTAGCAGGGTCCACATCCTGCACAGGAATGGAGAGGCGTCCCGTCTGTTTGTTGAGTGTCCTCCTTAAGACATTGCTGTCACTCCTTCAGTACCTGTTTGTCTCTGAGCTGAGACATTGTTCACCTTTTGTTTTAAATTAACTGATACTTTTACTTATTTTATTTAACAAATAATGAGTTTAAATAATGAATCAGATATTAGGGGAATCAAGTGCATCTCAACGTGAGAGGTGACTGGGTCTTTTTTATCTTTAGCTGTTGGTTTTAGATTGAGGCTAGCAGGTAGCAGCCCAGTGGCAGGGCACTTCGCTAGCACGCTCGAGGCCCTGGTAGGGTCTCAGCACTACCAAAGCAAACATTCTACTTTGAATTGAGGTGAAATTCACACACAATGAAATGAGCTCTTTCGAAATGTATGATTTAATGGCATTTAGTAGATTGAGTTTTGTATAGCCACCCCCTCTTTCTAGTTCCAAAGCACTTCTGCCATCTCTAAGAAGATGCTGTGCCCATTAGATAGTCCGGCCCTGTCCCCGTCCCTGAAGGCCTTGGTGACCACCGATGCATCTCGAGCATTGAGGATTCTGTGCACACTGACTGGTGGGCTTTTCCTTTCAGGTACCTCACCCAAGGCAAAACAGAAAGCAAAGAAAACCCCCAGTACTTAAGCGCTGAGGCGCTCCAGGCAGCCCATCGGGGAGCAGTGTAGGTTGTTGTCCCTTCTGCCTGGTGACTGTGGCATGGGCTGAGGGGTTTTCTCCACAGTCAGAGTGAAGGGTGCCCAGCTGCAGGCCAAGGACCGGTGTGTGCGATGTTTTTTCTGATGCTAAGATGCTCTTTCTAGGATGGTTGGTCCTGACGTCATTCCGCTGCCACACATCTATGGAGCCCGCATCAAAGGCGTGGAAGTGTTCTGTCCTCTGGACCCGCCGCCACCGTATGAGGCTGTGGTGAGCCAGGTGGATCAAGAGCAGGTACTGTCCAGAGCGCCTCTCTTCAGTACGTTGACTGCAGGCAGGAAGCGGGACACTTTGCAGAGAACGGCGGAGAGACTGTGTGCTGCACATCACTCTAAAGAGCTTGCTGGGAGCCTGGGAGCTGTGAGTTGAACAGGAACAAAACACACCCTTTCTTTCCTGTGATGCAGGGCTCTTCACGCCAAGCTCCAGAGGCGTCAGAAGCGGCCGCTAGCCCCTCGGAGCCAGTCTGTACACAGGTGACTCAAGGTAAGAGAGGTATTACTGCTGCTCAGAGTCAAGGTGCTGTAGGTTAAGATGTCGTAGACTACTCATCCGCCTGGCATCTTCCTGGAAGCCAGATGTTCATGGAGCAAATGGTTCTGCTTATTTCCTTTTTTCAGGTGCAAAAACTGCTTGCAAATGGGAGATAATATGTGAACAGGAAAGGTAGACCTAGATTCTTCTGTAAATAATCGGACTAGCCTCAGGGACCTGTGAACTAGATTAGAGTTCAACTTGGCCCTCCTGTGTTTCCCACTCTACAATTTTCTTTCTCCTGTAAAGGAAAGATGTTTCATTTATCGCAGAGTGGTTCGCTGTGGGGTGACACTGTATTATTTATAATCTAGGACCTGGGCTTTCCACTTTTAACATTGAGTGAATTTTGATGCTCGGTCCTGCAGTAAATCCGAGAGTCACTTTACGTCTGTCTCTGTGATTTAAGAACATCGTGGCTATCGCTCTCTCTTTGGGGAGGTTTTAAATGACCTAGAGAATCATCCACGAGGACAAAATTGCAAATGGTTAATGAATAATGGATCAACTTTTAGCTATTGGAGATGGATGTAATTTTTCATCAGTAGCATTTGGAGTAAGTTTCTGTTCTTCTGTTCTTCCTTTTTTGTTTCTTTTTAAAAAATTCTGATCCTGGGGATTTAAGCCAGGGTCTCATACATGCTCAATACACTGTACTGGTGTGCCCCTCCTTAGCCCCACCACAACCTATATTAAGGACAATTCTTAATTGTCCTTAATAAAATTTTTGAAAATATTTTATTTTTTATCACATATATTACATACTCAAATTTTTTATCTTTCACAGCACATTAACAAAATGAGGCAGACTACCACTACCAAAGATGTTACAGAGTGCACACGATGCTGACAGGACAACAATTAGGAAGTAGTTTTCTTTAGGAAACAAGTGTACTAAAAACATGGGAATAGAAGTTATTTAAAGTATCCAAGACATATTAAATGCATGACTGTAATTCCAAATTGCCATTTAATATGCTTTGTAAGGTATAAAACTAACCCCTACCTATGGAATGTTAAGCTGACACTCAAGACAGTCAAAGCCTGCTATAATTCAATATCCCACTCTTTCTGGTTGTACCAAAAAATAAACAACCAGAAAATGATTTTACCTCTAAAAAAAATCATTTACACTTAAAAAATGCAATGAGGCGAGATTCCCTCCTTTTTAAAAATGTTTCTAGAGCTACTAAAACCTTGCATTTACAAAATAGTTGATAAAAATATTCTTCTGGATTGTACCAGAAGGGCGACAGGGAACACTGATAAGACGTGATGTGTGATTGATCAGACTCGGCTTCTTTGTCTTCTGCTTCATCAGAAGCTGCACTCTCCTCATTTTTATTTATTTATTTATTTATT
>NW_004524663.1:4047667-4075502 GCF_000260255.1 Octodon degus | reverse complement strand
CAGCCGTTAGAGTTGAACCCTTTGTGTCTCTCTGGCAAGATGTTCTGCTCCTGAATCAGCTGGGTGGGTCTTGCCTCTAGCCTCTGTGCAGGGAGTTCTGCTGAAGGGTTCCGTGCTGGGCCTGCGCTCTGGATCTATTCAGGATCCTGCGACCTGGGTCGTCTCACTCACTCGCCGGGCCTGTGCTCTGGGTCTGTTCAGGATCCCGCGGCCTGGGTCGTCTCTCTCCTTATTTTTAGTTTCTCCGTTTTCTGCAGGTAAATCTTCCTTGGTTTCTTGATCAGCCACTTCAGCCTGTCTTCCCTTGGCTCCCCTTTTCCTTTTTGCTTGCACTTTTTTTGTCTGAAGATGTATCGTTTCCTGCTGCCTTTTTGGCTTCATTTCCACTTTAGCTGGAACGGGGTTAGCCGACAACCTTGCTGATCTCCTCTTGGGCTCCTTCTTTATGGCCTTTCGGCCCAGCTGAGCTTCCTCTTGGGCATCTTGGTGGCGCAGGGGGCATGTGTCGAATCTGCAGGCTGAGGCGCTTGAGAGCCTCATGGAGCCTTGCAACTCGACCGCTGCCCTTCCTCCTGCCGCCAGAGCTGCTAGGACCCCATGGCAGGGGCAATGGGAGAGCTGGATCTTATTTTTAAAGAGAATAAAAACAAAACAAAACAAAACAAAAAACATTAGAAATGATAATTTCACCAAACAGAATAATAGGAATTCAGCAATGGTTGTTATATTTCATATTGTCTTCAAAATAGTTGTTCAGGTTACCAGGTATAAACATGCAAAATTGGTTAAAATTTTTAAGAATTAAAGAGGAGAAAAAAGATTTAAGCATTAATTACTCCTTTCAATAGACCAGCAGAAATCAGCAGTACAATTATCCAAGCTATCCTGTGTGCATACATAAATATATCTTTTTCCCTTCATTTTTTAAAAAAAGGTATCTCACTATGCCCCTCGGACTCATAGTGATCCTCCTGCTTTCAGCCTCCCCAGCACTGGGATTATAGGCATGCACCACCACACCCAGACTTGGTGGCTGGCTCAGTGCACCTGAGGGCGGGGCCAGTGCTGCATGTGGTGCCAGGGATCAGACCCATGTCCCTGTGCTTGCCTAAGCAGGTGCTTAGTCCCCTGAACTATCTCACCAGTCCTCCATCCAACTTTAAAGTTGATAAGAATCTATGTTATTTAAGTGTATTCTTTATTTAAGAGGTTTTGCATTTGATAGATTCTTCTTTTTTTGTTGTTCTGGATATTTAGTGTTATTCTCCTTTTTCCCTTCAGTAATAAGTTATATATTTGAAATTACAATTGTATTTAAAATTGATGGGCAGAAGATATTTTTGTGGTAAAGAGCACCTAAAGAAATCTATCACTAACAAAACCAGCACTCCTAATACTTCCCAAGGACATCCTAGAAAGAGACCATGAAGACAACAACGCCAAGAGGTCCAATAGAATGAACACATTAGGAAGGGGTGTCAGAGTCCCTTCCTGTTTTTTTTTTTAAATATTTATTTATTTTTATTTATTACATTTATTGTGTGTGTGTGTGTGTGGCCAGCTCAGCCCACCAGGGGGTGGGTCTGGCTGGCATGTGGTGCTGGGGATCGAACCGCGGTCCCTGTGCTTTGCCAAGCTTGTTTCAAGTAGGTGCTTTAGACCACTGAGCCATCTCTCCAGCCCCTCCTGTTTTTTTTTGTTGTTGTTTTGTTTTGTTTTTCCCAGAACTGGGGATTGAACTCAGGCCCTTGCACTTGCCAGGGAAGCGCTTATTCCACTGAGCCATCTCCCTGGCCCTGCTTCCTGGCTTTTGTCTCAGTCCAAGAAGTTAATATTTGTAATCTCAAAGATATATTATTGGAATCCCACCAAGTTAATTCCAATATCCACTCCCAGTGTAACTCACAGCAAAAGTAAAGACACTAAAACATATTTATAATTATTGGGGAGCCAAGGGGCCCTAAGTCCAGCCATGAAGATTGCTTTCTGGAACAAAGAGGCTGACCCAGGGCCTCACCCGGTTTTATTCAGTGGAGGAATGGCTTGAGGAGGAATGACCGAGAATTGTGGGAAGTGGTGAGTACTGTGAGCTGAGCTAGGTGGGTGGCCTACATTTACCTCTGCCATATGCAGAGACAGTAATCTGCATTATATTATTATGCCATGAGATAGCATCTAATGTTTTGGGGGGTCTGGTGCTTCAGCTTTGATGTAGTCTTTCAAGCCCCAGGAAGTGATAGCCTCTGTCTCAAGGCTAGATCCCAGCTGTTGGCACAGATCCAAAGCATTGGCTCTTCATCCTGTCTCGACCTGGCTCACATTGAGGAGCAGCAAGTGTAGGTTACCAGGGAAACATGAATACCATCTTCAAAGACTATCACCAGCACCTCAGCTAGACCAATATACATTGCTTAAGGCCACTTGAAAGGATAAGCAGAAGTCCTAGCCAGCTCTGTACATATTGACACAAGGAAATAGGGTCAGGCTCAGTCAGAATGGACAGTCACTCTTCTTTCAAGGAGAGCTGCTCAGGTGGTCCTCCACAAGAGGGAGCAGTGGAAGGAAAAGAAAGGGAATCAGCCACAGGAAAATAACACAGTAACGGGATTAATCAGTACCTTTCAATAATGACTCTCAAAGTAGATGTCTTACTGTCCCAACCAAAAGACACAGACTGGAAAAGTGGATCAAGAAAACAAGCTCACTGGTTGTCTAGGTACAAAAAAACTCATTTTACCCAAAGAGAAATTCATAGACTGAAAGTCAGAGGATGGAAAATAATGTTCCATACAGCAGAAACCCAAAACAAGTAGGAATAGCTATCCTATTTGTGGACAAAGTGGACTTCAAGCCAAAACTAATCAGAGGATACAGAGAGGCTCACTACACAGTAAGTCCCTGACTTGCGAATGTGTTCCATTCTGGAGAAACAATTTAAGATGAGTTCACGTGTGTGTCCAATGAAGTGAGTCTTACACACTTTGGACACAGATACATAATGTACATTGCTCGGCGCTTCTCAGCATTCCCCGCCTCATTACCACTACTCTTCCTCTTGGCTCCGGACATCCTGGGCTCTGACTGAGCACCACACTACTCCACACTTTCACACTGCACAGTAAGCACCCCGTGGCACAACTGTGAGAAAAAAGTAACCAGCACTACTCCTCAAGCTCTGTAATGAAGTTGAAATGAAAGTACCATCCTCTGAAAGTCATTTCTAGAAGCTAACCTTACCATAATCCTAAAATTAGACCACAGAATTGTAAGAATCGTTCAATGCAAGTTACACAAATCAATAAATATAATCTATCACTTAAGGAGAAGGACAAACGATTATCACAATAGATGCAGAAAAAGTCTATACTTTTTTCTATTTTATTACAGATACTCTTTTTTGTAATGTATTTGGTGCAGGATCCCACTACACAGCTTGAACTCATAGTGATCCTCCTGTCTCAGCCTCCCCAGTATTAGGATTACAGGTGTACACCACCACGTCCAGTCTTAGTTGCTGACTCAGTGTACCCAGGGGTAGGGCCAGCGCACCATCTGGTGCCAGGGATTGAACCCCAGTGCTTGTACTTGCCTAAGCAGGTGCCTATTCTGCCGAGCCATTTTGCCCCCCCCCTTTCTTCTTTCTTTTGTCCTTGCCCTCATCCCAGTTGTTGCTTCCCTTTGAACAGATTCTTTCTCTTTCACAGTATTTATTTTACCTTTCAGATTTTATTTAATCTTTCAGGTTCTTACACTAGTGAGACAATGCAATGTTTACACATGCGGCTCTGATTCATATCACTTATGAGTATGGTCTTTAGTTGCATCCATTTTCCTATAAAAGCCTTTAGTTTATTTCTTTTATAACTGAGTAATATTCCATTGTGTAAAATTAACACATCTTTTTTTATCCATTCCTCACTTGATGGACATTTGGGTTGTTCCCAAGATTTAGCTTTGATAAACTGTGCTGCTATAAACATGGGTGCATATATATTTCTGTGGTATGATGTTTTCATTTTTTCTTGGAAAATACACAGGAGGGGAATAGCTGGGTTGAATGGGACCTCTAAACCTAGTTTTGTGCGATATCCTATCCTCAAACTGTTAGAAGTGCTGGTCATTTACTTACCATTCCAGTATTTATCTTATGTTTTACTCTTAGTACTTCTTTGCTATCATGAAAACTTTTTCTTAGTTCAATTGTTTTGAAACATTTAATTTTCTGAATATTGCTTAATCTTAATTTTTGTTGTAAGATTTATACTATATCTTTGACTTACAATTTATTTAAAAGACATTGTATGATATCTTCTCCTAGTATTAGAAACTTTAAAAAGTATATTTCCATTTTCTGTTGACTTTAAAAAAAAACACAGAGGTTTGTACCTATGTTGTTTATTTATTATTTCTTGCCTATATCTTGTAATATGAGAAACTACTTTGGCAGTAACAACATACAATGTACTAACCATTGTTACTCTCCTAAAAAATAAAAAAAATTTTTAAAAAACCTAGTTTTTTGAGGAATGTCCACACTGATTTCCATAGTGGTTGTACCAGTCTACACTGCCACAGTGAAGAAGAGTTCTTTTTTTCTCCACAGCCCCTCCACCATTTGTTATTGGTTGACTTCTTAATGACAGCCCTTCTTTCTGGGGTGAGATGGAATCTCAGTTGTTTTAGTTTACATTTCTCAGATGACCAATGATATTGAACATTTTTTCATGTATTTATTTGCCATCAGTATTTCTTCATTTGAGAAGTGTATTCATCTCAGATGCCCATTTTTTGATTGGGTCTTTGAGTTTTGGGGGTCACAATGTTTTTTAAAGTCTTTATATGTTCTAGTTAGAAGTCTTTTGTCTGACTTTTTTTCCCAATTCATGGGTTTTCTTTTTTACTCTGCTGGTGATTTCTTTTGACATGCAGGAACTTTTCAAAAAGATGAGATCCCAGTAGTTGATTCTTTGAAGTATTTTCCATGTAGGTTTTTTTTTTGTTGTTGTTGTTGTTCATGAGCTCCCTATCTATGGAATTGTTCCATTTTTACAGAGACTTTTCCGAACTATAGCTTTGGCTCTCAAGTGATATGATTTTATTTCCTGAGCAAAAGCCATCCAATTCCAGAGTAGTTTTTCAGATTCATTTAGTGACCCAGCCCAGTGTCCCACCACACCCTGGCCTGCAGCACACAGGGCGCCCCTCACCCATGCAGGGGTTCCTGCAGCAAGCTTGGCCTGAATACACAGTCAGAACCTACAAAGTGTGGTGAGTTTCCCAGTGTTGCCGTAGGAAGCACCTGTGGAGGAGACTCTAGGCTCCTTTGGAGAAAGCTGATGTTCTGGCATGGCTCCTTGGCTCTGGGCTTAATGCTTCTTGTTTGTTTGTTTTAGGTGTGGCAGGTGGTTTGGAGAGGCAGGCTTTCCCATAGTGCTGGGAAATACAGCCTGGGCGGGCAGCCTAAATAAATGTTATTATCTGTATTACTCTTGCCCTGCCAGGTTTGGGCTCACAGGTATTTCCTGCTAAACATTTGGAAGGCTGCAGCTGGTGAAATAATTTATGTTTCTCCCATTTAAAATGATGCAGGTGGGGACATTCCTAACACACCTGGAGAAGAAAGCGCATCCATACCAACTCCCAGCTCAAATCCAGCACATCCCACAAGAAGCCGGAGAGCCCTCCCACCTCTAAGGACAAGAACGAAGAGTGATCCTGTGCTCCACCATTCTGAGGAGAGAGGTGATGTCCTTCCCCAGGCTCTCTGCAGACCACTGTGTGTCTAAATGTGCCAGGTAACAGCAGCTGGCTGGCCAGCCGAGGGCCCTACAGTTCATGTGGTGCCTACAGGTAGATTAAGGAGCCTTGGGAAAAGAGGCTCTTTGGCATTCCCATGAGAAGTGTGTGTCGCTTCTTTTGTAGCTGGCAGAATTTGTTTTTTAAGTCACTCCTATCAGAAGCCTTTACTTGTAGGTGCTACCATGCTAGATATGCCAGGAAGAAAATTATGGAAGCCTAGTTGGATTTCTAGTTGTTTACAATCCTGTGGAAATAAAAGCAAAAGGGTGTGTAGTTTTCACCCCCTTTTCTGGAGGTTAGTGTTTGCTATCTTTTTTCCTATGTGTTGAACTATGGGAATCTGGCCTTGTATTAAGAACTTTGAATATCTTGAAATATACACAGTTGATCTCCCTTTCTCTATTTTCAGTTTGACTTGTGTAGAGACATTATTTGAACAAGTTAAACATTTAAAAATAATATTTAAGGGCTGGCCAGATAGCTCAGTGGACTAAAGTGCCTGCTTAGGCAGAGTGCAGTGGCTGGGATTCGATTCCCAGTGTATCGTGCCAGACCCACCCCCTGAGCATGCTGAGATGGCAATTGAGACTGGGCATGGTGGCACGCACCTGTAAACCCAGCACTTGGGAGGCTGAAAACAGGAGAATCACTATAAGTCTGGACTACGTAGTGAGACCCTGTAAACCCTGTACCAAATATATATATAAAAAAAACAAACCTTAAAAATAATATTTAGGTTTTGTTTTTGTTTTTTCTTTGCGGAACCAGGGATTGAATTCAGGCCCTTGCACTTGCCAGGCAAGCACTTATTTTACTGAGCCCCTAGTGTTTTTTTCTGAATCTATGAATACCTAGACATTTCCAAAGATCTCATCACTGTAGAAAATTGGAAACAAATCAAGTATGAAAACCTCATTTCATCAATAGGGCATTCTTTGGGGGAGCTATTTCAATAAGTGGCCTCTGTTCTTCTAAAGCCCTGCAAATGAAATTTGCTCAGCCTCTAACCCTGTTCTCTCTCAGTTCTTGCTCAAACCCTTGCAGTTTCTCCTCTGTCCCCCTGACAATGTGTGCTGTTGGCCACAGCTCTGGACTGACCATGTGGGAGCCCCAGAGAACACTCCTCATGTCTCTGCAGCACTGGGCCTGGGAGGACACCTCATCTCCTGGACTGAGTGCCCTCTGCATACAACTCACACTGCTGGGCAGCTGGGTGCTGATTCCCAGACTCACCTGCATGGTGGAGGACTTGAGCTGGCTGCCTACCAGCTTCCATGAGAACTTAACTGCCTGCACTGCTAAGGGAGGTCTGTGTGGAACCTCTTCACGTATTGCAGGGGCAAGGATGGCGTGATTGCCCTTTGGATCGTTTCATTGTGGGAGGCCCCGGGTTCCTGTCATGGGAATGAGCATACATCCTGGCTCTGTCCTCACACAAGTATGTCTTTACCATGTTTCTGGAAGACTCTTGCTCTCTGCCCCATGCAGATGCCAACCTTGGAGCACAACCTCTAATCCCCAGTTTAGAGTAAAAGGAGTGCGCATCTTCTCCATCTGCTTTCTTACCTTTGGCTTCCTGTCTCCTTTGAATATCTAAATTCCCACGTAGGCCTTCATAGACTAAAGTTGTCAGTGTTGTATACACTGACGGGTGCTGGCCAACTTGTGGACATGTGGAGACCAGGCTTGAGCTTCACTTCACTCACTTCCTGGTGCAGTGGCGTTCTGCTGGTCCTTCTACCCTCATTGCTGTAGGTAGCCGTGGAAATTAGAACCTCCTGTGGATTTTCCAGGCCCGCTGTTGTCTTCAGGAACGATGTGTAATCTCTCCGAATCTGTATTTCCTATAATAGTCAGCATAGATCTACCTCATAGCCACGGTGTGAACGTCGGTAATAGAAGTCAGTACAGTGCCCTTGAGGATGTTTAGGACAAAGGTACAGTCTTCAGTGAACATAGCATTAATTCACTCCACAGTCTTGTCTCTTCATTCTCTAAGTGACTCTTTCATTCCAGAACATTCTTTCATTTGTCAGCCATATTTTTTTGTTGTTTGTTTGTTTTATTTTGTTCACTGTAATCTATCTGCTGCGCTCCATGAAGCTCACTCGATTATGGTCTGCATTCTACATTCTACTCTCTGACCTCTGTCTTTGCTAAGGTTGTGTTTTATGTGACACTTAAATGTCTCAGGACACACCAGATTGGAAGTGCACTCAAGGAATAGGTTTGTGTCATACTTTCGATTTTTTTTTTTTTCTGTAAGATGAAAAACAAGGTGTGCATGACTGTTGGCATTTGTCACATGCTTTCTGTGGTGAGTTTTGTGGCCTGTGTTCAAAGGGACTCAGCCAATGGGTTCATGTTGTTTGTCTGTCCACAGCTACCCCAGTGCTCAGCTGTGAAGCTGCAACACAGACTGAAAGGAGACTGGACCTGGCTGCGGTGACCCTGAGGAGAGGATTGAGACCAAAAGCATCACGATGTAGGCCTCGGTCTTTGATAGATTATAGGTCTTACATAGACACCAAGCTACTGGTGGCCAGGTTTCTGGAGCAGTCTTCCTGCACTATGACCCCCGACATTCACGAACTGGTAGAGAATATTAAGTCTGTGTTGAAGTCCGATGAGGAGCACATGGAGGAAGCCATCACCAGTGCCAGTTTCCTTGAACAGGTATTTTATTATTGATAGCAAGCATCCCTCTGATGATTGGTTTCCATGGCAACCAGGAACCAGCTTGAGTGGTTTCTCTGATTTCCCAGCCAAGGCACAGTGAGTTCAAGGTCGGGAGCTGGGGTCAGGGAGCTGGGGTCAGGGAGCTGGGGTCAGGGAGCTGGGGTCAGGGAGCTGGGGGAGGAGCCCAGGGAGGGGAGGAAGCCTGAACTTTCCTTTCAGGCCTGATGAGATTTGCACTGTGGTTTTGGCCCAAGGGAAGAGAGCCCAGTTTTCTAAGATGTAGGAGCAGACTTGGAAAGGCCCAGGGTCTGGGCAGCACTGATTTCCTGAAGGGAGGCTTCCTTTGATGGGATGTGTTTTCTCAGCCTTTTGAGAATGATGGCAAAGGTGAATCAGAATATCTGCAAGGTTCTGGGAGCTGTTCACATTTGCACAAATTGCTTGGCACTATAAATAAGCCATCAGGACTTAAAGAAATAACCCTTTTTCTTTCCATAGGTACCAGGGAGATGGCTCAGTAGAATAAGCGCTTGCCTGGCAAGCACAAGGGCCTGAGTTCAATCCTTGGTTCTGGAAAAAAATAAAATAAAAAAATAAAAAGCAACTGAACATGGTGATGCACACCTATAATCCCAGCACATGGGAAGCTGACGAAGGAGGATAGTAAGTTTGAGCCCAAACTACATAGTGAGGCTACATAGGCTACACAGTGAGGCCCTATCTCATAAAAAACAAAGTAAAAAGGAAGGACAGTCTTCTGAATAGAAGTGACCCACAGAAAATTGGAATGCCCATAATCTATCCTTATTTTCAACCTGAAGGGTTAGGTGACGTGGGGTCTATTCCTGTATCTCTGATGATTGGATTCCCTCCTGCTTAAAACCTCTCCACTGCATCAAAAGCTGTTACCCTTCAGCTGGTGGCTCCATTCCTGTGGGCCAGTGGGGTGGGCAGTGTGGCATCAGTTCCCAGTGGCTCATGGTATTACTTGGCTCAGTACCTTTGTGCATTAATCACCCAACAAGTACTTAAGTTGTCTTGCATTGATCCTCAGAGTAATTGCCATCTAGGACCCTAGGTAAAATTTTAAGGCAAGTTAAATAAACCCCTTTCTGGTCTTCCTTTCTATCTGCTAGAGTTTTCTTACCAAAGCAAAGCCAGAAGCCAGATTCTCCCCCTGTTCCCTGGGAATCCAAGAGAGAAGCTTTGTCTGATGATTTGTAGTAAGAGGTCCTAGAAGTGCAGCCTCCTTTCTCATATGTTTCTAAAGGAATGGGCAGTCAGAGGTTGAGGGTCAGGCTCTAGTTGTTACCTGTGCAGGGGAGGTCTGTATATCCTGATGACCCTGAGCTATTCCAGGTGTCATTTTCTACTTCTGCCCTTCTGTCTGTTCTCAGTGGTCCAGAACAGAAGAGCAAGCCCCTGGCACCACCTCTCGAAGGCCCCCAAGCTTTGATGAGGAAGGAGCTGGAGTGTCTGCCAGGCAGTGGGTGACCTATTTCTCCTTTTGCCAAACTGGAAATCAGTCTGGCAGAGAAGAACTGTCACTTACAGTTGCGTACATGCTATAGTTACAGATGTTTGCTAGATTCTTCTGTTCCAGATTAATTAAAAGTTCAAATGTTAAGATTATTGTGACAGACTGGGCCCCTGCTGGGCCCCAGTGGTGAACATGGTAATGCCTTCTCCAGGTAAAAGGAGACCAAGACAACGGAAAGGAACCTTTGACTTCTGACTCTGCCCAGCTTTGCTCACTTCACTTTCTTTAGTGACTAGAATGAGTTTTTAGGTCCATTTTGATTTTTTTCCCAATAGAAAAAACAAAACCCTTTTCCTAACTTATCATATATCACAGTGAAATGTAATGAATGTTGGAATTTCTTATTAAGTAAGAGACAGGGACAGGCCACAAAGACAAATAGAGTTATTAGAGAGCAAAACTTAATCTCCTGTCTTTTGAGAAATTAACCCCCCTTTTTTTCCCCTGTCTTTAGTACAGGATCTATAGGGTCTCACTACATAAATCGGGCTCATCGTGGTTCTCCTATCTTCAGCCTCCCAGGTGCTGGGATTACAGGCATGCGCCACCATGCTCACTCTCAATCACTGTCTCAGCGCGCCCCGCAGGCGGGGCCGGCACAGCACACTGGATATCAAACCCCGGCCACTGCACTCTGCCTAAGCAAGCTCTTAGTCCACTAAACTATCAGACTGGCCCTTGAGACATTAACCGTTTTAATTAATTAATTAATTATTTTTTTGTGTGGCCAACTCAGCCCGCCCTGGGGGCGGGGCTGGCATGGACTGTGGTGCCATGGATTGAACCAGTCCTGCGCTTTGCCTAATCTTGCCTAAGCAGGTGCTTTATCCCACTGAGCTATCTTGCTGGCCCTGAGATTAACCTTTCAAGGACCTTAAAAGCTTACAGTGGTATAGAGTAGAACCCATCCACATGATTGTTCTGTGATGCTCTACGGTAATATTTCCCGAGGCTTTCTCAAGGATAGCAATAGCACAGGCCGCATAGACAAGACGAGGCAACATTCTGAAGCTGTCCCAAGTGGACAGCCTTTCCCTCTGTGCCAACTGTATGAGGGATCTCCTGTAGTTTTGCCAAGTTCTGGTGACAGTATGCAGAACAGGTTCTTTTTTTAAGCAAATAAATTGGCCTAGTTTTTGTTGCTTGTTGAGCAACTATCTGAACAATCTGAAGCACTGTTGGTTTTGGTTGACATTTTGTATGTATGTACCTGACCATGCCAGTAGTTTTCAAGCTTTCAGGTGCATTGGGATCACTGGCTTCTTATTAAAATTCTAAATGCTCAGGCTCTGCTTTATGACCAGTGTGGGAGGCAGTAAGCATTCAGGCTCCTCATAAGGCCTGTGACCCCTGCCCCCCACCTCTCCATTAACGAGACCCACTTGCCTCGACTACAGGGAAAGTGGGGGAGAGTAGTCAGGAGATCAGTAAATACAAAACCAGATACTGCGGCTGCCCTGGGAGCAAGTGTGGTAAGGCTATGGTCAAAGCAATAGGAAATGTAGGGATTTTTTTCTTTAAACCTTAGAAAAGAGGCAGTTGTTAAAGTACCCTGGGAGTCCAAGCAGGCTGTGCCATGGGAAACCACTCTTGCTTTTGTGAAGCACTGCGACACAATATGGGGGGCAGATCAGAGGGTTGCCGGAGCAAAGTGTAACCTCCCCTACTCCTCTCCTTTTTCTCCTAAAGATAATGGCTCCATCACAGCCCAGTGCTACCCAGGCCCCTGTGCCGCCCTCCAGGAGCCAGCCCAGCCTGCTGCACCTGCGCAGCTGCGGGGACCTGAGCACCTTCGCGTGCCCTGCGGGGAGGCCCAGAAGCAGCAGGAGGCCCCTACGACGAGCAGAGGCTGACCGGCCACACAGCCTCATTGGTGTCATCCGAGAGACCGTCCTGTGAACCAGGGATAGGAGCCACTCCAAGGAGAAGGATGCCCCTCATCCCTGCTGGTCACTGGCAGGGAGCTGGGCTCACCCTCTGGGAACCCCTTGAGAGTAGGAACAGTCTGGAGCCTGTCTGTCCCCTCTCTGGCTCCCCTTTTTGTGTACGGACTGAACTCGAGTGCACAGGCAGGTCCGTCCGGGCCGCTTAGGGTTTGGATGCCCTGACCTGGAGGTGAAGACAGCGAGCTCCTGTTCCTCAGCATTTTCACAGCATTCCTGAGGGTCACAGGCCCCGGCATGGGCCAAAACTGGGCCAACAGTTCTTAGCTCACCTTGCCCTTCTCGGCCTGGCTCCTTGCCAAGTCCTTTCCCCCTCCGGAAGGGCAGAGTGTGGGGCTGCTGTTCATAGCCGCCAGAGGCCTTTCCTGCTCCGAGACAGAACCTGGCAGGAGACGTGACGATTCACCCCTGTGGGACTGCAGTCCCCGGGTCTCATCGCAGGACACCCTCAAATCACACCCATTAGTGTCAACTTTTAATGAAAGACATTTGGGGAGAAGATTACTATTGATTCCATGTATTTGTGCTTGCAAAACTAGAACACTAAGGCAGAATGGAGAATAAAAAGGTTGATTGATTTTTGGACCTCGGGGCTCTGTGTGCAGTGTCTGTGTCTCTGGGTGGCCGGGCTTTGTCTGGCAGACGGTTTGGAGCTGGGAGCCGCACCGCCGCTCGGGCTTCCTGGGCAGGCCACTGGGCCAGTTTCCTCTCCCACACACTGTGGATGGGGGCAGCGATGCACCCTCTGCGTTACGGGGTCATGGACAGGGAAGGAGGGAGTAAAACGGTCAGATTAGAGATCAGTGGCAGGGAGACAGCTTCTCTGGAAACGGGACATTTGCACTGGGACCCGACTTTGAGTGCCAGGGAAGTATTCAAAGAAGGTTGTAGAAGTGACCACAGACAGCTGAAGATGGGAGGGCTGGGCAGGAGACGTGCAGGCTGCATTCTTTGACAGTGAGATACTATGGGAGGGAGAGTTTCTGATAGAATGATGGATTCAACTGTTATCTTCACAAGATGGCCCTGCTGCATGGAGAACAGGAGCAGGATGAAGAAGTCTCATGGTAAGTGGAATGTCAGTTCTCTTTGGTCAGTGTCTGTGTACAGGTACTTTGCGAAGAGCTCTCATTTCACACACTCCTCAGCCTAATGTGGTGGGAGCTGTTATTGACCCATTTTACAGGTGAGGATAATGAAGTCCTGTGACTTGCCCAGTCATCAGAAGCCGAAGAGGGCAGCTGACTTTCATACCCAAGGAGGACAACTCCAGAAAGTGCTCTGTCGCTCAGCTTCCCACAGGGTGGTAGGCTGGATCTCACGATCCTGGGAGAAACCGGCCAAGAGCTCCCACTTGGCTCCATGGCAGCCATGGAGGGAGGAAAAAAAAGAAAAAAAAGAGATGGCATGAAAGTATGAGCTGGGGTGAAAAGTGAGCTGTGGAAACATCTAGAAATGGGGGGAAATAAATATTGTCAGTGGATTGGGTTTGGCCTGCTTCCCCGGTCAACTGTTTTTGGGGAGAGATTTGATGAGAAATCCCAGAAAGACATTCCCTCTATTCCTATCTCTAGCCCTAAGTTCTTTCTTTTCCAGAAGTCCTCAGCAGCAACAGGAGAGCTGCTTACAAGGTGGAAAGCGTGGTCAGCTCTCTGTGGACCTCAGGGCGTACAAACCTCCATCCTCTCATAGCTCTCTGTGGCCACCACAGCGTGGGCTGCCCTGGAGCAGTGAAGGGGTTTCTTCCCCTACAGCTGCAACCCACCACCTGGTTTCTCCAGGTGAGGCTGGACGCTCCAGCCCACCTGTTGCTCCTCCCTAACAGCTGGTGAGAGGGGCAGCCATATCTGTGTTAGCTCATTCCACCATTTCTCGCCATTTTTGGCTTCTGACTCCCCACCACGTCTGGGGTGGGATTCCCCCCACCCCGCCCCCTGAGCTGCAACTCTTCCCACCCCTCCCAAGCCCTCTCACTGGTCACCTGCAGCTGCCACTGAGGACCTCACCATGTGCTGGGAAGGCTCAGGACAGACAGGTGGGTGCTGTGAGTTGGTCCCACGTCTGGCTATGGTCTTGGGAACTGACAAGAGCTGCTACCAGTGGTCCTGAGGATAGGGAAGTCACCATCAACAACTACAAGAGGAAAGGAGGACACAAACCCGAAAGCGGAAGTGGGGACTCATCTCATGCTTCACAGAGCTGACCCAGCAGCCTGCCGCACTCCCTGTAATTTCAGGACCTGAAGGTAGCTTTGGTAGAGTCAGAAAACCAACTTTTGCTTTGCTGGGGAGGTACTCATGAACACATGAGCCTCGGCAGTGTGACATGCATGTCCGGGGGTTATCTGAAGTAGACAGGGAAGGCTGTTTTGTATTCTTGTCCAGAGGTGGTGCTGGGAAGGGTTTTAAATGGGCTCTCAGAGTTAATTAGCACTAAGATGCCTGAAATGAGCTTCTGCTGGCGAAGTAAGTGATGTTCAAGATGTGTGGTTGGCCACAGCATTGTTGATTTTCCCTGGTG
This sequence comes from Octodon degus, assembly GCF_000260255.1. NCBI lineage: Eukaryota > Metazoa > Chordata > Mammalia > Rodentia > Octodontidae > Octodon > Octodon degus. The sequence continues at coordinate 4,061,021 of NW_004524663.1, read as the reverse complement.
AGGTGTGAGCGTCTGGTCCCCTCTTGAGATTGTCATGGTTGCTCCTTCAGAACTTCGTCACATATGCCTTGGCCTTGTCAGCTAGCTGTGTGTCCACGTGTCTGAGGCTAGAGAGCAGCGCTTTCTCAAGCTCTTCCACTGCCTTGTGCAGACTGCCAGCAGGTGTCTGACTGGTAGGGGCAGCTGATGCCTGCTTTTGTTGAAACATCCCTCCCGAGGGTAAGGTCTGGGGAGGAAGGCCGCAGCCTCCAGTAGTCTGGGCTGCTCACACTGTAGAGAGAACTAGAAGCTTGTCAGAGGCCATCTGGCTGGGTCTGGTCACTCTGCCCCTCAGTTTACAGATGGGGAAACTAAGGCTCCTTGCTACAAGTGGAGCTGAGATGGAAGACCAGCACTTCCAGCTTTTGGACCAGCGCTGTTGAAGGAATAGTTCTTTAACTATAATCTATCTTAGATTGTTCTAGTCAGGGTTTGCAAGGGAATATATTCAAAATAGGACACATAATTTATAGAATTGTTTCGCAGCATTCACCCAAAAAGTCAAATGCAGAAGAGTGCAGGTCTGTCCGCACACTAAAGACCCAAGGAGTCCAGCGGAGGGCCTGGATCCTGCAGCAGTGCCCTCCATGAGTCCAGCTGGAGGCCTAGAGCCTGTGACAATATCTCATGCAGGTCTATATCAAGGGCCTGTGCTGGCAAGGCCCAAAGGTCAGTGGTGGAAGCTAGAAAGTCTGTACCAGCGGGATGAAGGGTGGACGCCAGCAGGCTGAGGGATCTGCCCTGGAGCCAGGAAGCAATGCTCAAGGTGAGGACCAGGCTCCCCTGAAGAGAACAGTGCCCGTCCTCATTGACAGTGAGGACCAGCGCTCCTCCAACAATGAGAACGGCTGAGTTCATATCAGTAAGATTAGCATGGCTAGCTTCTCGGGGAGAATCAACAGCACCCCATCTTCCCCTCCCTTCTCTTATGCTGCTGGCAGCAGTCCCCAGGTGGGCCTGCCACACCCAGCTCCACACCGATTCAGTTCAGCTGGGTGTTACAAGTTGACCATTAATCCACCACATAGACCAAAAACTTAGAGATTGCCGCAAATTGACTTAACAGGGAATTGAATTGGTAGTAATAAAAAAGACACTAAATTCCACCTCTCTCCTCTAAAATACTTAGATTTAGAGCAATTTCAGGCACGCAGGAAAATTGAGTGGATGATACAGGCTTTTTCCATATATCCCAGCACCCAGTGGGTGCACCACTGTTGGTATCAATGCCCCCCACCAGTGGGGCACATTTGTCACAATTGATGTGTCTGCACAGACCTGTCATTCTCACCCAAAAACCATGGCATGCTTCCATTAAGGTTCCCTTTTGGGGACATGCATTCTAGGGATGTGGGCAAGTGTATAGTGCTATGTGCCATCGCTGTAGCACTGTAGAGTAGGACAACCATCCTAAAAACTGTTCTTCTCTTCCTGGAAACCACCGATCCCTTTACTATCTGCATAGACTTGCCTTTTCCAGAATATCATATAGTTGTAACCATAGTCAGTAGCACTTTCACTTCCTCATATGCATGAAAGTTATTCCATGTCTTTTCATGGCTTGGTAATTCATTCAGTCCCTTTTGAAAAATGATTTGATTCAGCAGTCATAAAATGACTCTATCCGGTAAACTGCTTCATTTTGAACTTTGTCTCTGGCCACAAAGTGGTGCTGGGTGCGCTCTCGAGCCTGAGTCCCCAGCTTCCTTTGGGCCTCTTCTGTGGGGACAAGGATGACAGGGACAGGAGGCAGTGGGCAGGCAGACACCCTTCCCTTTGCACCTGTGTCTCTGTCCCTGTGGCTGCCTGAACTGGAGGCCCCAGGGCAAAGCCTCAGCATGTCCTTCGGGATTAGGAAGATCTGGCAGAGGAAGAAGGGGTTGCCAGGCCTCCTTACCTAGAGGGAGAGGAATTCTGGGAGCAGAACTAAGGAGGCCACCTCACCTCCTTGTCCACCCTGGAGGATGGGGAAGAGAACAGTGAAGGGCTGAACAAAGAGGCCCGACAAGGCCATCTTTGTGTACAGAGTGGTTTTCCCTGGGGCCTCTGCAAGGCAAGCCAAGCCTGGGGCCAAAAGGCATGGTGTTCATCCCTTTCTGTCCCTGTCCTTCATTTAACAGGTATAGGTGAACTCTAGCACTCCAGGCAGGAGGCCAGAAATGCTGAACAAGAGGAAAGAGACAAAAAGAAGGAAGAAGAAGAAAGAAGAAAGACAAAGTTACCTTCTTGGCTGCTGCTCAACAACTTCTGGGCTCTGAGGGAGAGGGAGCATCAGAGAGAGGTTGACTTTGGAGGCCAGGGCAAGGCTGCTAGAAGGGACCCTCCTGCCTGACTAGGAAACAGGTCCCAAAGCCCTGCAGACCAGGGCTGGTGCAGCGGGCAGCTCACCACCTGGGGGTTCCTCAAGGCAGTAGGGAGGGCTTTATTCAGAAAAGGGCACTGGCATTGAGGAGAGAAGTCAGAACCAATCCTGAACACAAAAAGCATGTGAAGCAACCAAGGAGCGGCAGTGGGAAGATATTGGGGCCAGGATGATTCTTAGTAGAGCAGCTCAATAGAATCCTTCCTAAGGCAGGCCAGGATGTTAAGCTGCCAGGGCAGAGAATGAGGAACTGGGGCAGATAGCAAGGGGAGGGGACTTCTGGCTAAACCTTGAGGAGCAGAACCAGGATAGAGTCAGACAGAGAAATCAGAGGAACCTGATGCAAATTTAGTCAAGAAGAAAGTCTTCGTCCTCTTTTTCTAAGTGGGAACTCCTGACACACTGTCCCTAGCCTCAGGCTTGTCACTGCCTCAACAGAATGCCCTTTTGATTCCAACAGCTGGCAAGATCTCTTGTGTTTTGCCCTAACAAAGGAGCTGGAGCCAAAATTCAGGATGAATCATTGTTTTTCTCTCACCCAGAGGCTGTAGGTCCTGGATTTATGGGAGCTTTTCCAGTGTCCTAGCTACTGCACATGAATTCTGGTCCAAGGAGTATTTCTTAGGGACAGCAGGGATATACACTAGGTAGGAAAGAATTCCAAGCAAGGGAGGTTGTTGGAATGACTCTTCCATTAGTGAGCTTTCTCTCCTATTGGCCTGATAGCTGCGTGAAAGAGACAAGCAAGATTTCAACCGTATCGTGCACGCAGCAACTGAGGCATCGGGCACAGTGCTCTTCCTCCTTGTTCAGTGGATGAGGAAGAGCCTAACAACCAGCAAGGGGAACTGATGTGCTTAAGACTGTACAACCCTCAGACCGTAGAACTTTATCATATGTCTTCTGCTTCTGTCAAAACAGATTGCTTTCTCTTTCTGGAACTCTGATCCATGAAATAGCACATGTAAAAGATACACACCACAGGGACTTGGCAGGACTGAAGCATTAATACCAGGGTTTCACTTAAAAAGTGTCACAATGCATAGTATTTATTGTGAGCACTTCTGGGATTGTCTGGCCAAACCCAAGAAAGCTTCAGTCATCTTCGCAGTTCTTCGCCTGTTCCTGTGACTCTCTTTGCTTTCTGTTGTCTTATTGCGTTGGCCGATATCTTTAGTTCAGTGTTGAAGAGCGACAGAGACAGTGCACATCTACACCTTGTTTCTTGTCTCAGAGAAAATATCTCTGCTGCTTCCCCATTAAATGAGGTTTGATAGGACAAAGATACGTATGCCAGTATGTTAGGATGGCTAAGTTCCTATTGGCCATTCCTCTTAGAATGGCTTGGTTCCTATGTTCTTGAGTGTTTTTTATTTTTTTAATTCACACAGGGGCATTGACTTTGGTCAAAGGCTGCCTCAGCATCTATGGAGCTAATCATAAGATTTTTTTATTAATCTAGATTATGATTATCATGTATTTGTATTAGTAAACCAACTATAAAATGCTGAATACATCTCACTAATTCAGGGTGCTATTTTTATAATATAATATTGAATTCTGTTTGCTAAGATTTTATTTAGAAATTCCACAGTGATACTTATCAATGTCACCTATCTGTGTATTTTCTATTATTCATATGATGTGGATGTCACTATTACATTTGCTTCATAAAGTACAGTAAGAAGTTTTCCTTTTCTGTACTCTGAAATATTTTATGCAGCATTGAGATACCTGGTGTTTGAAATCATAGAGTGTTTCTGTGTTAGGGCTATCATGGGAGTTAAATCCTTAACAAATTTCTGTTTTTCTTTTGTGGAATTTGGTCTGTTTGAACTTTCTAACTCTAATTTAAGATCAGTTTTGCTAATTTTTATTTTTCTCAGAAATATTTCACCTGACTTTTAAAATTTATTTGCAGAGAAGCCTATAGATTCTCATAATGTAGAAGTTTCTTATGTTGAGTTATTTTCCTCTTACTGTTTTCTGTTTGGTTGTTATTATTATTATTATTATTATTATTGGTACCAGAGATTGAACTCAGGACCCTGCACTTGCCAGGCAAGTTCTTATTCTACTGAGCTATCTCCTTGGCCCCTCATTTTGAATACTATTTATTTTTCCTCTTTTTCTTGATCAAGTTCTCTAATGATTTAATGTATATACATATTGTAAATTAGAGTTTTTTCTGAATTACATATCCTGTTTATCTGCTAATGTCTACTTCCCTTTATTATTTTCCTCTTATGCTTTTTTTCTTTTTTTTTTTCTGAGCCAGGGATTGAACTCAGGCCCTTGCGCTTGCCAGGCAAGCACTTATTCAGCTGAGCTATCTCCCCAGCCCCCTTCTTTGTGCTTTCTTTTGATTTGATTTTCATTCTTTTTGTAGTACTGAGTTGGAAACTTGATTAATTTTATTTTTGTGGATAAAGTATTTAATGCAGTGGATTTCCTTGTCGTGCCTTGCATTGCATCCGTCAACGTTCGCACTCATATTTTCAATGTGATGAGGGCTGCCTCCTGGAGACAGAGAACACAATATCAGAAAGACAGAAGTAGATGACGGATCTGGGAAGAGGAGATTACTTCCTGCCACCCTGAAGCTGATGAATTTCTGAGTGATGTTTCCTTACTTCCACTGGTCTTGCTTATACTATACCTATATGATCTTTGCAAGATTAATGGTGTGGGAATGACACCTTGGTTTTTGGTAAGTGGTTGGCAATGTTGAGACAGACAGCAGAAAGCACAGAGCCTGGCACCAAGAAAGAGAAAGAAAATGAACTGTGTGGTGTTTATATCTTGTGCCAGGTTCTCAGCAGAATTATGTATTTTATTTGATTATTTTTTACTTCCTCCACTAGGATAAAAATTATAGAATTGCTGGGATTGTTTCATTCTCTGTCTTGTCCCAGCTCCTGGCACAGGGTTTATACTAAATGGACATTATTGACAACCTGAAAGGCCATAATCTAAGTAAAAAGAACCCAAACACTTCAATTTACCACTCAAAGAGTTCAGATCAACAATTACTTGTAAAAAGATGTGACATGCCTGGACGTTTTTCAGTAGTAAGCTTTCCTGGTGTATCAGAAGTTGGATGTCATTTTAAAGAATTCTGTTCTCACATTATTTGTTTAATCATTTGGTGGTTGGTGTCTTTGCTCTGGGGAGCAACTTGACTTGTGGCGAGAGATTAGAGGGCGCAGTGGAGAGGGACCAGGCTAGAATTCTGTGGCTACATGGACCATTTTCTCCTGGGGTGAGGGGCTTCTAGGCATCTCCCCACATCCATGGAGAAGGTGGCTCCAGGCACTGCCAACGCTGTACTGGTAGCTTCCCGGGTGGCGTTCCTCCTTGATTGGGAGCCCCAGAATCTAATGAGAGCCACTGTGCTGGTGGCCACATTTTAAAATGTGGGGCAGAATTGATGGACACTTAGGTCTTTGGGTTCCAACCTGATATCCCCTCTCTGGCTAATGTATCTATTTCTGGAAGTCATTTGAGGATCAAAGTAGAAGGAAGGAAATATTTCTTTTCTTAATTGCTGTAGATAAATAAGCCAGTGAGATACCAAGTGAGTCTTTCCTCTGTTGCTAAAGATAAATGAGGATAACACATACCCTAAGCAATCTCGGGGTTTGAATCTGCACTCTGCTGCCCTCAGACTGGCTTCTCTCAGGGCCAGAATCCAGATCATGAAGCTGGTGCGGTATTCCCCACTAGCCCACCAGGTGGCTGTAGAACATCACGTATGAGCCCAGTGATCAGCCGTGGCTGGAGAAGTGTGGGAGAGACACCGGCCGCCTCAGCAGGGCCCTTCCCAGCAGGTTAAGCGTTTGCCCAATGGGCTGTGGACCACTCAGGGTAGCCTACGGTAATCCTACCGAGGCCCACGGAGCCCTCCCCAGAGCCCCTGCACCCTCAGCCAGGCACTGTGCCCAGCTGCTTATGGGCAGCATGCAGGGAGGCTTGGACTGGCAACTGGTGGCGCAGGCTGAAGGTGCCATCCCCCGTGAACACTGCAGTCCTTCCTGCCTTCTGTGACATGTGCTCCCCGTGACACACACACGGCTCCCTGCTCCCAGATGGCGGCTCATGTGTCTGGCATTCCCTCGCCTTCCTCAAGTCCTTGTGCTGCTCACATCACAGTGGCTTTGGGCAGGAGAGTTTCAGCTTTGATCTGCATTAGGAGCCTTTCTTCATCATTTTCATAAGTCTAGACAATCCATAAAACAAGCCCCTGTGCAGTTTCTGCCGATGGCCATGGTCCAGATACACCTGCGGCCCATTGCGTTTCAGGGCCCAGCCAGGTGCCGCTGAGCTCAGAGTAGACACACATGGTGCAGCCTTTTGGGCTGCTGCCCACGTGGGCACAGTTGGTGGCCATCCCCGAAACAGCAGAGCCTGGTAGTGGACTGATGAGGCTGTGATGGGCTTTGATGATTTATTGCCTTTGTTTTCGATATACTGGTTAATTTGATTTTTAATAATGGCTGTTCAACAAGAAAATTCTTGAAAACGTTGACATTGACCCGAGGGACAGCTGGCTGCAGCACCCCTATGGCTCCGGAGAGGGCACCTGTCCTGGGGCCTGGCCTCCCAGGCACAGTCGCTCGCTGTGTTCGTTCTCTCAAGATCTGGGGCTCTCAGGAGCTGTGCAGCTGTGGCAGCTGTGACCACCCAGCGTCCTCCATGGTGGGTCCAGAGTTTGTTGTGACACTGGAGGAGCACGGAGCACATCCTGAAGGACAGAGAAAGCCTGGGTATGGTGCTGCAGGGAGGGTGTCTCTCTGTAGCCCTGCTAAGTTCATTTCCTTCTGGCTTTGTGACATGAGGGGAAGCTTTTCCCGGGCTTCACTTAGAACCGGAAGTGTGGTCTCACCCTCCCTGAACTCAAGTATGGCCCCTCTTCTTGGCAGCTTTGTGTCCTTGGACTACATCTCCGCCCTGAGATCTGAGCCTCAAATTCCTTATTGGTAAAATGAGGATGCTGTGGCCAATGGATGTAAGGACTCACTTGGCTTAGGACAGAGGGCACAAAGGCCATTGTCATGCCCCACCCCCACAACCCCAGGGACTCATCCTAGTAGGGCTGGAATCATTTTTTCAGCATTGCAATTTTTGAGAGCAAATTTGACACCATGGGGTGAGGGCCAACTCCTAGAGGAGTCTGAGGAAACCCAATGTGAGGCCACAGGGCAGCAGGTTTCCCCAAGCAATTTGTGGTGACGCCCAGCTGGAGCTGTCCCCATGCTGTGTCCTCTCTGCTGCGTGGATTTGACCGTGCTGAGCAGGGCATTGGCTGCAGGCAGGACAGCACTCGGCTGAGTGGTGGGCCCTGGGAGGAATCTTCAGAGGGCTGGGGCTGGTCCAGCAGGCCTGCGTGATGACAGCTGAGGATAAACAGAACCCCACCACCTCCCACTAAGTTAGGCCAGCCCTAGTTTAGAATCACACAGCGAAAGAAGGCTAGAAAACAGTGGCTATGTGGTGGCCTTTACACAGACTTAGGAAATACCCCTCGTGATGATGTTCCCAGGCTTCTACACTTCTGCATGGAAAACTGTCCTCCATCACACAACCTGGTAAACTCCTACAGCACCTTCAAAACCCTGCAGAGACCTGTCTGTCTCAGAAAAACTTTCCCTGATGCTTCCCTCCAGGAGAGTTCTATACCTCATACCGCAGCGTGTATATGCTTCAAGGACACATCTGCAGTGGTCAGAACAGTGAAGAAAGTGGCCCTAGGTAGCTGGGTAACTTGTCAAAGACCACCCAGTGAAAACAAATAGCAAAGCTACTTCCGTCTATGGTTCTTCCAATTCTAGTTTACAGTGGTTGGAAGCCCCAGGGGACATTCTTATGCCACATAAGAAACTAATGCAGTGAGGGTAAAGCAGCTGGTGAGCTGCCCTGGGCCTGAATTGCCAATGAAGGGTGGGGTGCACCATTATCTGTGCTGTTTGCTGCTCAGATTTCATGAAGACTGCAGATGCTGGGGGACCAGGCTCAGAGCAGGGCACCCACACAACTCTTGCACTGGGCCTGTAGGAAAATTAGACACCCCTTGCTGTCTCTCCGTGGCTGGGATTAATGGCCATTAACTTGTGAGCTGGGGCGTGACAGCCTGCCTAAGCAAGTCCTACCTCTGTTTGCAATGAATTTCCTAGACCGGAAATATGGGACCTGGGTGGTTAGTATGGTCCCTCAATTAGCCAGTCAGGCCTTTCTCACATTGTACCAGCAGAGGGCGCCAGATCCGACTTTTAGTTTCTGAGGGATGTTTTAGCTGGGGGTGAGCGAGTTGAAAGCCTGTGTGGATTTGTGTGGAAGCAACCAGGAAGTGACACTGCAGTTGTAACCATCGGTGTTTGTCAGCATCACTCTGCCAGTGGAGCTGTCTCCAGGCTCTTGGTGGGCAGCTCCTTGTGCTGCTCCAAGCACTACCAGAAGTGGGGTCTCACTACCCGTTCAGTTAGGAGTGCTCATCCCCGAGGAGCCCACAGCCTTTTCCTCACACCCTCCCAGTAAGCTGTGCCTCTGTGCCAAGTTACATTGCAGCCCTTTTTATTTTTGAGATGGGTTCTCACTAAGTTACTCAGGCTGGCCTCAAGTTTGCAATCCTCCTGCCTCAGCCTACCCAGTAGCTGGGATCACAGGGGGGTGCCACCCTACCCTGCTCTCCCTCAAGTCCTAGTACCACCCTTTCTGAGAACCCATACATAAGATCGCTGCCACCAAGTTCATTTTGTGCTGTTTAAATTTTTAAAAATTGTGGCAAAAGAAACTATAACAAACTTTACCATTTAACCACTTAAAAGTTAAAATCATACCAAGTAAATAGAACATAATACCTTAACTCATTTTGATTTTCCTTTGTGGTGCTGGGAATTGAACCAAGCGCCTCACCCATGCTAGGCAAGTGCTCTACGTCCAGCTACGCCCTCAGCCCTGCCTTAGCCATTTTTACGGAAACAGGTTAGTATAAAATGCCTTTGCACTAGTGTGCGACCAATCTCCAGCGCTCTTTTAATCTTGCAGAACTGGAAACTGTACCTACTGTGTGACGACTTCCCACTCTTTTCTCCCCTCAGCCCCTGGGCACCAGCCATTCTGTGTTCTGCCCCTCTGAATTTGAGAACTCCAGATACCTCAGCAGGCACAGTCCTCAGACTCACGGTCCTTCGTGAGGGGCTCAGGCCCACAGCGTAAGGTCTTAGCAGCAGGGTCCTCTGTGCTGTAACCCATGTCAAGGTTTCCTTTCTTTCTAATATGGAATCAAACGCTCTTCTGTGTATGTGTCACATTCCCTTTGTCCATTGAGCCACTGACAGACACTAGGCTTGTGTTACGGATGCCTTTCTGAATGCGGGCAACACACACACTCGCGTGTCTACTTTCCTTTTTCTGCTTTGTCTGCACAGCCTGTGCGGCTTCTCCTCCTTCACCCTCAGCTAGAGATGCAAATATTTTGCCAGAAAAAGACAACCCTAATGGTTATAACTGTATTTCCTGGAAGGACATTAAGCAACTGACCTAGCAAGTTATTCTGACACTCCTCTTCAAATGCCTATGCTTGGTTCCCCAAATGCTCTTTGGATCAGCTTTTGGATGTTACCTATTTAGTCATTAAGGAGTTAATCAATCTTCAATGCACGTTCTTTCTATATTTGCACGAATCATGTTTTTAAATGGAAAAATCATGCATTGACATTCCAGAAGTTTTCTAATGGGGAGCCTAAGTCTGCCTTTGTGGGGTGGAATTCTCCAGCCCCTCCACACCTCAGTTTCCCCCTCTATAAAATGAAGATAACAACCCATCTCCTCCAGGAGCTGAAACTAGCCGAGTTATACGGCGAATGTGCTCCAGAAAGTGCCCTCCACATCGAAGGCCTCTAAAGAGCAGCTGCCATTCATTCTCCAGGTGTTCAGTCCATTAGCTAAGCCTGGCCTCTACCTGCAGGTGTCGGGGAGGGGAGGGGAGGCAGCTGGGGGCCGAGAGGGAGCCCTGCCTGGTGGGTTATGATTTGTCAACAGAGGAAAGAGTGGAAGTTCTTGGACGGAAGAGTGGCGTGGAGGAGCCGACCCTTTGCCAGGTGAGGCGGGTTGGTGGTCAAGAGGCCACGGTGCCCCACCCTCGAGGGCAGCCAATTCCTGCTGCCCCGGGAGAGGTGGGTGGGTGGCTGTGGGCGGGCTGTTGGGAAGCAGCGCGAGGCCTGTGCACCTGGCTCCTTGCTCAACCAGGTCGTGATGTAACCAGCGGGACCCTGGACGTGATGCTGGTGCCATAGAGTTTCGTACCCTCCAGCTGCCAGAACTGTGAGTCATAAGAGATGTCTCTACTCTTGTTCGCTGTGTTCAGATACTTTAATGGATATGAGAAACCGTACGTATTTATGGGTTACCTTGTGCTGTTTTGGTACACATACAGGGAGAGGAGAAACATCCTAAGGTGTTTCAACAACAGCCAGAAGATGGAAAGGAAGAGAGACGGGGAAGGGTTCCCAGCCCTGCTGGTTCTTTTCCTATGTGGTGCCATTTCCTACTCAGTACCATTTGCTGGAGCAGGCAAAAAATTGTATTCAGTGGTCAATGAGAGGGAAAAGGTCACCCGCGTGTTCAGGCCCCTTCCCCCAGCAGGTGGAGGGTTTCACAGGGCTGGATTATGGGGTGTGTGCTGTGTGTGGTGCCGTCAGCTCTTCATGGGAGGGGAGGGTGATTTCCAAGATTCAGTGTGCCACTTCTTTTCTTCCCAGATTTGAACATAGTTGTCTCTATCACAATACTGCTGGGCGTATTTTTATGGTTATAATGGGATTGCAGTGAGCCAGGTCATCCAGAGTGTCAACACCAGATGCAGACCAGATCAAGCCAGTCCAGAGCCCTGCCCACTCTCGGGAGAAGGGGGCATAGGATGACTCTGCGCTGGGGAGCGGAGAGCTTGTGATAAGCCCCATTCAGGCCTTAACTTGCAAGTAAGTTGCAAGGTTGGCAGGAAAAGCAGCTACGCAGTAGTTTGGGAGTTCCTGCTGATAATAGAAGAGGGTTAGCAGTACTAAGCAGAACAGAAAGACATTCTACCTTCTCCAGTGTATGTTAAAACCTTAACTAAACTCCCCTCACTGCCGACCAGCAGGGCCCTGCGTCTTACATGCGAACTTCTGGAAATGTTAACAATGGTTAACCTGGAAACATCAACGACCACACTTAATGGACCTCCTGCTCCGCCAAACTGCCCTGGCATGGAGTCAGCCCACGCTACTTGTCCGAGGCTGGTGTAGGTTAGTGTTTTCTTTCCCTGGTGGGCTTAGCAGTGCCCTGGGTTTGCACATCCTCCACTTGCTCTCAAGCCCTGAGGCTGAGATTTTGGGTACCTGTCCCTGAGGCCTGCTCCTTTTTCACCTGGTTACCACAATAACTCAGTAAGCCTTTTTATTTCTCAGACCCGTCGTTCTCAGGAGGTTTGGTTGAACAACACGTGGTGTAATGTTTGAATCTGGGTAAATGTATTTATCTCTTCCAATATTCATAATTCCTTCTTGGTAAAAACACCATTTCTTCTAGCCATTTCAACATACACAGTCATTATCATCTACAAAACTTATTTTCATATCTATCTGTAACCCAGTATTCACTGACAAACCTTGACCTATCCCTCTGTTCTTTCCCCAGCCTCTTGTAATGACCCCTGTACTTTCAACTATTGTAAGACTTTCCTTTAGACTCTACAAAGAAATGAGGTCATATGGTATTTGTTGTTTTGTTCCTGGCTTATTTCTGTTAATGCAGGATCCTCCCATCCCATCCATGTTGTAGCAAATGCCAGGATTTCATGGCTGAAGGGTGTTGCTTTGCGTGTGGATTGTGTTTGCTTTATTAGACGGTAGATAGGCCCTTGGCTTCTTTCCATCTCTTGGCTGCTGTGAATAGCACTGTAATAATCAGAGGAGAGCAGATGCTGATTTCCTTACTACTGGACATATGCCCAGAAGTGGGATTACAGGGTCATGGGGGAGCTCTAGTTTTAGTTTTCTAAGGAATCTCCATATTATTTTCCTTAATGACTGCTCTCATTTACATTCCCCCCAAAAGCATGTAAGGATTCCCCTTTCTCCACTGTGTTCAGCTTTTGTCCTTTTGATAGTAGTCTTTCACAACCTCATTGTGCCTTTGATTTTCATTTTCCTAGCAATTAGCAATGATATTAAGGATTTGTTCATATACCTGTTGCCATTTGTGTCTTTTTTGATTTGTTTATTTAGGTCTATTGCGAATCTTAAAATCAGATTGTTGTCATTTGCTAGTTATTTGAGTTCTTTGCATATTATTCTGAACATTAACCTCTTGTCAGATTATAGTTTGCAAATGTGTTCTCTCATTCTGCAGGTTTCTTCTTCACTCTTTGGATTGTCTTCTGTGCTGTGCAGAAGCTTTTTAGTTGGATGTAATCAATTTTTAATGTTTTTTATTTTTTAAAGAGAGGACAAAATAGTATTAAAACAGAAAAAAATACAAGTGATACAGAATTTCACTTAACAAAATAATGTGAATTTCACAGTATTTGTTGTAATGCATAGTGTCGTCTTCCAGCCAGTTATTCATATTACCATATATATACATGCCAAATTGGAAGAAGAAAGAAAAAAAGAAAGGTGTAAGAAATGAGGAGAAACAGGACAAACAATTGAAAAAAGGAGACAAAACAAATTAAGCATTAATAGCTTCTTTCCATAGACCAGCAGGAATGCACAGTATAGTTGTCCAAACCATCCTGCTTATATGCATTGATATCTCTTCCTCCCACTCCCTCTCCTGTCCTCCTCAACTCATAACTCGTTCCTTTTTTTCTCATACTTTTATTGATAAATAGCAATGAAACAGTTTCAAATCAAATTGGTAGGACAGTTTCAATAATTAACACATTGCATACATTCTTCCTAGTGGTTAATT
>NW_004524663.1:3972553-4046852 GCF_000260255.1 Octodon degus | reverse complement strand
TAGGCATAATATGGAACAGGTATTTTTCATCAAGTATTGATATGTTGAACTTTAAGTCCCTACAGAATATGATAAAAAACATTTAACAATTAGAATATATTTTGAAAACAGGCATAAAGAATTGTATACTTCTTATGTTTACACATAAGTCCAAAAATCTCACCATATACAACCTTGAAGCAGGACAGTCCTACAGTATTCCTTTTCCTATCAACTCGTTCCTTTTGAATAAGTCCATTCCCTTTCCCAGTATCTTTCATACCCTTCAGATTCCATTTTTCTCTTTCAGGGAGACAATACAATGTTAGCGCATTCAGGTCTGATGTATTTCACTTACGAGTATGTTCTCTAGTTGCATCCATTTACAACAAAAGACTCAAATTTATCCTGTTTTATAGCTGAGTAGGGCCAGCCAGATAGTTCAGCAGACTAAAGCGCCTGCCTAGGCAGAGTGCAGTGGGTGGGGTTTGACCCCCAGCTTGCTGTGCTGACCCTGCCCCCAGGGAATGCTGAGACATCAACTGAGACTGGGCATGGTAGTGCACCTGTAATCCCAGTGCTTGGGGGGCTGAAAACAGGAGTGAGACCTTGTAGACCCTGTATTAAGTATACGAAATATCTACCTCTCTATCTCTGCATAGTACTCCTTTGTGTAAAAATACCACATCTTCTTTATACATTCCTCAGTTGATGGGCATTTGGGTTGTTTCCAGGATTTAGCTGTGACGAATTCACTGTGATCAACATGGGTGCACATATATTGCTGTGGTATGATGTTTTCAATTCTTTGGGAAAAAATACCCAGGAGGGGAATAGCTAACTTGAATGCGTTCTCCAATCCTAGATTTTTAAGGAATCTCCATAGTGCTTGTACCAGTCTGCACTCCCACCAACAGTGGAGTAGATTTCCTTTTTCTTCATAGCCCTTTCAGTATTTATTATTGGCTGATTTCTTGATGTTAGCCATTCTTTCTGGAGGGAGATGGAATCTCAGTGTTGTTTTAACTTGCATTTCTTGAATGACCAGTGATGTTGAACATTTTTTCATATATTTACTTACCATTTGTATTCTTTCTCTGAAAAAATGTATATTCATCACAGATACACATTTTTTGATTGGGTCTTTGAATCTGGGGGGCCTGATTGGTTTTAATTCTTTATATGTTTTGGATAGAAGGCGTTTGTCAGAGGGAGATTTTGCTATTATTTTTTCCCCAGTTTGTGGCTTTTCTTTTTATTCCACTGGAGATTTCTTTTACAGTGCAGAAAATTTTCAAAAACATGAAATCCCAGTTGTTGATACTTAGAAGTATTTCCTGTGCTGTCTGGCTTCGGTTCATGAGCTCTCTACATAGCCCTATGCCTTTAAAGTTTCTATCTACATTGTCCTCCAGAATATTTAGTGTTTCCATTTTAATATTTAAATCTTTGATGCATTTTGACTGTAGTTTTGTGCATGTTGATAGGCATAGGTTTAGCCTTCAGCATGCGGAAAGCCAGTTTTTCCACCACCATTTATTGAAGAGGCAATCTATCTTGGAATGAACATGTTTGGCCCCTTTATCAAAGATAAGGTAGCTGAGTGTGTTTGCAATTGTGTCTGCATCATCTTCTAATCTGTTCTACTGATACTCAGTTCTGTCTGTATGCCAGTACCATGATGACTTTATCGTAGTAGCTTTATAGTATAATTTCAGGTAAGGTATTGTGACAGACTTTCCTTTGTTTTCCAGGATTGCTTTTGATATTCTAGGTCTCTTCTGGTTCCAAATAAATGTGGGGAAAGTTTTGTCTAGCTCCATGAGGTATACTAATGGTTTTTTTAATTGGGATTGCATTGAATCTGTATAACAATTTTGTGAGTATGACCATTTTTACAATGTTGGTTCTTTGTATCCAGAAGCATGGAATATCTTTCCATTTTCTCAGATCCTCTTAAATCTCTTTTCTCAGAGTACTGTAATTTTCACTGTATAAATCTTCTACTTTCTTTGTGAGATTGAATCCTAAATATTTCTCTTTTTTTTGATGTTATTGTGAAAGGCATGGTTTTCCTAATTTCTCTCTCAGTGCATTCATTGTGTAAAAAAAATGCTACTAATTTTTGGGTGTTAACTTTGTGTCCTCCTATATTACTGAATTTGGTAATTAAATCTACAAGATTCTTGGTGCAGTTTTCGGGGTCCTCTATGTAGAGTACAATGTCATCTGCAAATAATGATAATCTCACTTCTTCTGTTCCAATCCTTATTCCTTTTATTTCTCTTTTTTGTCTAATTGTTCTGGCTAATGTTTCCAGAACTATAGCGAACAGGAGTGGAGACAGTGGACATCTTTGTCTTGTTCCTGATTTTAAAGTGAAGGCCTTCAGTTTTTCCCACTTAGTATGATGTTGGCTGTTAGTTTCTCATGGATGGCTTTTATCAGGTTGAGATATAGACAATCTATTTCTATTCTCTGTATAGTTTTTATCATAAATGAATGTTGGACTTGTCAAAAGATCTTTCTGCATCTATTGAGATGATCATGTGATTTTTGTTTTAGGCTGTATTGATGTGCTGTATTACACTTATGGATTTGCATGTGTTGAACCATCCCTGCATTCCTAGAATGAATCCCACTTGGTGATGATGTATAATCTTCTTGATGATTTGCTACATTCTGTTTGCTAGTATTTTATTGAGGAGTTTTGCATCTATATTCATGAGAGAGATTGGCCTGTAGTTTTCTTTTTTAGTTGGATCTTTGTCTGCTTTTTTTTTCTTCGTGGAACTGGGGATTGTACTCAGGTCCTTGCACTTGCCAGGCAAGCTCTTATTGCATTGAGCTATCTCCGTGGCCCTTTCTCTGGTTTTAGAATCAGAGTCATACTTGCCTCCAGGAATGAGTTTGGGAGAATTACTTCCCATTCAGTTTCATTGAAGAGTTTGAGAAAAGTTGGCATTAAGTCGTCTCTAAATTTCTTACAGAATTAAGCTGTGAATCCATCAGTACCCGGGCTTTTCTTTTTTGGTAGGTTTTTTTATTATATTTTCAATTTTGTTTCCCATTATTGGGTTATTCAGTTTGTGTATCTTCTTGACTCAGCTTTGACATTTCATATGTATATAGCAAACTGTCCATTTCCTCTGTGTTTTCCATCTTGTGAGAGTAAAGATTTGGAAGTAGGTGTTGATGATCTTCTGAATTTCTCTAAGGTCTGTAATGATTTCACCCTTTTCATTCCTTATTGCATCATTTTGTGTTTTTTCTTTCCTTTTTTAATGAGGTTGGCTAGGGGTTTACCCATTTTATTTATTTCAAAGAACCAACTCTTTGATTCATTCATTCTTTGTATTTTTTATATTTCATTAAATTCAGCTCTAATCTTTATAATTTCCTGTCTTCTTTGTGCTTTGGGCTTGACTTGCCCTTTTTCCCCTAGGAGCTTGAGGTGCAATATAGGATCATTTATTGAGCTTGTTCTGTTTTCCTAATGTGTGACTTTAGCACTATAAAATTTCCTCTTGAAATAGCTTTCACTGTGTCCCTTAAGTTTCAGTAAGTTGTATCTGCATTTTCATTTGATTGTGAAGGTTTTTAAATTTCTTCTTCAATTTTATCTGTGATCCACTGATTTTTTAGGAGGTTGTTATTCAATTTCCATGTGTTTATGGTATTTTTGTAGTTTCTTTTGTCAATAATTTCTTTTTTTAAAGGGCAGAATATGTTTATTGGGGGAAAGAAAGCTCCTATCTGAGAGAGGGACAGAAGCAGGGCCCAAGCAGGTTGCCCCATTTTGACAATAATTTCAAGTTTCATTACACTGCGGTCAGATAGTATGCATGGGATAAGTTCTATTCCTTTGCATTTATGTAAGATTGCTCTGTGTGTTAGTATATGGATTATTTGAGGAAACCCTCTGTAAAGGTCTACCAAATTGGTTTCTTCACAAGTTTGTTTTATTTCTATTGTATTATTACCTATTTGATTTTTATGTCTGTTAAAATTTGTATTATGTAAGTGGGTTGTCCTACTTTGGGTGCACATATATTTATAGTTGTTACCTCTTCCTCTTTCAGTTTTCCTTTAATAAGGATGTGGTGACCTTCTTTATCTCTTTGAATAATTTTTGGTTCGAAGTTATATTGTCAGCAACCAGAATAGCTACTGCTTTTTTTTCTGCTTTCCCATGGCACGGAGAATTTTTTTCTATCCTTTGACTTCCAGTCTGTGAATTTCTTTTTGAGTTAAATAAATTTCTTGTATGCAGCACATTGTTGGATTTTGTTTCTTAATCTGCTCTGCTAGTCTGCTTCTTTTGATTGGTGAATTGAGTCCATTTACATTGATGGTTGTAACTGGTATGTATGGCTTATCTTTGTCATGTTATTTTCCTGCTGTAGATTCTGTATTTTTTCCCCCTCTTTTTAATTATTTACTCTATTTGGTGGTTCCTTTCTGTTGTTCTTGAAGCTGCGGCTGTCTCTGTCTCTTTATAGACTGCCAGCACTTTTTGTAGAGTTGATTTAAATTCATGAATATCTTCAGTTGTTCTTTGTTATAGAAGGATCTTATCTCACCATTGAATTTGATAGATAGTTTTTCAGGGTATATCAATCTGTGTTGGAAAAGATTTTCTTTCAGGACCTGAAATGCCTCACTCCAAGGTCTTCTTGATTTCATGGTTTGTGTTGAGATATCTGCCGTGATATTAATGGGCTTTCCATTCTAGGTGATCTGTTTCTTCACTCTTGCAGTTTTATTTTTAAAATGTATTTAGTACAAAGTCTACAGGGTCTCACTGCATAGATCAGACTTGTAGTGATCTTCTTGTCTTCAGCCTCCCAAGTGATGGAATTATAAATGCATGCCACCATGCCCAATCTCAATCACCATCTCAGGGGCAGGTTTGGCACCACATGCCAGAGATCGAACTCTGGTCCCTGTATCTGCCTAAGCAGGCACCTTAATCTGCTGAGCTATCTGGCTGTCCCTCTCTTGCAGCTTTTAATATTCTATTCTTTTGATGAGTTTTGGAGATCTTGATTCTTATGTGTCTTGATGTAGTTTTATTTTGATTGTGGCTGTTGGGAGTTCTATATGCCTCACTTATGTGTATGACAGGTTCTTTTCTCATGTTTGGAAAATTTTCTTCTAGTACTTCTGCAAATCTTTTTACGTCATTTGTGCTATCTCCTACTGCTTCACTGATGCCTGTTATTACATTATTTTTCTTTTTGTCATCCTGTAGGTGCTGAATTGTTATTTCCTTGTTAGTTTTAGGAGAGCGTTCCTTTCACATTCATTAGTTGCACCACTGTCTTTGAGGTTTGAAAGTCTATCTTCAGCTTCATTCAAGCAGTTTTACCAGCTTTCAATGGAGTTCTTAATATCTTGGAATCTCATTCAATGTTTCCATCATTTTTTATTCTCCTCTATTTCTTTTTTATCTATGTCTTCTTTAGCTGTGCTGAGCAATTCTTTTTTGACCTGAGAGATTAGTTTTGATTTTATTTTTTCTACATCCTAATAGACTTGTTTCTTTACTTCATTTGCTTTCATTTCAGAAATTTCAAGTATATGATTTCCAGGTTCTTTTTTTTTTTCATATTTTAGGGAAGGGTCAACATGGTGTTCAGGGTCTCACTTCTGGATCAGACTCATAGTGATCTACCTTTTTACAGCCTCCCAAGAGCTGGTATTATAGGCATGCACCACCACACCCAGTCTCATTCACTGTCTCAGTGTGCCCTGGGAGTGAAGCTGGCATGTCAGGCCCAGGGATCGAACCCCTGGCCCCTGCTTGCAGGTGTTTAATCCACCGAACTATTCAGCCTTGCTGCACCCCCTCCTTTTTTTGGATTTTCACGTTCCTGTATGTCTTTGTTTTCTGGATTTGTTCTGGGTGGGCTGGAGGATGAAGACTAAGATTGCCTTTTGCTCCTTTTTGTTGGCCTTTTTGCAGCTCCCATTAATCACTCAGAGTTAGCTGTGGTGGGAGAGTGGTGAGGCATATAACAGCAAGGTTTCCTCTACAGTGCAGAGCAGAGTAGGACTCCCCAAGACTCTCACTACTAGTGGGGGCAACTGTCTGATACTCAATAAAGCTTCAGGGTAGGTGGTGGGTGTTGGCAGGATTCACCAGGATCCCACAGGCCACCTGGAATCCTCCTAAGTTCTTAAAATATTGGAGCAGCACCAGCATAAGCTTCAGATCTGTGTACTGGGGGCCAAGAGGCACAGCTCACCAGAGTTCTGCAGGTCACCCAGAGTCCTCCTAAATTCTTAATTGGATGGATCATGTGTCAGCAAAGCTCCATACCTGTGCACTCTGGCCCTATAGTTTGCAGCTCTGTGGGCTGTTCAGGGTCCTCCTTAGTTCTTAAAAGATTGGAATGGCACCAGCACCAGCTTCACACCTGTGTGCTGGGACTAAAGGGGTGGGGAGCTTCCAGTCCCACTGGCTGCCCAGAGTCCTCTCCAAGTTTGATGCAATCATATTTGTTTATTTTTGCTTTTGTTTCTGGTGCTTTGAAGTCCTATCCAAAAACATCTTTGTCTATGACACATTCTTGACACCTTTGTTCATGTGTTCTTTTAGTAGTTTTATCATTTCAGATCTTACATTAAATCTTAAATTCATTTTGTGCTGATTTTTTTGTACATGGTGAGAGATAAAGGTTCAATTTCAATTTTTCAGCATGTGACTATCTAATTTACTAGCACTGTGTATTAAAGAAGGTGTCCTTTCTTTGATGCATGTTCTTAGACCCTTTAACTGATATGTTATGTATGGCCTTTATTATGTTGAGGCCATTCCTTCTGCCTAATTGTTTCAGAGGTTTTGTGGGGCAGAGATGTTGAATTTTATCAAATGCTTTTTCTACAGTCTTGGTCCACACTATGTTGATGTGGTATATTACGCTTATTGATCTGCATATGTA
Source organism: Octodon degus (assembly GCF_000260255.1). Lineage (NCBI taxonomy): Eukaryota > Metazoa > Chordata > Mammalia > Rodentia > Octodontidae > Octodon > Octodon degus. The sequence continues at coordinate 4,039,926 of NW_004524663.1, read as the reverse complement.
GAACCATCTTTCTATCCCAGGATGAATTCCACTTAATCATAGTGATACTCTTTTTAATGTGCTGCTGGATTAGATTTGCTAACATTTTGTGGAGGATTTTTGCATGTAAGTTCATTAGTAATGTTGGCCTGTAGGGGTGGTTTTTGGTTTTTTTTTTTTTTTTTTTTAATGTTTTTTCTGTTCTAGGTATCAAGATGATGCTAACCTTGTACAACTAATTTGGAAGAATTCCTTTCTTTTCAATTTGTTGAAAGACTTTGAAAAGAATTGGTATTAGTTCTTTAATTTTTTGATTCAGTTCAGCCAGGAAATTATCTGGTCCTAGGATTTTCTTTGATGACAGACTTCTTATTATTGATCCAGTCTCATTAATTATTGATATGTTTAGGTTTCCTAATTCTGCATGATTCAGTCTTGGTAAGTTGTTTTTATCTAAGACCTTATCCATTTATTTTATGTTATTAAAAGCCATATGATTGTTCATAATAGTCTCTACTGAGCCTTTATATTTCTGTGATGTTAGTTGTATTTTCTTTCTGTTTCTGCTTTTGAGTTTTCTTTCGTACTCCAGCTAGAGGTTTGTTAATTTTACCTTTTTTGAAACACCACCTTTTCATTTTATTTAATTTTTTGGTCTTATTTATTTCTGCTATGAGTTTTATAATTTCTTTCCATCTCTAGTGGGTTTGTTTGTTCTTGTTTTTGTAGTGCTTGAGGTATAATGATATGATTATTTGAGATCTTTCTGTTTTTTGTTGTAGGTGTTGACTGCTGTAAATTTTCTTTTGAATATTGTCTTTGTTGTGCCGTCTATGCTTTATTATGTTGGTTTCCATTACCCTCTGTCTTAAAACATTTTAAAATTTCCATTTTGATATTTTTTGCTGTCTATTGGATATGTAGGTGAATGTCGTTCAATTAACATGTGTGCAATTTCCACAGGTATCATCTTATTGATTTCTACTTTTACTGAGATGGTGAAAACAATATTTGATATCATTTCAATGTTTTAAAAAATGTGTTGAATCACTTCTTGGCCTTTTGATTAAGATCAAATGTAGACATTTGTTGAGGTTTGTTCTATGACCTGTCACATCCTGGGGAATGTTCACTGTGCCGATGAGAATGTCATTCTGTAGCTGTTCGCAGAATGTCGCAGAGGTGTCTGCCAGGTCCAAGTGCAGATGTGTCTAGTCTGCTGTCCACTGGCTTCTTGCCCTCTTTTAAAAATTGTTACAGTAAATAACACTGAAAAAAGTATGTTTTGTTATTTATGTACATTAATTCTATTATATATTTTACATGCAGCCAGGACAATTCCTCCTCACTCAGTGCAGTCCAAGCAAGCCAATCACCCGGACCCTGGCCTAGGTTGAAGTTTATCTCTGTGGTTTCTGTATTGATTTTATGTCCGGATGATCCGTCCATTGTTGAAAGTGGGGCAGTCAAGTTCCCAAGTATTATCATGTTGGAATCTCTTGCTCTGCTTCAGTCTATTAAAATTTGCTTTGAGTTGTCTCAGGGTTCCCTTGATCCCAAATGGATCACTTAGAAACCATGCAGCTGGGCCAAGAGCTGCAAACTTCTAACTACTGTGTACAGGGATCATCTAGGAATCTTTATAAAATGCACTCTGTGTCAGGTGTCCTTTAGGACTAGGGATTCTATGTTTTTCGTGAGCTCTCAGGTAGTGCTGGTGAGTGCCCGCCTGGTAGGACATTGATTAACATGAGAACTCTTTTTTTTTTCCCCTCTTGGGTGAGAATAGAGCGTCAGCTCTAATTCTGGTGTCTTTTTTTTTTTCTTTTCAAAGTTTTATTGATAAACATATAGCAATGAGACAGTTTCAAATTAAATCGAAAGTACACTTTCAACAAATAATACACTGCATATATATTCTTAGTGGTTAATTGCTGTACAAGATGCAGACTTGTGATCCTACTTACAAACACCATTAGAAAAAATCATTCTATTCATTAAGAGAATGCAACTATATATCTATCCCAACCACTTTGAATACACAGATACAAAATGGACATTCATAGTTATACCCCAATTTTTTTAAGTTCCGTTGTTGAATATTATAGGTGTGTAAACTCAGCAAAATATTCTAAAAGAGTCCAGTAGCCCATAATAGCATTGGGTCTTCTGTTTAACTGGCAATGTCAGAAATTGTTGACCTGAGTCCCCCACAGCTCAACATAACAACATGGCTTTACTTCCTATATTTCATCTTCATACTTTTCTACTGGATGGTTAAGACCAAAGTAAAGCAGGACCTGTGCAACAAGAGTTGTAGCTTTTTGGTCTGAGAAGGTCAGTGAAATGCCCTCAGGATTTATCCTGAGATCCTGTACCTCAGATTGTAGAACCTTTGTCAGTGTCAGCCATGTGGATGAGTCACGGCCAATGCTTGGCCAATGTGCTCTCTGTGAAAGCCTGAGAGAGTGTCTTCTCCCCTACATGAGAAATCTTATGCTGCAGCAGAAAATACAGCCTCAAGCCTGGAAGATAAACTGTTATTAGTATTGCTTTAACAGCATCCCTTATAAAAGGAGCCAAAGATGAACAAATGCTCATAAACATTACCACTGTGATTACTGAGGAATCCTGATACTTGGCTCCTCTTCTGTGGTGCTGTTTCCGGCCTCACTTCCCAGCCACCATGAGCTAAGGAGCTTCGCACCACCATGACTTTTGGTCATGACACTCCCGCCACAGGGCTAGTGAACTGTGGACTGGATGCCCTGAAACTGACTTGGATCCAACCAAACCTCCATTAAGTTGTGAATGTCGGATATTGTGCCTCAGTGACAGAACAGCTGGTGATACCCTAAAAAATAAGTACCAAAATGAGAGTGGTAGCATCTTGTCTTCAATAATTGCTCCAGTGTAAATTGATCAGATTCTCTAAGCAACTGATGGAATGATGGACTGATTGAAAAATTAAACTGAACTATTTTCTGCTTACAAGAACTTCACTTTACACATACACAGTACAAAAGTGAAGGAATGCAAACACATGTTCCATGCAAACAGAGTCCAAACAAAGCAGAAATGGCTATCCGTATGTCAGATAAAGTAGACTTTATGCCAAAAGCTGTGAAAAAAAGAACAAGACCATTATATAATGATAAAGGGGTCAGTTCAGCAAGAGGAAATAACAATTATAAATGTACCCAAGATTAGAACACCTAAATATACAAAGGATGTTGTTTGGTTTAAAACAGATAAAAATTTTGTCATGATAGTTTCAAGAATTCAAGAAATAAAGAGAAAATAGTGTAGTGAATATCCATATGCCCATTACAATGGATTTGAACAGATGCTAATGTTTTGCCATATTTGCTTCATTTATATGGATCTATTTGCTAACTCACTTGAACAGGTAAATTGTACTTTGAAAATAAATTGTACTTTCCCCCAACAGTGTGACTGTTTAGAAACTAAGGACAGGAGAAAAAAGAGAAATAAGATGTGTTATGTATAGGTACCAGTTTCCCATGATGAATGTAATTATACACCACAAACATGTACTAATAAAAAATGAAAACTACAGATATTCTTCTACATAACTATAATACCATTATCACATCTTTAAAATATTGATTATAACTTCTTGAAATCACTTACTACCCAGTTCATATAAGAACTTCTCTGGCTCTAAGATCTCTTTTGTCAATCTTTTGCTTATTGGAACCAGAGTAAAGAAGTTTTCTCACATTGCGTTTTATTCTTAAGTTCTTTTTAATTCAAAGCAGTGGTCAGAAAATCTTTCCAGTTAAGGGGTAGATAGAAAATAGGCCTTGTGGAATTTATAGTCTTTATAAATACTTTTGGTGCATCAGGAATTGAACCCAGCGCTTCACACATGATAGGCTCTTACTTTCTGAGTTAGATTCTCAGCCCACTCAGTTTATTTATTTATTTTTGAGACAGAATCTCACTTGTCTAGACTGGCCTAGAACTTGTGATCTTCCTGTCTCAACTTCTCAAGTGTCTAGGATTATAGGTATATGCAACAATGTACAGATAGAAAAAAAATTCTTTTGATTATAGCAAACTATTTTAAAATACTAGCAATTTAACATAAATTGTAAAGTTAGGAAAGAAACAAAAAGTTAGAATAATACTGTCTGTACTTGATCTCAATTCTTCCCCACATTTTGACTTTTTGATGTCACATCATAATCTTTTTATATCGCTAATATCTTCAATTACGTTGTTTTAAGCTTATACCAAATTATACATGGTTTATCTATCATTTCTGCAATATTTGAGCATTGTAACTTTGTACAATTACTCTCACCAGTGAGTTTTATACCTTTTCACGTTTTCTCTCTACTCAATGCTTCATTTTGAAGAACTTCCTTTCATATTAATTGTAGGACAGGTGATAACAAATTAAGCATACCACTTACTTACAGTCTGAGTCTGTGGTCACTGCCATTATTTTAGTTCTAGATAACACTCATAGTGTAGGTTTGCCAGAAGTTTGTGGCTGGTGTGTTGTTACAGTTTTAGCACTAGAGGGAACCCCAAACCCAAGTCTATTGCAAATCTGCAGTTAGTGTGTCGCTCAGGATGCCTGAAGAGAGGGCCTAACAGGATGGTCTAGTCCTATATGCTGGGGAAGGCATAAATGCCTCTTCCCCAGTCACAAAGCTGTGGTCAGGTGTTGTAATTTTTTGCCCAGTTCTAGGCTTCCCAACGGAGGGGCCATCCATAAGTAACACCCTGAACAAGAACTTGTGTTTCACCCCTTTTCCCTCTGGCAGGCAGTGAATGTCCCTGTGGTATGCTGCATGAGGGTGTGGGACAGATGATGGGAGCACACCAGTGGCTCTCAGAGACCATAGCCTGCCGAGACTAGTACAAGGGCTGGACTAAAACCCACACTGTTATGTTTGCCTGCCTCTCTGGTTGCTCAGTGTTTGAAGACTGCTGCAGATGATCTGAGTGAATCCTGGTTCGGAGTGTCTGTCTAGGGGCGCTGGGGACAGGGGCCATTGCTATCTTCTCAGTGTTGAATTTCTCCTGCCAAGCCCTGAGCTCCAAGGCAAAGTCCTATGCTTTCTTCCTTGCCCTGCCCTCCAAGCAGATAGTCTTCTACTTTGCTGTCTGAGGCAGTGCCATCCAGCAGAATAACATCCACAGACACTAGCCTGGGGCTGAGGCTGTGCGGCCCTGCTCAGACGCTGGGTTCCAAGTCTAGGGCTTGTAGCTCATTCCTTTTTCCCCCTACCAAGTGGGAGATATCTCTCTCCATGGTGTGCTGCTTAAAGTTGGACAAAGGGAGACAGGAGCATTTCTTTCGGTCTTCTTCTGTCTTGTCTTGCTACTGTGCAAGAAAACAGTGCTGAGACCTTGAATTTGGGTTCCTTTGCTATTATGAACGCAGTGGGATGTGTGCATAGCTGTTCAAATCGAAATTTCTATGAAAGACAACTTTTGCAGGGTTTAACTCCACCATCTTGCTCTGCCTTAAACCTTTATTTTAGAAGTCATCTTGCTTCATGTGCTTTGTTATAGCACTAAAAAACAGACTTCCACAGACATAATCACCACCTCCCAGGCTTCTGGGAGCTCAAGTTTACATGCTATAAGGGGGTGGAACAGGGAGAAGGAGAGGGTGGTGGGGGAGGAGAGTCGGAGAGACAGAGAGAGAGTGGGGGGAGAGAAAAAGGAGGAGGAGGAGGAGGGGAAGGGGGATGGAGTGGGGGAGAGATTGATTGATTTTGCTTTAGAGAAAGGGCTGAATAGCCTGTGCTGGGGAGCCTGGTGTTCCCAGCATACCTCTGGCAGCAGGAAGGTCATGCTTCCAAACTTTGAAAAGTTGAGACTGGGGGTGGTGGCGCACACCTATAATCCTAGCACTTAGGTGTCTGAAAAACAGGAGGCTCACTATGAGTCCGATCTATATAGTGAGACCCTGTAGACCCTGTTCTAAATGCAGAAATTTTTTTTTTTTGAAAAGTAGAATATTAATGATCAACTTTTGAAAACCTCCAGAACTTTCTGAAGACCTTCAGATGGGTTCACTGGAATACTATTTTCCCAAGGAAAAGATCTCAGGCCCTTAACAAAGGCTACCTCCATCACTGGAGGTGTGTGTGTGCACGTGTGTGTGTATGTGTGTAAGGATTAATTCCTGTCTCCCTGCTTTCAATGAGGATGTAGGATGTAACATCCAGAGCACTCCTCCTCTATTTCGTAGTGTGCTGGGTAGAGAACCAGCTGTAAACAACACAGCATTTCATGTTTAAGTGGATTTCATGACATTAACACTGGGGCTCTGGGCAGCAAGCAGTCCCTATGGTAACCAGTAGCCTGGTAGGGAAAAGACACACAGGTCCTCTTCTTCCCTTGAAACAAACACTCATTTGGCTCCAAGAGGTGAAAGTCTTGTTTATTGTTGCAGCAACTCTTATACAGACATCAGCGTTCAGTTAAATAAAGGAGCTAGCACGTTTAATACATCACAACCCCAAACCAGACAACTGTGGCCACGGTAAGGAGAAGGGGTGGGCAGGCTGGGACTGGTGACCAGACTGTCAGAGGAAATACATTCAGTGGGTGTGCGGTGTCAACATTCCAGGCTCACGTGTAGATATCTTATTTATATATTTATTTATATTTATATATAGAGATCATTGAGTTTTGTGTATACAAAGAACGATATTGTTACAAATACAATACTATACTTTTCCCAACGCTTTACAGTTAAATTCTATTGCACCCTCTTTACAGAACGATAGTACAAGTCCATACTCTAGGCGCTGTGCTAAGTATGTACAGGAGGTTTCATTCCCACGTGGTCCTCACACACTGCCTCGATGGAGGGGGAAACAAAATCAGGATCGTGTGCTCAAGTGGACCCCAGCCAGGGAGGGAGCAGACAGAAGTGAAACTCAGCCCAACAAGTGGCCTTGCAAAGGTGCTAGTTGATACATCAGGAAGAGGCGGCTCTTGGTTGTAAACATTGGTAACAGCTACACCACTGGGTGGAGGGGCCTGAGGGGCTGTCCAGGTGTGTTTTCGTCAGTGAGGGACAGGGGACACAGGCATGGATGGGCTGCAGGGACAGGAGGAGCAGTGGGGGAGGTAGTAGGTTACTCTGGGCTCCCTGAAGGCCAGCGTTGATGCGCAATGCTCATGAAGTAAGCCCTGGAATGTGCTCCGCCCTCAGGAGCCGCGCTGGGGCAGGAGGAAGGAGTTGCCTGGGGAGTGGGCTCCGGGCATTGGTCTTTGGGGGTTTCTTTCTCTCGTGGACCCAAGGCTGATGGTAGCTCCCTGAAACGCTCCCACTGGAGAAGGCAGAGGCAGGGTGGGTTCTGGTGCATCCTGGCTGGTCCCCGATGGGGAGGCGGACCTGGGAGCCTGTCCCAGCTAAGTGGCCAGAGTAGCTTTGGGCCTCGCAGTTTGGGGGAAGGTTACTCTATACAGTCTTCCCCAGCATACAGGGTGTTGAGATATTTACATATATAACTATATATATATATAGAAACAGGGATATCAAATGGGAAAGAGACCACCACTCGGACTGTTGGACATGGAGAGGTTAACACCTGAGAGCCCAGTTCCGAGGCTGACCACACAGGCCGATGCTGGCAGAAGTGAAGCACAGGCTTCAGCTAGCCGGTCCTGTGTCACGCTCTAACAGGCGACTCTGGGTGTGGGGAACCACCTTCCCTGGCAAGGAACAATGGAGCCGCAACACGTTACTGCTCTATCTAGGAGAGCTTTGGAGATTGGCTCTGCAGCCCTTCTCAGTTTCCGAAGTTTCTCTGCAATAGGAATGGAAAGTACATCTCTCCCTGGGGTAGAAAAGCTTATTTGGAGTTGTACAGGGATGTGCTTGTGTATCTCCTGTCCCCAAGCCAATCTCAGGCAGCCTCTGGGCCTGCCCAGGTGCTCGGGCAGGTGTCCCTGTGGCCATCCTGGGCAGAGGCAGGCATGAGTCCTTCCAGTGACTTCTGGGGGGCCCTGCTGCCTGAGATGGCTCCCATATCATGTTATTCCTGTTCTACTGTCTCTTTTGGTAGAGGAGAGATGAGGTGATGCCTCTTTAGTATTTATTTATGGTATTAGGCTGTAGTTGGGTTACTTCAGGAAAAGCAAATAGAACCTAGGTCGCAGTTCCTGGCCCTCACGTGGGTGGTAGGCTGCCCTTGGGCCAGTCCTCTGGTAAGCTTCCTTACAACAAGTCCTGGGGTCCTAGCTCCCCTGGCCCCACCCCACAGTTCTCCGCAGGGGCAGCAGCCCTCAGCCTGTCTTCACTGAAGCTTTTTGCACTAGGGCCAAACTGAGAGCTCAGCTGCTAATTTCTTTCGAACACCTGGCTTTTCTGATTCTGTGCAGACAACTCAGAAGATGCAGCAACCCCAGGTGGTTTCCATGCTGCTCTCAGATTGAAGTCTCTCCGCTTCTAATCTCGCTCTTTTCACTCTTCTTTCTTGTAAACCCCTCCACTCTCTATATAAATATATCCTACCCAACATTTGCTCACTGAATTTCTATTCCTACAGACAGAACATAAATATCACAGGTGCAGAGAACAGGGACTATATTAATATTACAAAATATATTAGTTTTTCTTCCCCTGTTTCTACTGAGGTCATGAATAAAACAAAACAGAAAACAAACCACACCCCACATGAAAACTAAATGCTCTTTGGACCAAGAATAAGTGAAAAGTGGCTCAGAATAATGACTACTAACGTACCTTCCCTGAACTGCCATGGACCCACACATGGGAGGCACCTGACAGACACACCCCGTTCCCTGGCAGCTGGAAAGTCAGACCCAGGGGCCGCAAGCGGAGGTTCCTGGAATGCGTTTGGGATCCTAGGCATCGCTTGAGATCATTATTGACCCCTTAGTTTTGTGCCCTTAAGGACCACTCTGGTCTCTAGGACACCATATCTGGTCTATTGTCCTCACAGGGCAGAAGGCTGGCCTCTACTCAAGACAGGAAACATGCACCAGTGACCCCACATCTTCTTCAAGAGGAGCAGTTCACTGACCCCAGAAGACCTGTGGAGGGCATGGGCCACTCTCCGTGTATACACTTGAGTCAAGTTGGCGCTGGGAGGTGCCAGGGTGAGCTTTCCTCTCAGGACAAGGCTGAGCCCTGTGGCCAAACCTCCTGCCAGGGCTGGGATCTCCCCAGGAGGGGCTATGGGCTTTCCTCAGCCTGACTCGTGTGATTATAGCAGAGTGTATGAGTGTGTGTGACACACAAGGCCACCTCTGCCTCTGGTGGCTGTGACGGGTATGGCCTACAAATGAGCAGCTCTCTGCAGTGCTCTGGGAGTGTCCTGTGAGGCCAGCACATCCCTTTTTATCCTGGGCTGAGGAGGCCCACATGGGAACATGACACATACTGAAACTAAAACCAGCCATGAACAAGGTTTAAGGTTGGCTCAGAAAGTGAGGGTGGAAATAACGTATGGTGCCCCAGGACGTGATGGGCAGTACACATTCCTATGTGATGCGGGCTGGTCCCCCTCATACCACAGTCCTATCAGATGACTCCCATGGAGCAGGGATGAGCAGCTGGGTGTAGGCACTGCTAAGTCAGCTGCTGTGTTGCCCGTGGGAGTCCCTTCCATGAGGTCTGAGCCTCCTGGGGAGAGACGACCTCCCACCAGCAGTGACAGCCACCTCAGGACCCCCCAAGGCGCTCCAGGATGGTTCTGGAGAGATCCCAGGTGGATACTGGCTGTTCTCTACCCTCAAGAGGTGCACAGAAAAACTTCCCTGGTATCAACAGGAAAACAAAAAAACCCCAAACAAACAAACAAAAAACTGGGAAAGAGACAGAGAGCAAAGAGGTCCTTGCGGATTCTTCTCTTCCTGTGTAAGACCGGATGCTGGGTGGGAAAGGAAAATGTTTCAGTGGACACACGGATGCAGCACGAGAAACACAACCACAACGAGGAGAGTCCTCCATGCATGCTGCTGCGGAGGAGCGTGAGGCGCAGGCTCAGATGTACACGGGCTGCTCCTGGGCCGTCAGCAGTCTGTACATGGCAGCTGGCATCGTCTTCATGTGAATCTGTGGGCAGGAAACGCATATGAGCAGTGGGCATGGCTGTGTGGGCCCTGGACAGGCAGTGCCTCTCATGTGAGAGCTTTCATGCTATCTCCTACAACTTTCTAGAAAGTTCGGAGGCGACAGGAAATGAACAAGGAAAACCAGGTATTTTCTCAGTCAGATGTTCCTGTTCTTGGTTCTTTGAAAGACAGAGAATGCTTGAAATGGAGCCACCCTAGACTTCTCATCCACCAGCCTCCCTCTGGTCTCTTGGCAATAAGAGATGGACAGTCCTCTGGCCCTGGAAGTGCAGTCAGGACTTCCAGCAAGGTCCTGCTGGAGAGACACCTCTGAGGGGCCACTGTAGCACTGAAACTTGAATCTGAGATTCAGTCTTCCAACCAAATTTAGTGGGACTAACAGTGAAAGTGGGAGGAAACCAGGGCAGCAAAGATCTGAGAAGTGGGGAGAGGCAGTCTGCTTTCCTGTCAAAGAGGTATTCTCGGGCAGCTCCTATCTAAGGCTCAGTGTTGGTCAGACAGGAGGCTCTGGGTACTGAGGAGAATCTGGAGGGAGAGGACACTCAGGAGAGTTCCCAGAAAGGCCTGCATGACTCGAGGGCACCCAATGATGCCCTGAGTTCCCCAGCCCAGACTTCATTCCTACCTCCCCAACAGCATTGGAGAGGATGTGGACGATCTTCTCATGGGGCGTGGCTACCACACTCTGTCCGTTGATTTCGATGATCCGATGCCCCACGCGGACGCCTCCTCTTTCAGCTATTCCTCCTCGCATGAGGCTGCAGATCTAGCAGAGCCAAAGACTAAGTTATGCTTGTGGGCAGCGTCAGGTCCCAAGACTGCGTGGAGATGGAAGACCATCTTTCCTGACCCCGAATCCCTGGCTGGTGCATCTCTGAGAAGTGGACACGGCCGGGCCTACAGCACTTAAATCTCAGCTTCCTCCCACAAGAATCAGTTCCACAGACCCACACAGCCACCATGTCACACATGCACAGCAAATGTAGCATGTCGCCAGATTTCATGGCACACTGAACTTCGACACTTAAGTCCCCTGGGCCTTGGTAAGAAGCGCTGTCTGAGCTTGCCATCCAGGTGACAGAGGTCCTGACTGCCAGCCTGTGCAGCACAAGCTGTAATTATTTCCCAGAGCCACACCTGTCTTCACACAGTGCCAGCAGCCTGATTCCAGGGCCAGCACCGCAAGAGTCAAAGAGGCCACAGGACCCCAGGCGGTGTCCATGGCGTGGCAAGCTAGAGGGGACAGACACCTTTTGGCCTTCCTAATTCAATGGCTTATGTCACTGTGTATAGAGACAACAATGAGGCTGCTGTTTATGATGATGCAGCCAGGCGCTGGGGTAGGCAGAGCCTAAGGCTGCTGGCAAGTTCGCCCTTCTGCTGCAGGGTTCAGAGACTCCACCTCATGCATGACACGCAAGTGCTCCAAAAAGAAATATGTGAACTTACTAAGTGGATTCTGTACTCCAGAATGTGCATCTTTACTTAAAAGCCACAGCACAGCAGACCTGGCAGCAAGTGTGCGCTGTGTGTGCGTCCCTAGGGCACCCAGGGCTCTTGTGCACATGGCCCTCAGCTGCTCTCCACATTAGTGACAAGATCAAGGTACTAAATAGTCTAAGGTGGTATGGTCCAGTGGTACTTGTCTAGCATTCCTGAGGCTCTGGGTTTATCCCACAGCACCCCCAAAGAGCAAAACTCCAATAGTATAGTAAATTAACAAAGAGGTGTGGTGGTACCTGCCTATAATTTTAGTTGCGCTGGAAGCTGAGGTGGGGCTCACAAGTTTGCAATCAGCACGGGCAACTTAGTGAGAAGCTACTTCAAAATGTAAAGACAGGACTGGGGCGTGAGGCAGTAGTAGAGTGTGTGCGGAGCACACAGCCCCAGGCCCAATCCCCAGCACACAAAAAACCAAAAAGGAAAACCCTTTTGATGGATGCTTAATGGATGCTTTTAAGGGATGGACCAGCTTAAACAATAAACCAAATTCTGTCTCTATTTTTATTTGTCCACATTTTGGAAAAGGGCATGGAGTGAGCTGTACTTACAATTCCATTTTGGACACTGAAACCCAGCTGGTAGCGAAGGTCTGGCCTTCTGATTAGCACGGTGGTCACCGGAGGACATCTCACAATATTCAGCTTGACTCGGGACTGATTCTTTAAGCCCTGAAACATGAAGAAAGTGCAGTGAAGATGGTGATGGCTGATGCAGACAGATAAATAAGAGCAGACAGCTCCTCAGGCAGAAGAGCCCCACCAGGCTTCTGGAGGCCCCTCCACAAGAACCCAAGGGCCTGCGCTGGCATTGGCTGTTGCAAGATACAGCACACAAGAAAAAGTACTTTCTGCTCCGACCTCACTGCCGTGGGGGAAGGCCCTGCTGTGTAGCCCTGCTTCCAGAGCTGCCTGCAGGGCAGCTCAGTGCACGTGGGCTGGCACTGACTGCCCGACCAGATCCCCATCTGGCGAGGCAGCTGAATAGGAAGTCACTCAAGGTCAGCCACTGTCCCTCGCCTCCAAGGGCCAGAAGTGAAGGGGAGAAGTTGTTCCTAAAAGACAGTATTCAGGGTGGGTGGGCAGGCAGACAGCAGGGAACAAGGTGCACATTATCAAAGTCCGTGGTGTCCCCTGGAGACAGCACCCCTTCAGTTCACTGTGGGCCCCGTCCGTGCCCTCTGTGGGCCAGGCAGGAAGAGCAGCCCAGGAGAACAATGTCAAATCCAGGAAAGGTGTGCGTGGAAGGTGACTGACTGCTGGTCTACAGAGAGCTGCGAATTCCGCAGCTGCTACTGAGCAGCACTCCTTGCCCAGCCTGCAAACCTTATTCTGTGCAAGGTCAGGACTCATATTTTACATTTTGCAGCTGTGGACAGAAACACAGACATGCACCTGCAACTTGCATCGTCCGAGGCATATAGTCCATGAGGTTGGGATGGGGCCATGGATCCCTGCTCACAAGCTGTGCCGAGCAGAGGAGGAATGGGGCAGACAACACTAGTGCAAACACAATTAGTGGCAGGAGTTTGGTTTGTTGCATCTTTTAAGGGATGGTGGTTTGCTTAGAGCGAAGGCTACACAGCTATCCTCGGCTCTGGTTACCTGTCCTTATTGCTTGCTGGGGCTGTAACCACTGCTCTGTCTTCCCATGATAGCAGCTCTGTGTCACTCAATGTAGGGGTGGGACCCAGTCACCTATGCTGACCAGTCTTCTGGGTGATTCTGATGCACATTCACTTCTGGGCCCAGCAGCACCCTACCCTGTGATGCTGGCCTCGCCTGCAAGCGGGTGAATTCATTTCTCAAAGAGCGATCTGACCTACATATGTACATGCACTTCTCCATCAGAAAAGGTGCTAGCAAGGCCGGGGCTCAGCTCGAAGGGTGGTGGCCATCTCAGTCATTGCATGGCCTGAGCTGGGCCAGCTATCTCCAGGCTTGAGCACTCAGGGACCACTGCTGCACCCAAACCTACCCAACACAATGAAAGCAGCCCAACCACAGTGACGGTGACTGCCTGACACGGAACACTGAGGCTTGCCTGAGCCCAAGCTGGAGGGTAACAGGTGATACTTCAGTTCATCTCCCCAACACGCTGGCAGCTCTAATTGCCCTGATTGTACAGAAGAGGAAGTGGGAGTTGGGGAGCCTGAGGGACTCGATCAGGTTCCCAACAGCCAGCTTCAAGCCCAGGTGTGTTATTTTCAAAACCCAGGGAGCCTTCTGCCCACACACAGTGGAGAGAATCTTGCATGACAAAGGCCTGCTCAGTGAAGCAGCAGCTGGGGACAGCAACAAAAGCCTGTGTCCCTGAGCCTCTTATTCCAACCATGACTCTGGGATGTGTGTTTAGGTCACTTGCCTACATGGTAAGAGGCCTTCAGAACTCCTGCCCTCATACTTCAGGCCTCTCTTCGGATTCCCACTGCCTTTGCAGGACTCTATCTTTCTGCTCAGGGTAAAAGGGACCCAGCTCCTCCACCTCTGGCATCTCCTTGCCCAGTGTTCTGAACTGCGTTATTTCCTGGAAGACTTGAACCTTCCAATGAACAGCTGTCACTGTCCTGTGGTGTCACCCTAGGTACTTGCCTGCTCATGCTCATTTCATAGTGACAAGTGTCTTCTAGTGGCTTGAGTGATCTCTCTTGGGGAAACTCCTCCATGGAGGGAATGATATTTCAAAGCAGAGCAATGGCACGAGCCAAATGGGATTTCCTTGGTGAAAAAGTCCGCAAATGATCTTGGCCCCAACACCACAGCAGCTCCCATCAGCCCTGTGGACAGGCAAGCTCGAGTGCTGGCTTCTGCTCGCCCCGGGGGCATGAGCACAGGCTGGGGAGGAAGACTCAGCTCCAGGCATGCTGCTTTCAGCACAAGCAGCGGGATCCCTGTGGGCTCTACCTTTCTTTTTCCTCAAGTTTTCTCACCTCCCCTGCAACTGGTGCAACTTGCTGACATCTCTGCCAGTTGCAAATTCTTTACTTCCTTTTAATGTGTGCTTTTCTAAATATCTTAGGCCACAGTATTAAATCTCAACTATTATACTTCAAAACACCTATCACCTGACGTTAACTAGTCTTTCCCGCACAAAGTACACTGTCAATGATGGCAACCCGGACATCATTCCTGGAAACCTCTCCCTTTAAGTACACACTCTTTTTTTAGCCACTTAAAAAAACAGAACAACACAACACGGATCACCTGCTGTGTGCCAAGAACTGCGCTTGGCTCTGGAGACGGGGAGGGGAGCATGGCTCTTGTAGGCATCCTGGAGCTCGGGGAAGGCTGGACAGGAGAATGTCAGAAGGAAGACAGGGCTGCGGGCTCGAGTCCCTTCACCTCCGTCTAGGATCACATGCCACAAAGCCAGGATGGGTGGAGGACACAGCCAAGGATGCCAAGCCAGCAGCCTGCGGCTAGAGCCCCATCCCTTCAGACAGAGCCACACGGTTTAAATATTTACCCCTAATGACCCCTGGGATCATTCAGGCATTGTTTGCAATTGAGGAAACCTTGCAGAACGTACCGGAAAGCAAAAGAATGACCTTATTTTTTCAGTGCTACCTAGAAATTCACACACACTGGTAGGTTCTTTTATGAGACTTGATTTAAGATGCCTGATCAGTCCCTTAGTGAGAGAATTTCAAGACTGGGAAAAAATGTGCTGCGAGATGAGGCTTAGCAGACGGCAACTGGAAATAACCAGACCGTGTATTTGCTCTGCGTTCCTAATCAGTGTTTCAAGTTGGGTCCCATTAACTTAGATTTCCAAGGTGGCATTTTATTAGGGGTGCCAATTAAATAAATGGCCATTCCATTCCCATGACAACAGTGGGCTGGTGCAGCAAATTAAGAAATATGGTGGGAGGGTAAGGGCAGGGAGGAGAGGAGAGGGCGGAAGCTAGGGGCTGGTCTCTATAGTAACAGGAGAGCAGAGAGGCAGTGTAGCGGAGAGGGGGAGGGAATCTGGGCGTCAGTTTAAAGAAGGAAAATCCAAAGGACAGGGCCATGGAGGAAACAGTATGTATAGACATCCCCTAGCACCCTTCATCCACTAACGACTGTGCTAAAAAAATTAATAAGAGCTAGAAAGATAACTCAGCATCCATAACCCTAGAACTCCACGCTACCTCCTGCAATCTTGGTGGGAAACTAGAGCAATTACCATCCCTGGGTGCTCAATGAAAGTGCAAAGCCCACTTGGGACCTGCCAAATCGGAGATGTACTTGGACAGCATCCCTGGGCATTTACCATTGACTTGAGAAGTACTGATTTACAAGAACTCAAGTTCCTCTCAAAAGTCACTGCAGAGTCCTGAGACACACTGAAATGCACAACAACAAAAAGTCCTGGAGCCCAGATAACCCCCACAGTGGCCAGGGGGAGCTGAGGGCATCAGCCCAGATGCAGGCGGGACAGCGTGTTGTCTGGAGAGTGGAAGTGACAGTAACAAGCCCACGAGGATCAGTCTGCACCTGGTACTGGCAGTGCCAGCTGTCAGTGAATGGTATACCTTGCCTCCCTAGCTGAGAGGCCACAGAGGGGCCACCTGGCTTTTCAACCAAGCTGCGTGTCCAGGGCCTGGCAAAAGCTCAATGGTCCAAAATGGGGCCTGCCCATGAGCCAAGTTTTGCTGAGGGCAGTGCAGAGGCAATGATCTGTTTCTCTCCACCTTCGGTTCTACCTCTTTCCTCACGGCACAGCCATTTAACCTCCTCCTGCAGAGACCACATTCACAGACACTCAAGTTCAGTGCTTTGAAGAAACCTGTTAGGAAACAACTTGGGCAGCTCTGATTTCTTTCCACCTGAACATGGCGATGCTTGAACAGCCCTGGGTCCTCACATGGCATGGGAAGTGCCCAGCTGCCCTGAGGGTCCTGCACGCCCTTTGCCTGGTCTCATGTTTCTGAGAGTGGCAGTGAGGGAAGGGGAGGAGTTGGGGCCATGAACCCCCTATACACCTTCTGCCCAGGCCTCTTCCCCATTTTCCCTCTGGCCAGCCTCTTCTGTCAGAGCAGGTTGCCCACACAAGCACCACAGCCCTGCATGGCTTCCAGACAACGGAAGTTCTTTGCACAGTGCAGAAGGCTGCAGTCGGAGGTCAGGAGGCCAGCATGGCTGGGTTATTGTGAGTCATCTTCTGGGCTGCACACAGCCCACTTCTGCCTGCATCCTCACATGGAACAGGAGGGCCAGAGAGCTCTCTGGTGTCCTTTTTCTATGAGCCCTGAACCCATTTAGGGCTTCACCCTTACGACCCCTCCAAGGACCCCATCTCTAATGCTACTGTGTTGGATCAAGGCCTTCATATATGCATTGGGAAGGACATGTTCAGTCCAGCACACCTCTCTTGCCTTCTTAACCTTTCCAGATCAACCCTCCTCATCATCCTCCCTGTCACAGATCTATGCAGGGTTTCTCAAGCCTGGCTTTGTAGGCTTCTGGGGTTGGATAACTCTTTGCTTTGGGGTCTGTCCTGTGTACTACAGGCACTGGGCAGCACACCTGGATCTCCACCTACTGGATGCTTGTGGCACCTGTTTCCCTGGGGTGACAATTGAGACTGCCTCCAGGCCATCTGAGGTGTGTGAGGTTACCTCAACTGAGGTTCTAGGCTTGGATCTATCATTTGCCTAGACACCCTTCCTGGGGCCCTGGGGCAACTCTGCACAAGAAGCAGGCGATCTACTGGTGGAGTGATCTGGCTTTACCAACGACCTACTGTGTCTTCACTGTGCCTCAGTTTCCAAATCTGTACAACAGAGCCTGCCCCACAGGAGGCCTCTATGAGGGTTCAGCAAAGTGATCCACACACACAGCACGGGGCACTCAGCCCTTGATCTCCGGAGCCCCAGGCCCTGACACTTCTCCCTGCTAGGCCAGTGCCCCACCCCCACTGCTGGGCCTAGGTCTGCTGTGTGTCTAGGCTGTATGCATAGTGATCAGTAAGTCACTTGTCCCCCGGGGGTGCAGAGTGATGTTGATGTGGGTGCCCCCTCACAAGGAACAGGAGGACCAGACAGCTCTCTGGCGTCTGTTTTCCCCCTGGGCAGCTCTCCCTCTCCATCACCACAGCGAT
Organism: Octodon degus; assembly: GCF_000260255.1. Lineage (NCBI taxonomy): Eukaryota > Metazoa > Chordata > Mammalia > Rodentia > Octodontidae > Octodon > Octodon degus. The sequence continues at coordinate 4,022,262 of NW_004524663.1, read as the reverse complement.
CCCAGATTGGCTCTCAATGCTGGGCTGAGACCCTGTCTCCTGGACCCAGTATCAGCTCACATTCATCCACCTAAACAGAGACTTTAGAAGGCCACAGTCATTGTTTCTCAGTTTAGGCTTTCCTACCTCAGGGTCAACTTAAACATCACTGCACAGTAGTCCCTCACTATTTTGAGGTTCAACTTTCATGGACTCACTCTTTCATGGGTTTTTCAAAAACTATTAATCTCAATTATTTACTGAGAATTTTTTGCTATATTGCAGGATTTTGCAGTAGTATACAGTATATGTATGCTGTTAAAATTACATAGGTTTAAGAGTTTAGAAAATGGTTAAGAACAATAGAAGTGTTTTTAGAAGTGCGGGAAAGGTTTATAAAAGTGTGGAAAGGGTTTATGAAGCCTTAAAATATATATAAATACTAAAATAAATATGATGTCGCTACTTCGCTGATTTTCACTTATTGTGAGGGTATCTGGAACGTAACCTCCGAGATAAATGAGGGGCTGCTGTATACATGTTTCCACCTCTGGACACGTGCAGGCTTTCAGGCCCACCGACCCTCTCAAGGACGCCACTACCCTCCACATACATAGTGTCACTCCAGCCTTGCCAAGGCTCAGCTCGGGACCTAGCACAAGTTCGTGCCTTCTGTGTTCAGGGTGGATCCTCTTGTCTCCTTAATAACGTGCAGCTGTGTGCGGCATGATGACATCTTGTTAACCACAGGCCATGGCAGGACAGTGAGAGCAGAGTAATGAAACTGACGGTGGCCCCACGGCTGCTCTCAGGCCACAGCACAGCTTGCTCTGCAAGTACTTGTGGCAATGCTGGTGTCGCTGCCTCTACTGCATTAGCTGTCATGTAAAAGCGGAGCACAGGTGGGAGCGTGGCTCAGTGGCAGAGCCCTTGCCTAGCATGCATGGGGCCCTGGGTTCGTGCCCAGGACCACCGTAAAGAAAAAGAAAAAACAAAACCCCAAACAGCGCACACACTTATGTATCCAGCACATAATACTTGATGATGAAAGCATTACTTGCTATGTATTTACTCTGCTATGCTTTCTATTGCTGTCTTAGCAGACAGTCTCCTCACAGCATCCAAGAGCCTCACAGAGCTCCTGATGACCATGTGTTCTGCTTGAATCAAGAGGCCACATCTAGTGACTGACTAGGTTTGTGTCTTTCGTGTCTGTATAATGACAGAACAGCCTAATGACACATTTCTGAAAACAGAAGCCCCCCTATGACTGTTAGACCTCATCTGTGTATTAAGCAAGAGACAGAATTTATTTTTTAAAAGGGGCAACTGTGCCCGAGTCACATACACTCACCTGAGTCCTCTATCCCCTTCTCTTCAAAAGAAGATGATGCCTTCGTGATTTCACTGTAGGAATTTATTCATTTCTCCCCCAAAGCTATATGCTAATGGTCTTCCACAAAGCCCCAGGGACCAGGCAAGTTGTGCAGTCCCAGTCTGCTGCAAGGCCACAGTGCTGTGTCCACAGCCCTGCGGAGGAGTGTTTCCGTATAGGTGGTGCAGTAAGCAAATACCGGTGGGCTTGAAAGACTACACAGAGATGCTTCATTTCTAAGAAGAAAATCTCATTTCTTCCCCTCACATGCTTACATTTAATTTCTTGTAAGCAGCTCCCCTTGGCTTGTATACTAGCATCAGTTCAGGGTGAAGAGTAAGCAATCCTGCTGAGGTCTGAGAGGGATACGTGGACGCTAACAGTTTCTCCTCATAACTGTGGTAGAAAGACACGTTCGTCTGTCTCAGCGTTCTTACATTTGGAGCATTTCCATGATTTCTGACAGGGATGCTAAATCATTTTGCAGAAGGGGCTGTCTGCAACACCAGGTCCTGAGGGGTCAGCAATACGGGCGGTGGGTATGGCTGCGGCACTGGACAGTGGTGCTAGGTGAGCCCCACCTGCTACCCCGACCTACCCAACACTCATGGAAGAACTTGTAAAGCTCGAGGGTAAGCTGCCTGAGGACAAGTCAGTGCCTTGTGTGTTTATGTCTCTCTCGGAGCTGACACCTGGAAACGGCTTCATAAATATTACCAACTGGCACGCAGTCACATTCATGTAATTGCAGGTCTTCAAGACAAGCATATTCTGGCTTCTGCAGTGTCCACTTACCTTAATGATGCTCTGGCAGGTGGACAGAGGCAGGCCCACCAGGCTGGTGCCATTAATGGACATAATTTGGTCCCCGATATTCAGCTTCCCTGACTTCTCTGCAGGGCCACCATGCATCATGTTGGCTATGATGACAGTTGGCAGGATGGATCCCCAGCCGGACTCCACAATCACAACTCCCAGGATTTCTCCTTTCTGCTTCTCTATGAAAACCTGAAAGGAGAAAAATACTTAGAAAGCCTGGATCGGCCATCATGAAGGGCACTGACAGGAATCAAAGCCATTCTGCCTTTCTTGTCTGGGAAAACAGGCAGACATACCCCACTGGCTGCAGTCCCAGTGAGCTCTTGTCTGCGTGGTCTCTGGCATCAGGAGTCAACAGGAAAGTATTTCACACAGGATTGTGGCATTTTTTTAAAAAAAAATTCACTCTCATTTCACACTGGTAGTAGTCTGTTTTGTTGTTGTTGTGTTGTGTTGTTTGTTTGGTTTTTTGCCATGCCAGTGGTCCCCAGTGGCAGGGAAAGAGGTGGCATTGGGGGCCTGTTGGGGCTTTATTTCACAGTGCTGTGAGGAAGAATAGGTAGGTGATGGTGAAGTTAACATGAACAAAAGACTGGGAGTGCACACAGGCAGGCCCCCCTGGACATGCATAATGCTGGGCACTCATGGGGTCAGATGAGTGAGACAGACAGACAGACAGACAGACAGACAGACAGACAGACAGACAGACAGGGTGTGTGTGTCCTAGGGTCTCAGTCTTCCTCACAGCTAGGGCTGCAGCCCCCAGCCCCTGAAGCTCTCAGTAGTGGGTACGTTCTCAGAACTGTCCTTGCCAAATTGGAGGGGGGCAGGAGCAAAAAACCGTTGAGGACTGAATTCTACCCCACTTTGTGAATCTATGTTAAGTGCAAATCTCCAGAATCTCCAGCGCCTCAGAGAGAGGTAACCAAGCTGAAGGGAGGTCACTGGGTGGGCTCTAGTCCAGTATAACTCGTGTCACTACAAGAGGAAATGTGGACACACAGGCACACAGGGAGCCAACGGGAACATGTCAGGGCCAGCGGGGAAGATGATGTGAAGAACAGGGAAGCACACAGGTGAAGACAGCCCCATCTACTGGCCAAGGGAAGGGCCTGGGGCAGGTCCTTTCCTCGTGGTCCTCAGAAGGCATCAATCACTGCTATCAACACCTTGATCTTGTACCACTGCCGCCAGCCCTGAGAGACATGTATGTCTGTTGTTGAAGCCATCCAGTCTGTGGCATTGTGTCACAACAGACTAACCTACCCATTGCCCAACCTTGGCCCATGAGTGACCCGGGCTACAGAGACCAGACAGCTGCTTGCTGTATGGTGAGACAAAGCTGTCCGGCAATGTGTATGCCAGTGTTTCCTTTGGATCACAAGGAAGCCCTTGCCTGCCCAGGAAGGCCAGGTGCTCTCTTGGTGCCCAGTGCCCTGCTCCAATACTCAAAGTTTGTTCTTTGTGTGGGTTCTCTGTATACTCCCTCAACAAGGGTCCTTGTCTCAGTCTTATGCTGATCTCTGTCTCTCTCCCTCCCTCCCTCCCTCCCTCCACTCACACCCTGCTCTGAGCCATTTTCCTTCTTGATTCCCCAGCAAATCTGGAGCTCTCTGACCTTTGTGATTCTGTGCTTCAGTTCTCTCTGCTTTCCCTTACGTGTTCCAAGTAACTCCTTGCCCCCCGTCCACCCTTGTTCTCCTCCAGACACTCCCAGACAGCTTGGTCTAAGGTGATGGCCTGTACAAGCTCTGTCTCCTGAACTAGCAATCTGTTCCGTCTAGCCAAGAGCGGTTGGCACTGGCCAGTGCTTGGACTGGTGCCACTGCTAAACATTTTCAGCGCTCTTACCTAGACTGAGGGCTTCATAAGGGCAGAGGCTAGCTGCAACCAGCTTCAAAAACCCAGTCCAAATATGGATTGGAGTTCCTGGGATGAGAAGATGTGCTGCCTCTCAGTATTTGTTCATGACAGCATTAAGTAACAGGGCCCCAGGGTGGAAGAGCTGGAGGACGGTATGAGCCACTCCACAGGTCCTGCCAGTGTCTCGCCCTTCAGCCTCTGTTGTCTTCGCTTCCATAAGAGAGCTGTCCTGTTCACCCCAGAACCCCACCTAGCCAGCCCAGCCTCAGGAAAGTACCTACATCTTTGCAGTTTTCCGACTTGGAGAAGTGGATCAGGTCGTCGTTGTACATGTCCTGGGTGTTGAGCAGGTCACTGTACTCCTTCTGGCTGAGGTCTTCTGGGTTAATCCCGTTGGCCCTGAGGAATTCCTGGTATGCAACGCTGAACGCCTGCCCTATGGACTGTGCAATCAGCTGGGCCTAGAACAGGAGCCGGAGCAGACGGAGCTGATCAATGGCAGAGCCGTGAGTGGACGCCTGGTGTCCCACCCAGCCCCACTACAACCCTGTCAGAGATGTGCACTTGAGATGTGAGGCAGGCCAGAGCTCTGCACCAGGGGCAGCAATGCCTACCAGGAGCCATTTTCAAAATTACTAGGGACACTTCCGATGATGACAGTGATCATAACAGTGCTACAGGCATTCAGCAGACAGGAGTCGGAGATCCTGGACATCCTGCTACACGCAGGGTCATCCCTCACAGTGACAGGCTGCTCTGCACTGTGGACAGCTTTAAATATCCCACTGGATGTTCACACACACGTAACATCTGTTTCCAGTCATCTGTCTCTAGGACTGTGTGCTCTGCCATACACTGAATGTTCAAGGAATAATGCTGTATGAACTGGAGGCAGATGGCCTTTGTTTTATTGAGGACTTTCCCCGGAGTGAACTTCACCCACATCACTGCCCTTCGTGGGACTAGAGCTGCTAACACCTCACACCTCGATGAGCTAGCACGTTCGTGGTGGCCATCCTGCTTGTGTTTCCACGTTCATGTTCTTCTTTAGCCCTCGATTTGTATAAAGTGTTGGCAACACTGTGCAGAGTACCATGTTCTCTTCCAGCAAGCTTATTACCAAGGAGATGCGAGCCTCTGAGGACTTGCTTGGGCTTTGGGAGTAGCCAGGCTTGAGTGTGTTAATGTTCTGCTAAGATGTTACCTTAGATTGCTCTCTTTATTTCTCCCTTATGTTGATGGCCCTCTATTAATTATTTTGCCAAAAACCTTTTGAAAAGGTTGTTGGACCCAAGGAAGTCAGGAGCTTGGCTCTGGTCCAACCCTGCACTTTCCAGGAGAGAACACTGGGACTTTAGGGATGCAGAGGGGGCTGCCCCAGGCTATCAAGCTCACGGGAGGCGAACTTGCTTCCACCGCTCTTCCCATGCACCAGGCTTTGGAAACTTCCCTCTGCATAACTAAGCAACATTACTAATCAGAGTAGCTAAGAACGATGGAGCACTCTCCGTGTGTTGCTGCTGCACATCAGGACCCTGGTGTGAACCCTCACAGCCCGCTAGGATGGGTGTGTGGTGGGTCCATGACCCCCGTCTGATGCTCTGGAATCTGTGTTTTAGAATTCAGAAGTGCTGCTATTCTACAAAGATAGCAGGGTGCCTACACTGGGCATTATGTACATGCTGGACACTGTTCGATGCCTCCTGCCGAGCTGTCCTACAAATGAACACAGTAACATTTCTGTTATAAAATGTATCCGGTTTATGACAGATTTGTCAAATCCTATAAATTGCCTGAGGCAGCTCAAATCACATCAGTCAGCTGATTGCAAAAATCCTTGAGGCCCATCGTATTGTCCCCTTTGAGGAGATCGGGAAACAGAGGTTGATGGATTAGGTTGCCACTCTCTGAGAAGGGGTGGCACTGGGGGCTGAATCCAGAGCCCCCTCCAGCTCACCACACAGATGGCACCTCTATGGAACTCTGCTGGGCAGGAGAACACAGCCAACACCTCCCTGGGGCAATGTTTAGAAAATACACTATTTTAACCTCTAAACTCCTTTCTCCAATGGTCAAAGCAAGTACTTAATAGCGATGCCAGAGCTGTCTGTACTTAAGCATAGGAAAAGAAATGTTTCCCTCTTCTCACTCAGAGATACCTTGTGACTGCACATGCCGAAGGTCAGGTCGCACCAGGGACCAGCCCTTCCCTCCTGCTGTGAAAGTCCACTGATCCCTCCCTTAGGGAGAAAAGCAGCCTGCTCTGGTTCCTGCCTTCTTGCAGGCAGGCCGTTTATTGCAGCTAGGTAAGCAGTGGAAGGAGAAGAGTGGGTGCTTTTCTCCTAGGTAGCAGAGGGCTTCCTGCTCCACAGGAGACTAACACTTCATTCCCTGTGTGGGGAAAGTGACCACCATTCATGGCACTGACGTGGCCCTCTGAGGGGCAGGCAGCTCTGCAGCTAAAACCACCATGTGCTGTGGCCCTCCCTGGGGAGGGAGCCCAGGGGCCCAAGCGGGTGGGCGCTTGGGGGCAGTTCGAGTGCCAAAGTAGTTTAAAGCCTGGCTGCCTCACAGCAGTTCTGGGGACAGCCCTGCACTAAGACCAGATGGAAGAACAATGTCTGTTGGAGCCATGTTCTTCAGTGTTGACCTTGTCACCTAGGACTAGGAATGACTAGAGGGAGGAGCTGGCCTCACTAATGACTGGAGTCAGCTGGGCGATGCACCTCCCACTTAGGAGGGAAAGGGAGGGATGCTATTATGGTTTGGGTCCAGGTGTACCCCCAAAGCCTCATGCAGTCATGGGGTGGCTTCTGGAGTTCATGATTAATTCATGATCCAATGCTGTTATTATGGGTGTGAGTGCTACACCCGTCCTGGGTCGCAAAACCTGAATACAGTGTAAGGAAGGGAGAGGGGCTTGCTAGCTGCCACAGCTGCTGCTCCTCCCTTTGCCCTTTGCTGTTTTCTGCCACCATGAGCTGCTGCCCTCTGCCCTGTGTCGCTCTGCCTTAGAGCCAGCCAGATATGGACTGAAACCTCCACTAACTGTGAGCTAAGTAAACCTTTCCTTCCTTAATTTTGGGTGTTGGGTATTTTGTCCTAGCAATGAAAGAAGAGTAACTGAGACAGACACCAATGTCCCTGCAGCCCCCAGGACAGCTCTGAACACCATGCTTTCCAAATGCCCCAGTGTGCAAGCAAGGCCCAGTTGGGCTCTTGCAGCTTGGGCCTGGTCACTCCTTTCTAGCCTTTCCAGGAGCAAGGCCACCCTTCCCTTCCCAAGCAAACTGCCCCTGGGCCTTTGCACTTGCTCAGCCTCTGCCTCTGCTCTTCGCCGTCCTCTCACTCTATCCAGGCCTCTGCTCCAATGTGACTGTTTTAGCGCTGCTTACTGTCCCACTTAGAACAGCTCCCCCTCTACACCTTGTTCCTAGTTTATCTTTCTGCACTGCACTTCCCAATACCTAATTTTGCATTAAGAACATTTATTTTTCTTTCCCTTCAACTGCATACCTTCTATGGTATGTTCTAGTCAGAACATAACATATTTCTTTAGCTCTAGAACACTGGCTGACATATATGTGCTTAATGTAGGATGAATCAGACTCATTGAGCTTCTGAAAAACCAAGAATCTGGTCACCCACTGGCTGTTCAGATCACCCCAAGGGAGGTCAGTGAAAGCCCCCCGCTTACATCCTCAGACTCAAAGACGTGGCAGATCATCTTGTACTGCCTCTTCCCATCCTGCGATGGGTGCGATGCCTCCATGTTCTCTTGGGAGTTGGAGCGGGGCATCCGCCGGCGCGCCATCAGCACCACGATGTTCCCGATGTCCGCGATGTAGGAGATGGTCCGTAGGGGGTGGTCCATCATCGTCTCCTAGGGGCAGAGGGGACCAGAGAGTCAGCTCAGCACAGTACCCAATGCCCCGAGTGAGAGACAGTCTATCACCCTGCAGCCGGCCAACTGTGACCCCCTTAGGGGAGTGCTCCAGGGCTCACCCTAAGGACTCTGCACAAGTTTCTGTGCACAGGCCCCAGGGCTGAGAATATTTCCCTAGGCTAGCAAGCAAGAGTGATATGAGGTACCCGCAAAGGAACAAGAAATTGCAAATATTTATTATGTTCAGCTGTATGTGATTTCTTTCTTTCCTTTTTTTTTTTTTTCCCCAGTACTGGGAATTGAACCCAGGAATTTTGCACCGAGTTGTATCTCTGGTCCTCCACTTGGTATTGTTCTGAGACACTCTCTTGGTAAACCACTAAATTGCAGGGGCAGGGCCCAATTCTGTGATCCTCCTGCCTCAGCTTCCTGGAGATAGGGGATTGTAGGCATGTGCCTCCGTGCCTATGTGTGTGATTTTAAACAAAATTTCTTAAAAGGTTTATCTGTCCACATTAATAACACTGATGACAAAAAAGCCCAGGCTCCCTCTGCCCCAGGCATAAACTGCAGTACGGCGGGAGCCAGGTGGTACCTGCGTGTCAGCATTCAATACTTTGATTCTCTGGGTTGAGATGAAGAGATCCACCTCGGTCATGGGCTGAGATTCCCCTTCAGGAGCCTGAGAGGAAAAATACACAGAGAGAAAGTTCACCACACTGGCCAGGCCCAGGGGAATGCGCAAGGCTGGCTTACACACAGAGGCACCAAGACACAGTCACCAGAACGGCAATGCTGACTCCAGGGCTCAATTGCCAAGGCCAAAGCGAACCCGGAGAGGGTGGACACATGGAGGAATCAGCACCTCCGGGTTACTGGGGAAGAGGCAGAAAGCGCTCTGCTGCTTCCCCTCGAGAAGCAGAAATGCATGGTAGGTCTGCGTCTGCCCAAGGATGGGAAATGGCCCTTTCTGCAAGGGCTTTAGACACTGAAGGGTACGGGTGACTAACTCACACCCGAGTCCCTGGGGAAAGTCTCTTAGAGTCTGCCCATGGTCAGGCCGATGGAGGGCAATATTTATAGCGGGTGCAAGGAAGCCATTCAGATGCAGTTCTGGTAAGAGGTCTTCAAGTCATCACACCACCAGAGCAACACAAGCAGCTGCCCACTCCTGGAGCCACCCCGCCACGAAAGAGCCCCGAGGCGGCAGCGTCCCCAGAGTAGTTCATAAGCACCTAGAAGCTCCACAGCTAAAAAAAGCACAGTCGGGTTCATTCAGGGCTGAACTCTGCACATGTGTGGCTATTAGCGAGTTTTCTTTTTTGCATCCAGCAATCTGACAAATCCCCAAATCAAACAGCTAGAATAGGACAGACCCAAGTCCCTGTCACATCATTGCTCCTAAATGACTGGAACTTCCGCTCCACTATGGGATCCATTTAGCATCTCCAATCTGCGCCCTATCGTTCCTCTGAAGTGAAATGGCTCATGAGCAACAGAAAACAGCCACTTGAGGCAACAGTGTTTTGAGAAACGCTGGTTTATGGGGCGGTTCAAAACGAAATCTGAACAAAAAGTTGCTGGATGCAGAAAACAAAAACACGGAAATAATAAAAAGGCAAAACATAAACAAATGAAAAGAACAGGCATAACACCAAGCTGATGAAGTCGTTTGTACTGCACCTTCTTCCTGCTTTTGGCTAATTTCTGGGCCATCTGCTTAGCATGGAACAAACAGAGACAGGAGAATAGTTAGAAAAGAACTTGCAGAGACTCAAAGTCCAAAGGGGAGCCGAAAGACCAATACTCATGGTATAAAGCGCTCTGGTGGGAGAGGACTGGCTTACAAAGCCCTACTCTAAAGATAAATTATGTCCCAAGTATTCAGAATTTAGTATGTGGTGAGGGACGTGGGATGGAAGAAATGTACTGAGGTGCTTCTTACGCTTAACTGCAATTGACTTTTTTTTTTAACTTCAAAGAATCAACTTTTTTTTTTTAAATTTTCTTTATTGTATGCCTGCTTTCCTACTATTTTGAGTCCAGCCTAGATTATATCTAATTTCTTTGGCCTTAATTTGCCCATTTTCTTCTCAGCTTCTTGAGATAAATTATGGCCTTTCAAATCCTCTTCTTGGGGGACTGCCCCATAGCTCAGTTCTTTAAGTGGCTGCTTCAACAAAGGAGTCAGGCTCGGGTTGCTGTGGTTCGATTCCCACAGCTCAAGCCAGCCAAACCTGCCCTGAAGGCACTCGGAGCAAAAAAAAACTCCTCAAACCCTCTTCTTGGCCTAGCAAGCACAAGGTCTTGAGTTCAACTCCTGGTACCAAGCCCTTTTCTTATATTTAATGCTATGAATCTCCCTCTAAGCACTGCTGTGGTTGTGTCCCAGAAGTCTGGGCTTGCTACAATGTAATCACTGTTTTCCATTACAATATTTTCTATTTCAACGGTAAGTTCTCACTTGAACCTCGAGTCATTCAGAATTGTGTTATAAATTTCAACACATCAGGGAATTCTCTAGTTATCTTTAGGTACTCGTTTTTACATTAATTTTATTAGGGTCAGAGAGCAAACGAAGCATGATTTCAATATTTTGACATTTGCTGGATCTTGGTTGTGACTCAGCACACAACTGAGTGTGCTGAATGTGTTACACAGACATCAAAATACCATCATCGGTTAAGATGACTGTTCCCATTTTCTAGGTGTCTGTTAATTATTTGTCTGTTTCTTTTATTTACTTGGCCAAGGTGTGCTCCCATTTCCAGCTGCTACTCTACATTTGTCTATGGATCCTTTTAGTTCTGAAAAAGCTTTGCTTTATCCCGTAGCTATATTAGAAGGTGCTCATACTTAGGATACTATGTTTCCCTGTTCAACTGGTATTCTCAGTGTTGTTATTCTTTATCTCTAGCAGTACTCGTCCATTAAATTCGTACGTTAACATAGTTTACAGCTAACTAAAATGGTTATGATATTTCTCTTTTGCTAATCATTAAAAGACAGCATAGTTGATAAAAGCTGGGACCGGACTATCTCAAGCCCCATCCTGGTTCTCCTAGTGCAGCCTTGAGCAGCAAGTTAGCATCTCTCTCCTTTGGCTGTGTCATCCCTAAAGGGGGATTAAAAATAGCATCTACCTTATGGGGCTGTTTTGAGGCCACAACAAGCATATGCAAAGCTCCGAACAGGATACTAAGAACCGTATTTGTGCCTGCTGAATGTGATTGCAATTACCTACATCAGGATGCAATTTCCTGCTTTTCTTAAGGCCTGCTAAATATATACACACACAGCTCTTGAGCGAATAGTGGAGAGCCAGTGGCCAATCTGTGGTCGCTGCTGTGATGTGGTTGTAGGGCGGAGGAAAAGCTGCTGGGTCGCCCTCCTGGTACTCACCTGGCAGGATCTCCTCTGCTCTCAGCAGCGCTCCTCTCTTACTAATGACTAAAATGTGCTGTCTGCACTACCCCACTGTAGAGACGCGGGAGAGCCGGCCAGCTAAACACCAAGGCGCGAACCTCTGGTACCCCCGGAAAGCAGGGCGGCTGCGCTTCCACCCAGCCACCCCACAGCTCTAGTTGGCGGTTAGTTCCTTCTGCTCTGGAAAAGGCTGAAGGCAGCAGCTGCCTGTCTTCCTCACAGCAGCAACTGCTGTCGTCCTAATGGCTGGGCGTTACAGCAGGGACATCCATGTATCTGAGAAGTGGTCCTGAGTGCGCTGTACATGCATGCCTGTGTGGAATGTGAGGGTCTCGCTGGGATGTTCTGAGCGGGGTCAGTGATAAATAACGACTGGAGACCCAACTTAAAGTGGCAGAACACAGATTCCAAGGCAGGCAATCCCACAGTACATTCTACATCACCTGCTACAGGCTGGGTAAGCCTGTTTCTTATGAACTCAGTTTACCTGTAAAATAAGATTAAATGTTCTCACTTTGCAGAATTTTTGACCCTCTTGATTTTCTTCCTTTCCTTTCTTTCGTACTGGGGATAGAACTTCAGACCTTGCACTTGCCAGGCAGGCATTTATGCCACTAAGCTATATCTCCACTCCCTTTTTTTCTGTTTTTTCTTTTCTTTTTTTTTCTGACCCTCTCCTTTTTGAGAAGCAAATGAGCTACTGCTTATGGATGCAAGTATATTCTTTACTGGTCACACAAACAAGATGGCAAATGGCATAACTCAGACAAAGCTACCATGACAGAAACTAATTCTATAACAAAATCTTAATCATTGACATCTAAACAAAATACATTGTACTTCAGTTGATGAATTTAATTCTTTCCATGTTTCTGGTCACCCATTGAATTGGATGGGAACCAAATCTGATTCAATGGTTAGCTTCAATGTTAACCTTATGGGCAAATTTGATTAGATTCCTGTCCAATTCAGTTTGTGACCAGGATGTGGAATGAAGTTAGGGATCATTGTAATAAAACAATGAAAACTCTGATCTGTAGGACAGGCTAGTAAAGACAGGTATAAGAGTACTTAATAATGAATGTTCCTTGCAAAACACATGTGTACTACAAGATGCATAAACACCATCCGAGATGTAGTTACGTGGACTTCATAGATACAGAATCATGGAGATGCAGACAGCACGCTGGGCACGGACAGGCAGCAGCCTCGATGGCTCGGGCAGGGCTCGGCCAGCCAACCCATCTTCTGGCTGAGAAGCAGAGAGTTAAGCGGGAACGAGGGTGCCATGTCAGGATGGAGTTGTAGTGGACAGAAAGAAAGACAAAGTGAATGAGCGGCACTGGCCTCAAGTTTAACGTTCTCCTGACAGGACAAGAGCAACGTCACCACTGTGTGGGACAGGGGTGCTTCTCTCTAGGGCACAGGGGAGACTGACAAGATGGAAGACAAAGCTCTCCACAGATGCTTCTCCCAAAACTGCTTCCAGAGAGCACTAGCCACAAGGCATGAGCAGGCAGCAGCTGGTGATCATGCATCATGTGCTCATATGACCATGGGGCTTAGAGATGAAGTGTCCTTAGTGCAGGACTCCTCAGGGCGTGTTCCTTTGTCACTGACTGCCCACGCTAGCGGAGTCCTGTAGGACGTGTCCGCATATGCACGCAGGGTCATCTCCAACCATCTTTTTCATCTCTCACCTCAGCACCGCTCCCAATCTCTGCTAGTCACTAGTCCAGTCTTAAATTGCCTTTTTAAAAATAGCTTCCACATTGAGAAAAAAATTTAGCATTTGTCCTCTGGTGTCCTATTTCATTTAACGTCCTCCCATTCCATCCATTTTGCTGCAAATGACAGGATCTCTCTCCCATTTATGGCTATACTGCACTGTGTATTATACTACATTTTCTCTATTTTCTATTGACAAGTACCGTGCTCGTTCTACATCTTACCCATGTGTGTAGGTATCTCCTTGGTGTGTAATTTCATTTTAAAAAATATATACATACCTAGAAGTGGGATAGACGGATCACATGGCAGCTCTACTTTTGCTGTTGCAGAGAGACATTCAGAGTGCTCTCTATAATATCTAGACTAACTTTAACAACCAAGGGTGCATACGACTTCCTTTTATCCACATCCTGGCCAGCATTATTGCTTTTTGGGTAGCAGCCATTCTAATGCGGATGGAATGGTATCTCATTATAGCTTTCTCTGATACACATTTCCTTGATGGCTAATGATATTGAACTTTTCTGGCCATTTGAATTTCTTGTAGAAGTGTCTATTCAGATCCCTCCCCCTACTTTTTTTTTTTTTTTTTTTTTGTGGCTGAACTGGGGATTAAACTCAGGCCCTTGCACTTGCCAGGCAAGTGCTTATTCCACTGAGCCACCTCCCCAGCCCATCCCCTTTTTTGAGATGGAGTTTTGCTATCCTGTCCAGGCTGACTCTACACCCCTGGGCTACCCTGACCCTACTGCCTCAGCATCCTGTGTAGCTAGTGGCAGCAGTGTAGCCCATCATTCCTAGCCATCCCTTGAAAACTGAATTACTTGTTTTATTAAGTTTGAGTTCTTCATATATATTCTGGATTTTAATCTAGTCAGATAACTAGCTACCAAATATTTTTTCCCACTTCGTAGGTTATTTCACTGTTTTTTTTGCTTCATTTGCTGTGCAGAAGTTTTTTTTTTTTCTTAAATAAAAACCTACTTGTCAATTTTTGCATTTGTTTCCTGTGCTTTTTGGGGTCCTATCTAGAAAGATCATTGTACTAATGTCTGGAAGTATTTCCTGTTTTTTTTTTTTTTTTTTCGTGCCAGGGATTGAATTCCGGACCTTGCACTCGCCAGAGAGAAATTAATTCTACTGGCCCCTTATTTGTTCTAGTAGTTTTAGAATCCAAAATTTAGGTCTTTGGTCCATGAGTTGATGCACACCATGCACACAGTGGAGGCCAGGGGTCAACCCTCAGGTCCCCTGCACTTGGATCGCAGTTTCCCAGCACCACCCTTCCAGTGTAATGATTTTGACAGGTGCCTTTGTTGACAATCAGGTAACTGAAGATGTCTGGATTTATTTCTTTGATCTTTATTCTGTTCCACTCATGTGTATGTCTGTGTTTATGTCAATATCATGTTGATTTTGTTAACACAGCTCTGTAGAATGTTACAGAATCAGGTACGTGACACCTTCAGTTTTGTTCTCTTTGTTCACAATTGCTTGGTTATTTGGTCTTACATGCTTTCATATAAATTTTAGGATTTTTTTCCCTAATATTTTGCTGGAGAATGCAATGAATCTGTAGATCACTTTTTCGAGTACAGTTTAACAGTATTAATTATACTAATCACAAAACATGGTAAGTCCATTTTTCTGGCACTTCAATTTCTTTCATTAGTGTTTTGTAATTTTAACTGTAGAGGTCTTTCATTGCCCTAGTTAAGTTTATTCAGAGGTTTTTAATTATTATTATTATTTTTTTTTGCAGCTGTAGAGAATGGGATTGCCTTCATGATTTCTGTCCCAGCAAATCTGCTACCACTGGCATATAGAAAAGCTATTAACTTTTGTACATTGATTTTGTTTTTGATACTTTCCTGTACCAGATTTAATAGTCTCTTGGTGAGCCTTTAGGTTTCCCTCTGTACAGAGTCCTATCAACTGAGACCAAGGACAATCCGACTTCTTCCTTTCCTGTGTGTATTTCATTTCCTTCCCTTGCCTAGTTGCTCGGGCAGAGCTTCTAGGACGACAGGTGAACACCCTTGTCTAGCGGGGTCTTTGCCTTGTTTCTGATCTCAGAACAATGCTGTGGCTTCTTCCCCTTCAGCATGGTGCTGCTCTAGGTTTTTATGTACAGCATTTATTATGTTGAGGTATGATCTTCCTATGCCTAGTTTGTTCAAGGCTTTTATCATGAGGAAACAATGAACTGTATCAAATGCCTTTTCTGCATCTACTGACATGGTCATACAATTACTTATTATTTTTAGGGAAGGATCTATAGAGTGTTCAGGGTCTCACTACTGGATCGGACTCCTAGTGACCTGCCTGTTTACAGCCTCCCAAGAGCTGGGATGAAAGGTGTGCACCACCACGCCCGGTCTCAATCGCTGTCTCAGTGTACCCCAGGGTAGGGCCAGCATGGGAGGCCTGGGCATCAGGCGTTTCAATCTGCTGAGCTATTTGGCCAGCTGGTCATATGATTTGTATCCTTTGTTTTATTGATGTAAAATACATTTATTGATTTGTACACTGAATGACTCTTGTATCACGGCAACGACACCAAGCTGATTGTGGCAAACGATCATTCTGATGAACTTCAGCCTTCAATTCATATTTTGTTGAGGACATTTGCTTCAGTGTTCCTCAGTGTGAGTGGTATGTGGTTCCTTCTTTGTTGTGTGCCGGTTAGGTTTTGACAACAGGGTACTCCTGGCCTCGGTACTGTCACTTTCAGAAGCAGCTCAGGGAGCCTCTCCATGAATCTGCCTAGTTGCGTTGCAGACGCCTCTGCATGTGAACTGATCCGGAATGCACGCCTCTCAGGGCCACTCTGAACTTGGGGAGGAGCAGGAAGGCACAGGTGTCATATGCAGTGAGGACACACTGCATTGTCGCCGACAGAAACTGCCATAAATATTTGATGAATTCAGTGATAATTTTAAACATTATTACAGTAAAAGGCACACAACCATCCATCCCTCTCAAAATAGTCAAAACCCTCTTCTTTTCATTGAAAGTCTATGTCTTTTCCAAGATTATGAAAGTTCTCTATGTCCTTAACCTTTATCTGCTTGTCTTCAGGGATCCCAAAGATGCAGGTGACTGTTAAATGGAGTCTCAAAGTGCACTTTTCATTTTTTTGTTTAAATGTAATATTTAAAATATCTGTCTTCAAATTCAAGTTTCTTTTTTGCTAGAGCTTTTTTTTTTTTTTTCCCAGTATCAGGGATCAAACTCAGGACCTTATACTTGCCAGGCAAGCACTTATTCCACTGAGCTATCTCCCCGGCCTAGATCTTCTTTTGATGAAGCTTTTAACAGTATTTTTATCCAGCTGAAGTCATCATTTCCAAGGTTTCTGTTTTTCAAAAGCTCTCTTTGATGAGTTTCCCACTTTTATTCTGCTTTAACTCACACAGTGGTGCCTTGGTTCATTGTCTGAAACAATGCTTTTGTCTGAAAACAATTTGATATTCACAAACAAAAGTGCTAGGCAAATTGTTTTTGTTTGCAAACTGCATTGAGTGACAAACACAAACACAGCCCTCTTTTCCAAAATCATAACAAATTAAGTTCATAAGCTGAGGTCCTACTGTGTTTTTAAAATTAGGAAAACACATGGCAAAACATACAAGGATATTTTTCAGAGCTTCTTGAATTTAAATACCCAAGATGAAATATTGGGTATTTCATCCTTGCTGCTAGAAATGTCTATTCTTTTGGTGAGCTCATATTTACTCCAAACTGCTCACCTTTCTTTGTTGAGATTTGTGCATCTGGGGACTGTCATTACTACTTTTAGTGGGTGCTTTCTGTTTAAGCAGCTTCCCCCTGGAGGTATGTCTGGGGTAGCAGATATGCCATGTGGTCTCTGATTCTAGCTGGGGTCGTAGTGTAGTCACCCTACAGCTTCTTTGCCCACGTTTAGTGAGTCTGAGCAGCACATGCTGTGGCCGAGTCAGAGGGACCTACTGTCTCTGCTGATCGTGCAAGCGCGGAAAGCTCTGGCAGCTCAGACAGACGTGGTACTGCCAGCAGTGGGTGCACGTGCTCACAACTAACTGCTCCTACAGTGTGAGTGTTGGGCTCTAGTGACAGAGATTTCCTCAATACTGGTGCTGCTAGCTTTGGCAGTAGTAAGGGTCTCTGGCTCTCTGCCACTACTAGGGTTGTGCCCAACTAGGAGTGGGACCTTGGCCCCTCAGGCCCCTCCTATCTTTGTGAACTCAGGAGTAGGGTGACAGCCAGGGCTCCTTCCCATCCCCACCCACTAGCAGTAAGACAAGGCCAAAGCAGGGGCCTCTTGGGGTCTCCTTTCTCTTTGATTCTCTGTGGAGCCACCAGTAGAGGTACAAGGAAGGATAGAAGAACAGTATGGACACCTGCCTTCTGTCCCAACACTGGTGTGAGTCTATGTGTGGCTGCCATCCTGTGGTCGGAATGAAAGCTTCCTGTCTCCTGGCTCTTAGGGGTGCTGTCCTCCATTCCTCGTCATCTCCTATAGTGCTGGGTATCCGGAAGGCTTCAGTGACTGTCACTCTGGTGGGCCAAGTATGAGGCTGCTAACCGTGAGGTCAGCAGAATAGAATGTCCTTGGGGTTCGTGTGAGGGGATGTGTCAGGGTTCCTAACACTCAGAGTAACTTGAAGTCGATCGTAGCTGCCTCTCAGGTTGGCCCCTGGCTCTAGTAGCCATCCGGTGTTCACTGACGGTGACATGAGATCCGCTTCTAAGGAAGGCCACTGCACAGATTCCAGGGTACTTGTCCAAGTGGGCTTTAAGCCTGCAAGAACTGTGCACCTCCCCAGTGGCCAGGGCTGATAGCATCCACAGTGCTAGCTTGCAGGCAGCCACTCCGTCCCCTTCCCTCCAATGTGCAGCCGAGGTATACGCGCTGGGAATTCGGTTTCTCTTTTTATGCTGTTATCCCTGGCCTCTGAGTCGGAATCAGTGACAGTTTCTCTCCTGCTGCATTTGCAGTGTTTTCCCACGGTCACTCCGCACAAAATGCAACTACGCAATACTACCTGGGGTTATCTTTGTGGAAGAAGAGGCAAGTGCTGGGAACCACTTCATCCACTTTGAAAAAAATTTTCTTTTTTTTTTTTTAAACTAGGAAAACACATGGCATAACATACAAGGATATTTTACAGAGCTTCTTGAATTTATATCAGTGACAAGTGCTGGGCTTGACTAGAATTCTGCAGAGCAGTCGGGTGAACATACTCAGCTGTGCCGGGTGGTACGGATTCACGCACCAGCACGTGCCGGAATCTTCTAGAAAGCTACCGCCCAACCTTCTGAGTTTCTGACTTGGAGGGTCTCAGGTCAGGCCTGCGAACTTGCACTTCTAATAAGTACCTACGTGATCCTGCTGGTTCCGGGAACACACTTTGAGAACAACTGTTCTAATGTGTGCCTACGCCGTGAGGGAGGGCTTACTCCTGGAAGGACAGCATTTTTTCTAAAAAATGATGAATACGAAATGCAAAAATGACACATTATAGAAAGGTTAAAGAAAGATGAGGGGAGAAACGGTAGGTGGCTTTCAGTCCTCCTGTTGTGCTCAAACACGCTGCTTCACAGAAATCTCAACTAAGCCATCTCTCTGGCTCCTTTTATTAAATTACAAATTTCTCAAGGACTGCATTGGTCCATTTTGACTCCTCCAGCGCCTAACACTGGGAGACTGCAGAGGGACAGTTTGCTTTTTGGGGTCAAATTCCTTTCTCCTTCTCTCTCTCTCTCTCTCTCTCTCTCTCTCTCTCTCTCTCTCCTCACACTATGTAGAAGCTCCAAATTCTCTCTCAGTGTAAATCTCATGAGCAATCTTTGCACACAGGTGGTGCTATGTCAGTGACAGACACAATAAACAGTCCAGAAATTAAAGACTGCTTTGAAATGGAGGCTTTGGGCTGGAGGGCAGCATCTGCTGAGCCCACCAGGGTTGGCAGGAAGCAGAACCTGGAGGCTGAGGGAACAGACAGCGGCACAGGGAGGCTCTGCCTGGAGAGGCCGAGAGCAAGAAGGAGCCTGCTCCGCCTCTGTGAAGGCGAGTCACCAGTGAGACCTTACTGTCAGCTGGGTGGATGAGGGCACTGCTAAACAGATGACAGAATAAATGCCCAGAGCTTTCCTTCTTCCTTCCTTCTTCCTCCCTGGACACACACTAGGCAATCTGCAGCCTCACTATGTGCTGTATCCCTCTGCTGAGCAGCCTCAACATGCTCCTGAAAGGTCAGCTTCTCCTCAGGAAAGGGGCCACCAAGTCCCCCACGCACAGCGTGGCACACACCACAAACTCACTGCACATACAGCCCAGACCTGTCTGGATAAAGGCTCTGCTCTGCGTGTGCTATGCATTGAGCCTACTTCCTGACCCAACCAGGGGGGCCGAGGGAGTACTGAGATTAACAGCCCTTGCTGCTTAGTGGGAAAGGCTGCTGGCTGTGTGTAACATCAAACAATCTGACAGGAATTTAAATAGATGTAAAAGGAATTTGAAGCAGAAAATATTTAATGACAGGGAGCAGTTCCTTCCGGTGCACAGAAACACACTGGAAAATGATACTTATAAATGAAATGTAACCATTTAATTGTACCATGCTATAATGAATTCCTCACACTACAGTAATTTGCCTATAAAAATAAATGTGTTTTCCAAATGCCTATGCCACTATAGGCAGGTCTAAAATGTATTTCTAATGAGCCTCTAGCTGATTGATAAGAGTCCTCTAATTGCAGGTTCAAATGAACTATGGAGCTTCCAAAAACCATCCTCTTGGAAGCTTCAAAGTAAAATTTCTTATTTCTTCGGAGGCAGCAGGACTTTCAGGAAAAGCAGCACTATTGGATGCTGCTGTTTCAATGAGAAAACACAATTCAGGATCCAGCCGGTGCCGACGGGGCCTCGCACAGGGATGCTGCCTATGTATCCCACGTGCTCGGGTGATGGGCCTGCCCTCCCCTGAAGGCCAGCTGAGTCCTGCATTCAGCACCCAAGAGGAGTGGAAAGACTGTCAATTCACTGATTGATGTCAAGGGCGGGCAGAAAACAAATACACAAAGGGCCCCAAATAAAACTTGAATCTGAAGATTTTATAAGTCTCGATGGATAAACTCAGGAGACACTAGCCTCCAGGCAACATGCAATGTTCCCTCTCCAGTGTCTCTAGCCCTCCCTGAGGGGAGACTTGATTTCTTTGGAAGATCACCTTATTGGGCTGTGACTGTTTGTTGATGTGGACACTGTGACATTTGGGTGGAGATAAATCTGTCATGTGGCTCAGTCCTGGACATTAGAGTGACAAGTGTACCTACTTGCTCTGGCTCTGGAATTGCCCGTTACTGTGACATGCAGAACTGCCCATACCCATCCGTTGGGCACTGCCCCTGCACAGGGCACAGCGGGTCTCTTCTCCCTCTGGAAGCTAACAGGACCACCCAGTCAGAACACGGTTGCTGGGTATGCTACCCAGGGAGCCCGAGCAACTGGCAAACATCTCCACAGCCTGCTTTCAAAGTTTCCTACATGAGGCAGTGTAGGAAGGTCCCTGAAAAGTATCTTATTCTGAGAAGGCTGTGTGGTGTTTTCCAATGCTGCGCCTGGAAGATGTGGGATTGAGACGCAGAAGCCCACTGGGAAGTGTGCTGCTGTTGATGTCACCTCCTGTGGGCGGGAAAACAGAGAGGAGGAACCTAGGCCAAGCACTACATATACTTTGGGTCTAGAATGTTCCCCGAAGGTCACACATTAAAGGCCTGTTTGCCAGACTACGGCATTCTTGGGAGGTGAAGGAACCTTTAAGAGGTGGGGTATAGTCAAGAGCTGTGCTCTTACAGGAAGCAGGGCAGAGGAGGATCATGATCCCTTTCTCTCTGTGCGTGTCTCTGTCTGTCTGTCTGTCTGTCTGTCTGTCTGTCTGTCTGTCTCTGTCTCTCCCTCTTTCCTAGTCACCAGGAGGTGAGCACTTTCCTGCACGACAGGCTCAGAGCTATGTGGACCACACCACCTCTAAAGCATGAGCCGAAAGACACCTTCCTCTTGCCAGCTGTTTATCTTTGGCAGCTTTCTGTCAGTGTGACCAAGTTCTTAACACACAAGCTTGGGCGGACAGCTCAACCAAGCCTGGCTTCCCACTGCTCTCCAGGCCTCCTGAGAGTGCCAGAGAGGTGAAGGGCCTACTGTTTTCTGTGCTGTCATGGAGTTATCCTGTTGGGAGACGTGGGGAAAGGTGATCCCTGTGAAGGGCTGGAGGAAGCACAGAAGGAAACTTCTGTAAGAATGGACCTCCCACTCTTCATGTCGTAGGAAGGGCTATTTTGGGAGAAGACACACACGGACTGGGAGGGGGCTGTAGGGCTTCTGAGAAACAAACAAGATTTGTGCATCCAGAATGAGGCAGCTGAATGGGCTCCCGGGAGGATTAGTAAATCCTGTCTGTAATACTGACATTAGTTTGGCAATAATGTCAATTACTCCTGGGCTCATCCACCCTAGGGTACTTAGTCGGAGGGCCACAAGTTGCAGGAGTAGTTAAGGAAAGGGCAGGTTCTGAAGAGAAGTGCTTCCTCCAAGCAGCAGTGAGCAGCAAGTCACAGGGGCAGGCCCTCAGCAGGCGCAACATAAAGCTGCATGACGAGGAAGCAACAACAGGGACTTGGTGGCATTTGCACAGCACTGCGGGAACTGGAGCACAGCTGGGGGCTCACGGTCACCATAATTATGGCAGCAATGGAAATAACGACCTATTCAATATCCACCACACGGCAGAGCCTGGACATGCGGCCATCACAGACATTGGTTAGCTAAAAGGCCTAGAGCAGCCACCGCTCCCCTGGCAGTTCCCTTCTGAGCTGGTGGTCCCTCCTCTCAGGTGGTGGGCTCCCTGGGGCACGCCCTGTGCACCTGTGGGCTGATGCTTCCTCTGAGCTGGTGAGCTTAAGGTAAAGATCTTCCCTTACCAATCACTCTCTTTTCCTCTCCCTAGACCATACACATAACAGCGACAAGAATATTCAGTCTCAGCTCAGTCTCTTATTCATGCTTTTTATCTACCCCCCACCCCAATGCCCCCACCCCCAGCACACATTTTGCAATGTGTAAGAAGACAGGGAAGGGGAACGGCTCTTTAGGCGTGACTTAAAAGATTTCAATTATGAGCAGGTGAAATGGAATAAAATTTATTTTGATGAGGCCTAACTTGCTGAAAATACCTGCTTCTGTGTTTCAGCAAGGAGCTATCCATGTGGGGTCTCTGGGGTGGCTGGCTGCAGTCTATCAGCTGGGGTACAGCAGCATCTGGCTGCCACGAGTGCACGGTAAGTGTCTCTGTCTTCCTGGTTTGTCCATGATTCTGGGGGACAGCTCATGCATCTAGAACTCTGTGTCCATGGGATCAAACTGATTTTGATTGGTTTCAAGTAGTTGTGAATGTCTTAGACCAGATGAAAGTGGTTCTTGCATGATCAGACAGAACTGATGCTTTTAAGTCATGCTAAAACAGATTCAAACAGGCTATGACTGGCTTAAACTAGTTTAAACTGGGTTAGATTTGCCCTAACTTGGTTAGACTAGCTAGGTTAGACTGATCAAGTGTTCAATTTATATGAGTAAGCCAGTTCAATCCGGCTTGTACAGAATTAACAGGTTCGAAAGCAACGACACCTAGTTTGAATCAACGCTGTACATGAATGTTCACATCACTGACCTGTATCAATGTTTCAAAGTCTACGATCATATTTACTTTTTCTCACAAGTCGCCATTTAGAAAAACCTACATGATGTTTAAAGACTCTAGTACACACAGGAAATCTCCTTCTGCTTAGCACTGTTAGGAGGGACAACTGCCTGCGATGTTACCTCCCTCCTCTCCCTAAACTCAGGACCAGATCCACAGGGAGGAGTGATGTTGCAGGTGGCTCAGGTGCCTGAAGCTGCCCACCATCCTCCAACCACACGGCCCCTCACCTTGATCCTGCTTACTGCTTCCTGGGCCTGCATCATGCGCACGTTTTTGGAGGGAGTTTTGTCGGAGAGCAGCTGAGTGGAGCCAAGGTAATTGGCAGCAAAAATGATTCCATCGATCAAGTCTTCAGGGTCACAGGGTCCAGGAACTGTAACATACAGAGCAGCAGTGATGAGTGAAACCACCTGGGGAGGGCCTGCCCAGCCCAGAGAGGGCACCAGCCCTGCCCACACTCACCCTTGGCCTGGGTGGGCCAGGTGCCAAGATCCCTGGGCAGGGGGCAGCCCGGGGTTGGAGGCACTTCTGTCTGTCCTCTCTCACTCCTTCTCAGACAGAAGGCATGGTTTCCTAGTCACTTCCCCCAATCCAGTCCATTACTGTGAGAAATGGGCTGAGCCTCTACTTAAACATGAAGCATAAAATCCAGCAATGAAAGATGTTGCTTCTCTTAAAACAATGAAGCCTCTGGGGAAAAGGACCATGTCAGATTCATCTTGGAAGCTCATGTCTGTTACCTCATGGGTATCACCTGGATTTTGCTAGATACTCTGTTGGCCGAACAGAAGACTATTACTGGAAAACGCGATTTTGTATGGTACTTACTCAACTTGCCACTCATTCATCTCTCCCTCCTCTATAGTGGAATAAATGATTTCCATAAGTCAGAAAACTGGAATATTTGTTTTGGAATATCCAGATTCCTTTAATGGCTCCTGACCCCAATTTGTTTCCCCACAGGAGGTCCCATACTGTCAATTTCTACACCATAATATTTACCATCCGTGCCCTCCCACAGATCAATTCTAGGGAAAATTAGAATTTTTTGTTCTCAGTTACCATTCTAGCAAATCAAGTTAATTTTAAGTATTTTCAGTAGAGGTATCTGATTCTAATAAGAATCACCTATACTCCGTACATCAAACCTACTTGGGACCAAAATAGCTTTATAACAGGTTCACTGATATAGGCATTTTAATCTGTAACTGAAATATTTCCTTTGACTTGAAAAATGCCAAATCTAGGGAAAATAAAATATACATTTAATCCACCATTAAAAGCTAAGCAAATTATTCTGGCCAAATAGCTCAGTAAAAATTAGAGAAAAAGGAGGGTTGAAAGGAAAGCCAACATTTTGGCCCTAGCCTTCTAGGTCAATTAAGACTCAGGACATGTGAGAACTTGTACTGTAACATCATGTAACTCAGTAGTGTCCCAAATTTTCTGATCAAGGAGATTATGGGGCCAAAGAGGAAAGTGATTGATGATGTAGAGTGTGCCTAAGGAGAGTCACATGGGGAGAAGACACTCTCTCAGGCTTTCACAGAGAGCACATTGGCCAAGCAATGACCGTGACTCATCCACATGGCTGACACTGACAAAGGTTCTACAATCCGAGGTACAGGATCTCAGGATAAATCCTGAGGGGATTTCACTGACCTTATCAGACCCAAAAGCTGCAACTCTTGTTGCATAGGTCCTGCTTTACCTTGGTCTTAACCATCCAGAAGGAAAGTATAAAAACGAAATATAAGAAATAAAGCCATGCTGTTATGTTGAGCTGTGGGGGACTCAGGGCAACAATTTCTGACAGTGCCAGTTAAACAGAAGACCCAATGCTATTATGGGCTACTGGACTCTTTTAGAATATTTTGCTGAGTTTACACACCTATAATATTCAAATAACGGAACTTAATAAAAAAAGGGTATACAGATGAATGTCCATTTTGTATCTGTGTATTCAAAGTGGTTAGGATAGATATATAGTTACATTCTCTTAATGAATAGAATGATTTGTTCTAATGGTGTTTGTAAATAGGATCTCAAGTCCGCATCTTGTACAGCAATTAACCACTAAGAAGAATGTATGCAGTGTGTTAATTATTGAAACTGTCCTATCGATTTGATTTGAAACTGTCTCATTGCTATTTATCAATAAAATTATGGAAAAAAATTAAAAAAATAAAAAAGGGAGGTAAAATAAGATTTAATCTAATTATACAGATTAAAAGTTCATAATAAAGTACTCAGTGAACTTAAAAACAAACAAACAAACAGCTCAGCAGATTAAAGTGCCTGCTTAGGCAGACACGGGGGCCAGGGATTTGATCCCTGGTCTGCCATGCTGGCCCCACCCCCAGGGCACTGAGACTGAGATTGAGACTGGCATGGTGGTACGCGCCTATAATCCCAGCACTTGGGAGGCTGAACACAGGTGGATCACTACAAATCCAATCTACATAGTAAGACCCTACAGACCCTGTACTGTAACACACACACACACACACACACACACACACACACACACACACACACAGAGCTCAGCAGTTTGCTTTTCCTCTTGGAGAGAATTTGTTTATTTATGTACGAGGGATTGAACTCTGGACCTTGAGCTTACCAGGAAGGCACTTATGCTGCTATGCTATCTCCTGGGCCCAATGGTTATTTTAATTTTTAACTATCAAACTCATCTTGAGTCTACACAGCTGCTTCTCATGATAAGCTATCTACCAGGGTATAGACTTAAATAATCTATTCATTTTTTAAACACATGGTAGTCGAACAAAGAAATTAAAAATATTTTAGGAAAGCCTTTCATAAAGCATCTTGTTAGGACCATAACAAGGAAACCCAGTACTTGTCCTATTCTTGATCTTTCTAGGGAAGACTTCTGCACATTCTAAGAGGTCTATAGCCACCTGCCTCCACAGCACACTAGGAATTTACCTTCTTCTCAACGGTCCCTTCCTATGGGACTTACAGTATTGTCTATTCATCTCTGATTAGCTCTTGTCCCTGAAAAGTGCCCCTTTCAACCACAGTAAGTGTGAGATTATAGGTATGTTTAAAGGAAATCCAATTAAGTATAAATGCCAACCACCTAAAGACACAAAATTGGATGCAAACAAATGTTAAGGTTAGATATGATCTTATGCCACTTACCCTTCAAGGAAATTGGATTTAGTTTGGGTGCTGGTATATTTTTTTAAAAAGCAAAGTCATAACAACCCTACATCAAAAATGTTCAGGTTGGGCTGGTGAGATGGTTCAGTGGTCTAATGCACCTACTTAGAACAAGCTTAGCAAAGCACAGGGACCGCGGTTCAATCCCCCAGCACCACATGCCAGTCAGCCCCACCCCCTGGTGGGCTGAGCTGGCCACACACACACACACACACACACACACACACAAATAAAATTAAAAAAAAAAAGTTCAGGTTTCACTGTGGCCCTGTGGGACACATTTCTACCTTTCTTTGGAGCTGCTCTCAGGAAGAAGGAGTGCATTCCATCCTCACCCAGACCCGAGGCCTACTGGGATGACTATGGAGGAGGGGTTTCCAAACGTCTGAAAACTCTGCAAGATGTTCTCTTGGCATTTCAGAACATCACTCCCAACATGGGGCATATAGGTTGCACCTTACTCAGTAAGAAACCTACCGAACTATTAGCTTATCCCAGGCTTCAGGCCCATGGGTTCATGAAGGTTTATGTATTCTGTTAATGCATTTCCAGGCAGCAAAACAGGGCAGCTGTTCATTCACAGGACCCAAAGGCTGGACATAGCTTCCTAAAAAGTCTCTTCAAGGAGGTAGGAATTGGCCTACTAGAACAATCATCTGCCCCAGCCCTGGAGCAGCATCAGTGTCACCTGTACCCAGAAGGGGGTTCTAGGAATGAGAAAGTGCACTCCATTTGGGTGGCGCAATCTTGAGTCTTGGGTGAGGTGTGGAACCGCTGGTCTTTAGCCCTGGCTCTAGAGCTCTAGAGAAAATCACCAAGTTAGCTGGCATCAAGGGCTGCCTTCCTAACCTGGCTCTGCTACCTGCTAACTGCTTGATGTCAGGCAGGTTAGTCACCCTTCTTGATACCTCCATCCTCTCAGGTATAATGTGAAGATAATTTAAAAACTCACTTCATGAGAGATCAATATAGGAGTCAATTAGAATCATATGCAAAATGCTTCAAAAAGTGCCTGCTGGAAACTATCTGTTTGTTCATCCAATGAGTAATTAGCAGTTCATCCAACTACGAAATGGGCCTTACTGGGGATGTTTTTCTCATGTGAGGACCAAAGCTCCTTCACTAAATTCATCTCACTTGATTTGCTCTTGACAGATACAGGAGACATATGGGGTACAAATAAGGATGCCTCCCTAGGCTGTGCCACCCTGGGGGGAGCCCACAGCTTCAGGGTCTCTCTCCCCACAGGGAGGAATATTTCTGAGAGGTTCACAGATACTCTTCTTTTAGTTTAAGACCCTAAGATTGTTAGCACTGGAGTTAGTAACCTTGTGGCTTTTCTTCTATGATATTTCCTTCTTTTTAGAGTTTCAACTGTCTCAAATAATGAAAAATTCATGAATGATTTAGTGCTCAATATTTTCAACTCTTACCTTCAACGTAGGTTGGGAATGAAGCCAAGCTTTTTCTTGACTGTAATTAAGACAAAGAGGTTTTAGAAAGGGCAAAGCATGATGAAATATACATCAGCACAATCACCCAGGCAACATGAAAAAGAAACACGTCACCAGTGGCATTTGTTAACCAGTTGTTGACGGTTTACAGGCAAAGACAGTGTGGCTAAACATGCATTCATTATTAAAGATTATGTAAAAGCTAGAACAGTTTGATTAAATTGCAGATAATCAGAAGACCCTACACATTTCACAGGTGTCTGTCAGCTTAAAAAATAACCTATAGACCAAAATCTACATCAGGAACAGCAGTTAAAAAGGCACAATCTAAAGTCTTAGTTCATGTCAAAAAGTGTTGATCAGTAAGAGAAACAATATTATGATTGAATGCAAAATTAAGAATTCCCTCAGAGAATTTTACTTCAGGTCTTTGTTTCAAGGATCTCTGTGTTACAAATGTGTGCTAGTTGTTTACCCCCTTCCTTTCACTCTAACTTATTTAGTTGAAAAATATCATGATATAAATCATTGTACGTTACCTTAAGACAACATAACAAAGAAATAAATTAAAATCATGAAACTTCTTATATTAAGTAACATCTCATAGCAAAGGAAACACTTCTAACAGCATGGCTGGAAGTGGACATGCTGTGCTAGAACCTTCTAGAATGTGACGGGTTGGCAGTTTCATGTTCTCAGTGGCTAGCACTGAGACAAGCCCAGCTTGCCATGGGTCCCTCTTAAAGGCAAACGTCCGAGACAAAACTTGATGTGAAATAAGAGTAGGAAATGCACAGGCACAGACCCTACAGCAGGCTGGTCCAGGGCAGGGTGATATAAGTGGCCCAGGAGAGGAAAACAGGAGTCCCTAGCATGGCAAAAAGTAGGACCATATAGCCAAAATTCTCACTGCTAAGGATCCACTAGGTATTATGTTATTGTTTACATACATGCCTTTTAGATTTGGAGAAGGGGACACTAACTCAGCCTAGCCACTCCAGGGGCGACCTGAAGAACTAGTATATCTGGAGGCCTGAGTGCTACAGGGGTAGGCTCAGGGTGAGGACTAGGGTCTGATGAGGATAACTTTTTTATCCTACCTAGCACCTTTACTGTGCTCTTTACTTGAAAATGAGAATGCAAAAGCATGCTTAATGTGTATAAAATATTCTACAAATTGTAGCATTAACTGTTCAGTGAAAACTGGGGCACCCAAAGAAACCTAGTCTTAAGATTCTAACTCAGTTCAGGATGATGATAAGAATTCTGCAGCTGCCCTGTGTGGTGAATCACAGAACACACTGATGGGTCGCTTTCCTGGAAGGGAACTGTGGATGGGCTCGCTGGGATGAGTGGCTCCTCATGTTTAAGGCACTGGGGCTCTTGAGTGCCAGGAACAAGAAGTTTCTGCCCACCAGTGCATGTTAAATACATGGGGATGAAGAGCTATAAACTCATCAGTGCTTTACATTACTTTTTCTTTCCACTCACAAGTGAAAAGACAGGCCCAGCTGAGCTCAAGTGTGTCTAGTAGTGGTTGGTTAAAAGCAGACCATCTATAACTGCATGGTATGCAGTAAGAGTCAGCCTCTTCTTATGGGCCAAACATTTTACCTTATTACTTCACAGCCCATCTCTAAAAAGCTTGTCTCTGCCTTGTCTCTAAAAGCTAGAGCTCTGGGATAGGTCTGGAGTATAAGAACCTACTTTGTATGATCAGAAGGGCTTAGCCGTTAGCTATAGCCAAGAAGCCAATGCAGATTTTCTTGGACTATTAGGGTACTTTTCTCAATGCTAACTTTAAAGACAATGTCCAGGTTTTAGTAGAAGCTACAGAAGAATTACTCTAAAAGCTATGACTTTGTTCAGCGCTATAGTGGTGGGCATTTGGTACTTTCATTTATTCTCTATGCTCATGACTAGATTTCTTTAATAGAGATTAAAGGGGTAGTAAATTTTCTCCAAGAAAGAGTTTTGTGAAATGAAAGAATCTTTCTTACAAAGATTTTATCATTATTTCTGAGGCTATGCAGAAACACACGTCAAGTCTTATAGGAACTGAGAAACTAACAATATGCCTCATTATACCTGATGCCTAATCAAAGGCTGATCATAATCAGATGATGGATTAGCCTTTTGTTCTCTCACATGTTGGACTGAGAAGAAACCAGCTGACCCGTAGTACTCAAGAATGCATAATGCTGTATTTAAGATGCTAAAGGACAAGATCCTCAGGGTTTTTCTGGGGGGCTGCCTAAAACACTAGAGAGGCTGGAAGCTGACAGCTGGAACAATGACACATAGGTTACCTTGCACACAGTCTGTGACCTGCAACCACGTGCCCCTCTTTAGGGGCAGCAGTTCCTGGCAATAGGAGCACGGGCCCGCAGGATGTCTGGGCTCAGACCCTGGCTGACCGTTCACAAGCTCTGGGACCCCAAGTACGTTCTGCAGCCTCTCAGCTTTTTCTACTAATACACAAAGGCAATGACAGCTGCTGCCTCAGAGAATAATCACAAGACATCAATGGGATGCTACCTGGGAGTCCCAGCCTGGAACAGGGTAAATGCTCAATTGATAATTAATGCCCCTTACTATAGAGGTCATTCTTTCTTACTATTCGTCCTAACTCATCCATACGCTGTAAGTATGAAGCCATATGAAGAGGTGGGGGACCTGGGCCATGGCCATTCCTGTTCCAACAGACTGAGCTTTGAAGGTAGAGCAGAGAACAGAGTAGATTTTCAGTCTAAATTCTCATGTTCGGGTTATACTAAAGGAGGTCTGTGTGTTTAATATACGCAGTAATAAAAGTGGACTTCTTCACATGAATAGTATGTGTATTCCATGATCTGCTAAGCATAAACTTAAACTAAGACTGGCTTTAGCAGTGACCAGCCACTCAGGTCAAAACAAACTGTTTTTTTACACTGAAGTTAACATAAAATTATCAGCAAAACAAGGACACATGAGACACTCATTCATGATGTGGTTCACCTCTTCAACCGGCCTCCTCAGGGTGGATGAGAGACAGACCACGCAAATGTATCTGGAATGTACAGATGACTGCATGAGCCAGCATTTACCCGAGGCTGGGCCACAAATAGGCTGGCAGTCACCTGTATGCCACAGGACACTGGATACTGGCAGAGGCACTGGACTCCACCTCAGAAAAAACACCTGCCCTTTTCTAGCCCCAGAACTCAGGAGGAGCAGGTAGCATCTTCTCATTGAAAACTGTACATGGGGATTCCTCAAAAAGCTAGGATTGAAGATCTCATTTAAGTCAGCTATTCCCCCTGCAGTATTTTTTCAAAAGAACTGAAATCATCATACCACAGTAATATATATGTACCAATATTGTAGTAGCTCAGTTTGTCATAGCTAAATCTTGGATACACCCCAAATACCCATCAACTGACAAAAAATGGATAAAAGATATGGTACTTTTACACAATTTATTATTATTCAGCTATAAAAAGATAAATCTGAGGCTTTTGTGGATAAATGGATACAGGTAGAGACTATATTGGTAAGTGAAATAAATCAGATCCACTTGTGCAAATGTCTTATTATCTTGCTAGTGTGAGAACTTGAAAGAGTAATTAAAATTAAAAACATACAATAGATACTATGAAAGGGAAAGAATTTGTTCAATGGTAAAGAGTACCTAGGAAGAGAAAAGCACAATTTAGTGAAGGAGAAAAGGTATACTTTGGTATGTAAGTAGAGTGGTGTAGGTAACTTATTGCCGATTTCTGCTGGTCTTTTGAAAGGAGCAACTAACCCTTAAAAATTTTGTTTCGGTTTTATTTATTTATTTGTTTCTTCTACTTCTTCTTTTGAATTTCTTATCTTTTTGTTATTTTTTAAATAATTTTGCACATTTATATTTCATAATCTGAGCAACTAATTTGAAGAAGCATCATGTAATACAGCAACAATTGTTGAATTTCTATTACTTTGTTTAGTGAAATTTTGTATCATTTCTAATGCTTTTTTATCACTATTTTGCATTTTTCAAAAATAAAAAGGTTAAAAAAAAAAGAAAGAAAGAAAACTGTACAGCCAAGCTGCTTGTCCTCCATAGGAAAGGGGCGCATGCACCTCGTCCAGAAGGGACCTTAGGCTGCTCTGTCAGTAGCCTGTGGCTGCATTTCATGTGGCTGATTAAGTTAATCTAAAAGTATCAGTTCTTCATCCCCCAGGCTGCAGTTCAAGGGCTGGCTAGGTGCCCGAGTCTAGTGAGCTCCTTACGACCTCCCACAACATTGTCTTGGACAGCAGTGCTTTAGAAAGAGTCAGGATGCTGCCCAGATGGGTTGCTTGGACAGTTGGTATGAGCTCGAAACATTAGAGAAAATGACAAGGTTTTATGAAAGACACTGAAATAAATGCATATTTAAGAAACCAACCCACTATCTAAGCTACAAAGCAGTTGCTGATCTATGGTACAGGAAGGGGCCCAGTGGCCCAAGGAAGGGTGCAGACACAGTTTTTCATGTTCAGACCTGTCCAATAGAACATTTTACAATCACACTAATATTTTGTCACCTGCTTCATCCAGTACAGCAGCCACTACCCACAGGTCACTACTTAGCACCTCAAATGTGATATAAATTCTTCATTTTATTTATCAAAATAGACGGCTGTGGCTACCAAGTGGGGCAACCTGGCTTTAACAGACAAATGGCACACTAGAAAGGAGCTCTATAGGAATTGAAGAAAGCACAGAGCGGTGTTAGAATAAAACAAAACAGCACCTACCTCTTTGTTTGTGGAGGCTTCCGCGGGGTCGCTGGGATGAAGGGGTGTGCTTGATGACTCTGCGCCCAGAGGTGAGGAACTGCCAGGAGACGGAGACTGGAACACAGCAAGAGGACAGGCAGCAGTGAGAATCTGAGCAACATTTCCTCGGGAGCCCAGAGGGCAGGAGATGGGCAGAGAGGGGCAATCCAGCACCCAAAGGGACACTGGAGCTGGGAGAAACCCTTCGGAAAGAAACTAATGTGCAGAACAAGCCAGGGGCATTTAAGTTGGTTTCCCTTTTTTGGGGGGAGGGGTATCAGGGATTGAACTCAGGACCTTACGCTTGCAGGCATGCACTTATGCTGCTGAGCTATCTCCCTGGCCTCAGTTTTATTGCTCTGGTCCTCCGCTCCTTGGGTTAAATGTTGAAATAAATTTTAAAGGAAGAGACTTAAACTTCTAGTCCTAAATGAAGAGAGTGAAAGATATTACACAAACACCTTTTCTTCTGAAATAAACATTCATATACTGAGGTTACCGAAAGTCACACAAAATTGCCCGCCTTGCCAGCTGCGGAAGTATACACCTGTGATCTTGGCCCTCTGGCGGCTACGGCAGAAGGACAGTGAGTTTCAGGCCAGCCTTACGCCAGCCTTAGTGAGGCCATTTTGAAAATAAAGTAAAACAACCAAACAATAATTAAACACCAAAAAACAAATTTTGAATGGAAAAATAAAAATTAAAACACCTGCTTTTAAAGAAACAGCTGGGCTAATTTTGGTGATTAGAAACCATCTACCCTGTATTTTTACTACTCAGTTCAGACTCCAAATACATTGCTGGATTTAATCCACAGCCCACTGAAGATTCCGAGATGTTTTGGCATTCAAATCACATTATCTTGGGTTCTCTTCAATCACTGAGAAATCCTTTGTCAAGTGATGTTTGGCTTTAAAAACTAAGTTTGGGGAGGAACATAGTTCCCGCCAGGTGTGGTGGGGCCTCAGTGTATGGACCCAGCCCTGCCTGAAGTGAACGGGAAACCCCTGTTCAGGGCACAACACACATCAGGTGCTCCATAATGCCTGCTGAGTGAGTCGCCAAGTCAAACAGGCAAACACAGGATGAGCAAATGCAAGCCTCAAAACCTGCTCCAGACCATAGGGGACATTTTTATGTGCTCCTAAAATCTCAGCAGATGATGGGGCTCAGGAGTTCTGCAGCAATGGCATCCAAGAGGAAAAATGCACGCTTACAGTTGTAGCTGAGGCTCGACAGCTGGCATAAGACACAGAGAACCATACAAGAGGCCCTGGCTCAGGGAGTGTGGGCCAGGGGAGGGAAGTTCCGGGCAGGGAATGCAAATGCACTTGCAGTTACTCAAGTCTGCATCTGATCTCTCTCTTCTTTTAGTTATAATTTCATTTTGAAGAGTAAAAACAAAAGCAAGAAAAACAAAAACAAAGAAACAGGGTAACATACAACAATACAAATGTTACAGATTTTTGCAATAAGAATAGCTGATTAACAATGATGGATATATTATCTATTTTTATCATCAAATCTGTTGCTCAGATTAACAGATATAATTGTGCAAGATTGGACATATGATTATTACCACATGCTTTCAAGAAAACTGAAGTTTTTGTTCTTGTCTCTCATTACTTTTTTCTAAAAAATTTATTTTAAAGAGAGTATAGTAATAATTGATATGACATTAGAAACGGTGCACCTTTAGAAGACCAAGATGACAGGTACGTCAAGCATGGTTTTTGTATTACACATTACTGTCCTCCATGTAGATTCTTAGTTCACCAAATCTTGGAAAAAACTAAAATGCCCATCACCTGGGGAATGGATAAAAAAGATGTGGTATTTTTATACAATGGAGTATTACTAACTACAAAGAAAGACAAACTTGAAGGTTTCACAGGTAAATGGATGAAACTAGAGGCTATACTCATAAGTGAAATAAACCAGACACACATGTATAAATATCATAGTCTTCCTAGTGTAAGAACCCAAAAGAGGAAATAAAACCTGAAAGGTATAACAGACACAGTTAAACGGAAAGAAACAGAACGTAAGGATTAAACAACAAAGAGAAGAGAAAGGAGACAAGATAGGAAAAAAGGTAGGGAGAGAAACATGAAAGTATATATACAGGATGGCTGAGGTGACTGTACTAAGAATTTCCATCAGGGTTTGAAAATAGCAGTTAATGTGTAGAATTCTCACCTTGACTAAATCTGCATGCTGATCTCTGCATCTGATCTCTCGAGGTGGGCCCTCTTGGGGCAGTGAGGTACAGACATCGGGGAAGTCCCTGCGCAAGGCAAGGGAGGATGCTCCACGGAGCAAAGGTGCAGGGCACAGGGAGCATGCTTAGAGATGAACGGACCTCAGTGAGTATGATGTGAAATTTGAAAAACAAATCTTTTACAGGACATACAGGAAGACCAAATGAACCAAAAGAAGATGCGGTGAAAAGCATTATTATGTAGACCAAGAAGCTGCGTGGTGGGAGCCCAGGGCCGTGAGGCTCGGATTCGTTTCCTGAGAGCCCACGTACCACCCCATCTAGGCAGGGAGCCAGGACCGGGGAGCTGCTTGGACAGTCACACGCACAGTCAGGTGCTCTGCAGGAAAGTGAAAGCACTCAGCCGTCCCAGCCACCAGAAAGCAGCCCTGAACACCAGAAAAGGAAGAACCCGGAATTTTTTTCATTCAGTACCCAAAATATGTGGTAGGTACTTGCTGATTTGGCACTGTTTGGCCTAATCAATATTAATATCGGAAAGTATAAGAATTTAATGCCTTTAAATTTCCTCCCTTTTCAATTTTGAACAGCTTCCTTTGAGATTAGCAGCTTGATTTCTGCCCCCACCACATAATTTTTCTCTGTCACAAAGATTTTAATGGTCCAGTTCCTGAGAAAGGTAATGTGGTTAATTTTTCTTTAACTCCCTGATTTCTAGACTGTATCATATTCATTAAAAAATCCCAGAGTCTTATATTGCTCATTTCTTTGTTTTGTCTTCCAATGTTCTAAAAACAGACCCCTTACAATCTTTCGGATACCAGATCATCCCCAGCTGCCATGCGCAGTTAGGTGCTCTAGATGGTGGGCGGGACTGTGATGTGGTGTTCAGACCCCAGCCAGGCAGAGCGGAGTGTTTATAAGCGGGGTCTGCCAGGAATTCAAGGAAGAAAAGTTAATTGGTGTGTGCGTGTGTGTGTGGCTCCCTCACAAGGGCTCTCATGGATCCGGACCCACTCCACTCCAACTTCATCAGGGACCACTTCCCCTCAGACACCAGACGCTCTAACTTCTGCCCACCTACAAGCTCATGTGAGTTTTCTTCCATGCGCCTCTAGGTCCCCTCATTCTCCCCTTCGTTCAAGGTCCACTTTACAAGTACTCTTGGTGCAGCACATTTCTCCTCCCATGGCACATGCCACATTCTGGAATGTTTGAGTGTTCTTCCTCTATCCAGAGCTCTGAGGTGGCAGGAATCTTGTCTCCTGCATCTTCACTACCCTAGTGCCCAGCCTTGGGTCATATAAACAGCAGATATCAATAAACGCAGGCATTAAACGAATGATTTCAGTGTGCTTTCTAGCTTTGCATGGTTTTCAGTTCGCATGGGCAGCAGATATTACAGACCTGCCCACTGCTTTCCTAGATTGTATTTTAGCAGTCAACGCTAAGCCCTTTAAAAAAAAAAAAAAAAAAAAAAAGTCCTCTGTTACTGTTACTATGGCTACAGCATTCAATCTGCACTTTGCACTAGAAGACTGATCCTTGCCTATGATGATCAACCTGGCCTCTAGTGAAGTCCTCTTGAAAGATACTGTCCTAGGGCCCCATCATGCAAAGTCCTACAAATCCCCACATGCTACTGTGGGCCAAGTCAAGGATGGACAAGCACGCTCAAAGAGACCCAGTCGCCTGTGGCTGAAAGGCAAACGTGTGTGCATGCTATCTCCAACTTCTGCTCCCAGATACACTTGTTGCTGTTGTTTTTGGTATCTGGAATTGAGCTTCGGACCTTATGTGCTGGCCAGGCAGGTACTGTGCATTGAGCATTCTCCCCAGCTCCTAGATATACTCTTTAAAGTGGGAGGAAAAAAAAATCCTGCTTACTGTATTGGAGAACAATTTAGCCAATGACACGAAAGAGAAAAACTTAAGATTATCATTGACATTCTGTTTGGAGTGTCACGCCCTCTGGGCTACTGGATGGACATTCAGTTTCAGGACCATGAGACAAAGTGTGGGAGGCAAATGCGGACATGAGACCTCATGAAGGTGAGTGCTGGGAAGTCTCCTCTGTGCTCCACAACCTCAAGCCCATGTTGCTGGGGCCACAGACCCTGGCACCACCTGCCCTCACCTGGAGAGACCTGGGCCTGTCCCATCCTGAGGCTCTGTAATAGTAGCTTCTGGTGCCATAGGCTCAGGGTCTCCCCAACACACCCTGAAGGCCCTGGGGAGCCTTGAGCCTGTGGCTTAGGGACTGGGGATGCTGGTGCCACAACCCTCAGCATCACCTATGCTTCTGAGAGATCTTAGTGTGCTCCTTTCCACTCCCTGCACCATGGAGACTGTGGCTGCTGCTCCCACAAGCTCAACTGTCATCAGGGCTCCACTCTGTAAAGCATCAGGCACAGCCCCAGAAGCCCACATCCATTGCCAACTGACGCAACTATGTCCAGGCGGCACTGCAGTCTGACTACTGAGGCTGCTCACATGAACACTAAGAGATTAGAGGGCATGCTTTTAAGCTCCCCTATCAACAAACCTGAGTCTTCCCACTGAAATCCTACATCCTATCTAAATGAACAATTTTTTTTTACAAGAGTGATTTCACAAGTTAGAAGAATAAACACACCCAATGTGTGGACACCATGTAAGGATGTAATAAGGAAGATGAAACAGGACTAAATGAGATAGTAATTCTCCAGGAATAGATTTCAGTTTGGAGAAAGTCTATGAAATGCCTGAAAAAGAATTTAAGATAATGATTGTACAAAAATTCAGTGAGGTGTATGGGAATACAGATAAATAATTCAAAAAATTAGAAAAAACAATTCAGGATATTATTGGGAAATTCACCAAAGAGATTGAAATCATAAAAGAGAACCAATCAGAAATCTTGGAAGTAAAAACTTTGATCAGTCTAAAGAAAAATACAATAGAGAGTTTCCACAACAGGTTAGTACAAGGATAAGAAAGAATTTCAGAATGTGAAGACAGGTCTCTTGAATAAACCCACAAAGACCAAGTAACAAGAGGAGGAGGGGAGAAATTGAGGATGAGGACAGAGACAGAGGAGACTAAGACAATGATAAAGATGAAGAGAAAAAAAGAAAGAAAAGAAAAATTAAGAGGCATTAAAATAGCTGACCTCAAAACATACTACAAAGCGACAGTAACTAACAGAGCACAGTACTTACATAAAGGACACAAGCCAATGAAACAGAACAAGACCATGTTCACATGACCAACTGATTTTTGACAAAAGTATCAAGAGCATACAGTGGATAAAGGACTCCATAAATAGTGCTTGCAAAATGATATACATTGCAGAAGAATGAAATTAGATCTTTCTCTTGCCATACATAAAAATCAACTCAAAGTGGATAAAAGAGCTGAAACTATCAAATTAAGACAGCACTGCAGGTAATTTTAATAGAATCCAAAGATACAGGCAACATGAGTAGAAATACACAAATGGAATACAGTAAACTAAGAAGTTTCTACACAGTAAAGGAAATGGTCTAAAGAATTAAGAGACGACCTCAAGAAGAGAAATTATTCACAACCCGCTCATTGGAGTAGGCATGTACAACCAGAATATATGAGAAACTAAAAAGGTGAACACAAAAGAAATCCATTTAAAAGTGGACTGAAGAACCAAACACTTCTCAAAAGAAGACAGAGTGGAAACAATTACATGAAAGAATGTCGAGGCTCACTCACCACAGAGAGATGGAAGGCAAAACCGCACGAACTCTGCCTGTCACCCAATCAGAATGGCTGTCATCAAACACAATAAAATCAATGCCAAGAAGGATGCAAAAAAAGACAAACTCTTATACAGTTATTGGAATGTAAATTAGTATATCTGTCAGGGGAAACAATAGTAAAAATCCTCAAAAAATGTAAAATAAAACAACCATCTGACCCCATAATCCTGCTACTGGGTATGCATATACAAAGGAGATGAAATCATTATTCCAGAAAGCCACTTGCGTTTCCACATTTAATGCAGATTATTCGCAATAGTCAAAATAGGGGATCAACCTATATTCCCTTCAGTGCATGAATGGATAAAGAAAATGTACATTCACACAATGGAATACTAGGCAGCCATAAAAAGAATTAATTTCTGTTGTTTGCTGCACATAGATGGACTAGAGGTCATTATGTTCAGGGAATGAGCCAGATGCAGAAACAAAAACACTATATTCTCACTCATTTCTGGAAACCAGTTAAGTTTTTGCATAAGAATGGAACAGTGGCCACTAGTGATTTGGGAAGGGCACAGAGGAGGGAGAATAGAGAACATTTAATAAGGGACATCAAAAAACACAGCGGGGGGATCACTTCTGGTTGTTTTAGTACAGTAGGGCAACAACTGGTTAAAACATTGCCTGGTGTATTTCAGAATGACTGGAGAAAAGTATGAAATTCCCAACACAAAAATGAGCAGTAGCTGAAAAGATGGAAATGCTCGTGACCCTGATTGTTACACCGTCTACAAGTGCAGTTACTGGAACGTAGCAAAGCACAGCCCATAAAGAAGTACAGACATTATGTCTTACACAAACATATAAGATAGCATACGAAAATAAAATGTTGATGAGCCTAATCACACTGTATTGTCATCAAATGTAGTCATCATCCTGTGGATCATCTACTTGGAGAATTAGCTGTGTTCAGACGGGAAGGCCTGTGGGCAGCATTCCTTTTGGGATCTTTGTAAGATTAAGAATATGATTACTGCTCAAATTCTACCCTACATCTTTTCATATAAAATTAGAATAAGGAAGTTTAAAAAATGTTCTGGTTTGAACATAATATGTCTCCCCAACTTCAAGTGTTGGGAAGTTAATTCTCAATGTGATGAGGTGGAAAAATGGGATGTTTATGAGGTGATTATGTCAGAGGGCACTGCCCCCAGGAAGGGGTCACGGCTGTTACTAAGGGAGCAGGTTCATGCTGACAGGAGTCTGAACCCCTCTCCCATCCTACACATGCTCTCTGCCTCACACCACTCTGCAACAGCAGGAAGGGCCCAGGCAGATGACAGTGCCGTGCTCCTGGACTGTCCAGCCTCCAGAACTCTGTGGCCAATAAACTTGTTTTTCATCGATTACTCACTCTACAGCCTGATTAATACACATAAGGGGACCTTGTATAGACTAAGACCAAGAGATAGCTGGGAAGGACAATGATGGCAACAGAAGCCCTTTGAAACAGATTAAATGGAGTACCAAATCAGAGGACCTTGAAAAACTGAGGTGTCCCTTGATACTTTAGCTCCAAAGTTCCTCTTCACAATTGAAATGACCCTCTACAAGCATGATGCAAAAGTCACCTATACACTGAAGAAGGCTCTTTTGGGTGCGTTTTTCCACACTGGGTTTTAAAAAAACTACAAGCCCCCAATAAATGCTCCTATTATTCTGTTTTAAAGATTTATACACAGTTAGAATTTTCATCTGGCTGTTGTTTGTCCAAAGATAAACTGACCCTAGTTTTTCATTTTACTGCCTTTGAAGATGAAATCCTAATTAGATCCTTTTCCCCACAGAGTTACTTGAATTTGTGGTTCTTGTTTTAAGTGAACTGATTTGAACAGGTCTGCTTATGCAGATTCTTTAGGCTACCCTGCCCCTGGGGTTAATGTGTGATATGACAGCTGCCATGATGGGCCGGAACGGGGGTGTTGAGGGATACAGGCTGAGGGATACAGGTTGAGGGGCCACCTGAGCAGCTCAGCCAAAGACACCTCAGTGGAGGACGCATGGACTCCACTCCTCTCCCAGGGCCTGGATAGTTTGTTGGTTGGCTGAAGGAACTATCAATCAACTCCTAAGACATGGGGTTGAGTCCTAAAGCCATCAGATCTGGCTTTCCAATATGAGGCTCCATTGTCAAAAGCACAGTGTGACCGCATGGAATGCCCGTTACCTTTCTAAATAAGAAAAGGACTTAGATGTTTTGATTTTATATTATGACTAAATAGGACCACTTGTATCTTATGTGTATTAATCAGGCTCCCTGTTGCTAAGATAAAATACCCAACACCCATGGCTTCAAGGAGAAGCAACTCAACGTGCTCATGTTTTCAGGAGGTGCAGTCCAAGGCCAGCTGGCTCCAACACAGAAATATCACGGCAGAGGGTACAGTGGAGACTCAGTTCATGGTGGGCAGGAGATGTTAGATGGGAACAAGGAAAAAGGGCTCAAGGACCATATACAGTACCCCAGGGCACATGTCCATGACCCCCATATGTGCTCTACAAATCCCCCAGGCATCAAGCGGACACAATTACAGCTCAGCCATCCTATTGTGTTTTGGAACAGGGAAGTGGGTGGATGCTCTATAGCCCTACACCTGCACAGTCTAACTCTGCTCTACCATTCTCAGTTCCGACCCAGGGAACATAGCCCATCCTCTCTCATCCTTTCTGAGAAACGGAGAAACAGTTACTGCCTACTTCTCGAGCTGCCATGAGGCAGCTGACTGGCAACAGCACCCCACAGTGGCAGCTCATGCACAAAAGCTCAAAAAACATGAGCAGTCTTTTATAATTCCAACACTATGGAAATTATATTTCACCCTCTGGGAGAGAGCTCAGAAGGCCAGCACGTACCCAAGGGGATGCTTTCTTCATCTCATCTGGTCTCCTTCATTAAAATTTCACTCACAGATAAAATTAAAATGCAAACAGGGGGCTCTATAAAAATCATACCACAAAGATTGTGCATGAATTCATAAGCCCAACACACTGGACAGACTGTTGGCAAGAACAGCACATGACTGGCTAAGGCTGGGGGTCTGCACAACTGCTGCATGCAACTTCTGTGGCGTCCACCGTCTCCCATGCAAGAAGCTGTTTCAGGATGTGAGTTGAGAGAGAAGATAATCACCTGCTCTTGTTCCCTGGTGGCCTCAATACCCTACTAACTAGGACACCTGGGGAA
Organism: Octodon degus; assembly: GCF_000260255.1. Classification (NCBI taxonomy): domain Eukaryota; kingdom Metazoa; phylum Chordata; class Mammalia; order Rodentia; family Octodontidae; genus Octodon; species Octodon degus. The sequence goes on along the minus strand of NW_004524663.1, from coordinate 3,980,831 downwards.
GGACCTCAGCAAGCTCTTGTCAATCTTGATGAGTCCCCAGGAATGTTCTTTCCTCCAAGGAAGCTTGCTGACAAAAATCCACTGTAAAAAAGGGTAAGAGAGTATTTAAAGATTTTACAGTTTTCCCAAGTACCTGGGACTGAGCTATTCACCCATTTTAGTGAATAACTTACAGAACCTAAGAAGAAGGTGTTGGGTTCCTTCCCCTTCCCGCCTCCTATCCAAGCAGCCAACAATACCACGTTAAACTGTAGTATGTACCAAGAGTTCATGGACCTTCTTCACCAGAGACCTCTTGCTAAGTACTATTTTACTGTGATTTAAAACACAGCTTCTGCCCTTTATCATCGAGACACGCTGGGCTGCTTCCTCCACCCAGCACACAACCTACACATTTCCACCCAGCGTTGCTTTTGCTCTCTTCTGCATTCCACATGTCCACAAGCTCCCAGAAGCCCATTCCCAATACTACCTTTTTCATGCAGTATTCCCAATTCTCTGAAGAGGACCTCTGTCTCCCAGAAGTATTGCCTGCATGCATTTTACCTGCACCATTCTTAGAGTGCACTGCCTCTTCCTTTGCATTTTATAAAAATATAATACTATAAGATAGTAATTGCACTTTACTTATGATAGTGTAAAAGGCACCGGGAAGGCATGGCTTATGATTAATTTACATGTTTCCTCTCCAAATGTTCAATACAGAACACTTCATAAAATATATAACAGGACTTAAATACGGGGAAGAAGGCAAAGAGGCACACCACCTATCTTGTGTCAGAGGAAAAAGGAAACGAGATGCAGGGTCACATAACAGACCAGGCCTGAGCACACAGGCACTGCGATTCATGCTGTGCGGTTACAGGTGCCCACACGCACCCATGGGCTCTCATCCCTCACCACGCCCCCTCTCCCCTCTGATGCACTCCGTGCACCCCCACATGCCTAGGCTCGTATGAGGGCCCGGGAGTGAGGCGGGAACCTGCACCGTCAAGGTGGCAGCTCATACATGCTGTAACTGAGCGCTGGATCAGCCGGTTCCCTTCCAGCCTGCACCTGCTGCCTCTGCCGCTTTTCCATGAGGGATCTGGAGCACAGGTCCTGGCTGTTCTGTGACTGCTCATCTGGGGCTGGGTAGACCCTGAGTTTCAGCACCCGCGAGTAGCTTTCTCACTCAGGCTTGCGGGTTCATCTGGCTTGGCTACTTTTCTTAAATCCGTGTGCATGCTTTTCCTTACAGAGCTACACTCCTTTCACCTTACTCCATGTTAGGATTATTTTTAAAATATATGATTCATTCTTTTCTTATCTCCAGATATGTTTGTGCTTCTGAAAAATCAAACCTGGTTAAGAAATCCATAATTGTTCACTCTCAGTCCAATCTATTATCAATGCACATTTGTACTTCCTTAATGTGGCATAGTCGTAAAGTTAGTATAGGCATTATACAGGCATGATTATGTCATTAAAATGATAATAGTCTGGGCTTAATGAAGTGTTTTATATATAGATATATAATGGATTCAACTAATACCAATGGAACACTTTGAGATAACCATCAGTTAAACCATCCTGCCCACTGCTGTTCTCTCCCACAGGCAAGGCCCACGGACGTCACACTCCTGTGAAAGCTGGATGGAGACTTCGCCCCACAGCAATCTGCTCAGAGGGTGTGCTCATCATCCGGGCCACACAAACAATTTGTTTTACTACCATCACAAGTGTTCCAAGCTTTTGAAGCTATCTTCTCAGAGGGAAAAGAAAGCATCTAACCAGCTAACTATAAACCAAAGTCACCAGTGTAAGGGAGCACCAGCTCATCGCCTGGCAAGGCTGGTCCACACAGATGACCTCCCCACATCAAACAGCATCACTGAAACCCATTACACCTTGAGCAGACGAGGGAGCCTTTCACCCATTTCCCCCTTAGATCCACTCATTCCTCAATAGCCTTCCCACACCTTCATTCCCAGGCCAGCAGTCTGGGATGCACTTGAGCCCCTCCCGAGAGGCACAGCTGAGAGCATGCAATGGGCTGCAGTCACACGGCCCCGGGAAGAATGGCGACTGCTGCCATTTTCAGAGCACTCGCCCTCCGCCAGGCATGGCACAAAGGCGTGTGACACACTCACTTTATTGCCATTATTTTCACCAGCATCACAGAAGGCATGCAGCAGAGAACGAGGAATGAGAGGCTCCAGGTCCAGAGCAACTCATTACAATGTGAAGAATCAAATGCGATGCTGAGGGACAGACTGCTATGGGCTGCTGCAGCTAAGCACCTTGCAAAGTGACCACAGGGCCTCTTCCCTCCAGGACCCCTGGCAAACCTGATTACATTTTCTCCACCTGGGTGCTGCCCACACTCCCCACCTATCCCTGCTCTGCTCACTTTTTCCTGCTGCTGGGGGGACACAACTCACACCTGCCAGGACAAGGAGCAGAAAATCAAAAGCACAGCAGCGACCATTCTTGCAAAGTCCAAGGATGCACCTACCTCTACCTCTGCTTCGTGACATTCAAGTTGGTACATCCAAAAGTTCTCCATCTTTCTGGGTGCTGTTTGGGCAGCCAGGCCAGCTCTATAGCATCCACTCGCAAGCTGCCGCGATGTCCTGACCCCAGGGCTCCTTTGCTGGACTGTTTTCAGTCGTGTCAGGTACCCAAGTCAACACAGTTGGTAACAGGAGATGCAGCCACCTCCGGGGTGTCCAAGGCTCCACATTAACCCCTTAATGCCTGCATGCCAAGCTGTCCTGCATCACCACTGAAGCTCCATCAGCTGATGTTCCTGAGAAGAGGCTGGCCTACCCCTGGCAGCAGTGGCACCTACTATTTCTGGGGAAAATGAACCGAGCTCTGAGGTGTTACCAGCAACTTTCACACACCCAGGCCCTGCTGCGTTTATAGAAGCTGTGAAGAAGCATCTCCTTCAGGTGGAAGGAAAGGGTGGGAGCTGGGAAAGGTTCTCCCAGGCCCTGGTCAGAACACACCTGAACACTCAGGGCAGGTACAAAGAACACCAGCCAGCCAGCGGCCAGACCTCTAGGGATACGGGGCGCTGAAGTGGACCCTCACTTTTCTTCACACTCACTGAGAGCCCCTGAAAGCCTTGCTTTGCTGCACAAGAGGGTCATGGCAGGCCAGCAATATAAGCTCAGAGCTGCCCCACGGCCAACATGGTTTCAGCCAAACAGACAGACGCCAGCTGAGCTCTAGTGTTAGCCTAGGGCACAGGAGACAGGAGGGTCTACACAAAGCCACCTAGAGCCGGCTGGGGGTTCAGGAAATGAGGCAGTCAGGGGATCCTGACAGCAGAAAACCGGAAGCCTCCCAGAGCTGTCGCACCTCACCCTGGGGACAGAATAGATGCACAGAGACCCCCACCCTCACCCAGACCACCCAGCAGACACACTGGTAGCTCTGAGTCCTTACTTAAGTTTGGTGCCTTGACAGGGCCAAGGGTCTGGAAAAGAGATGCAAAGCACCTTCACCAGTTCACAGCTGAAACTGTACCTGTGCTTGCTGGCAGTTTCTGGTGCTGTGGACAAATTCTGCAGGCCAATGTGGGAGATGGGGCCGAGGGGGCATCTGTGGCATTCTCCTCTGTACCCACGGTTCTCGTGTATCTTGCTCCTCTCCCTAGCAGTCAGGCTGTTCCTACTCTAACCTGGGTCGATCTGGTGCAAGTCCTGGAGCTGTCAAGCACCACTGCAGAAAGCCCTTTTCAAAACAGCAGCCCCGGAAGGAGGTAGTCCTCGGCAGCTGATGGCACCTGGGCTCCTCCTGAAACACCCTTATTTCTTCCCATTAATTGTTTAAAGGAGAAAAGCCTGTGGGTGTTGATTTGCAAGTGTCTCCACTACACAACTCTCCCTTGCTCACGGTGAAGTGCTTTCTCACTCTCACTGTTGAAGAACGAGTTGGCTTGGATTCGTGAGCTACCTAGGACCCAGGGTGGCTGAAGCCACTCGTCTTTACTGCTGCTGTGGAAGGCTTATACATTTCCAGTTATTAGCTGGAGAACAACCAGCTCACACAAGCCTGGAGAGCTAAAGCAAAAACCTAAACACCTCCCAAGCCTTCTGGAAAGTTTTAGAAAACATCTGCCCACAGCATCCGACGGGCACAACAGAACTCAGAATTCTCTCCCTGGCTCATTTGTTTTCATTATAGCTCCGCTTTAATGTTCATTGTGCACCTGAAACCTGCTTAATTATTCACCACTCCCCTCTCCAGGCTTCATCAATAATGGATAACAACCGTGATGGAAAAGTTCAGCAAGAAGGCTGCTGAGGCGGGAGCACACAGAACAGAATCCACACCCATGGGAACGACCCGGGCGCTGAGAAAACACCAGCCTCGAGGCCTGCTCTTTCCTCTTCGGTTTCCGCAGCACTGCTGTGTTCCTCAATTCTGAGTCTCCCTCCCCTTTTTCCACCTCAGCACACAGAGAAACAATGATATTCACACAACACACTACAAGGACTAGAGTGCCAGAGGAGGCTGCAACAGGTCTGGTGGCCCAGGTCATCCCCAAGCCCAGTAAGATCCTCAGCACACTGGTTGGAAAACTCTGCTGCGATGTATGAATCGCTACAGCAACTTCTCTGGACACGAACCGCCCCTTGAGAATAAACTTAAAATCCTCCTACTTATAATCTACTGTGGACACACTCGTTCCTTCGGGAAAATACTGCCCTTTTTATTTCCGTGATGCTCCTCAGCCCCAGCCTCCTTGGGTGCAGCCACCTGCCCTACCTCTGTGCTGGCTCACAGGTACCTTCCCTTTTCCCCATTCAGCTCAGTCCGCGTTGGTCACTTCAGCATCTGCAGATTTGTCTATTCTGCCCAAAACTAGAGAACAAATATAGCCCAGGGACTGGAAATAGCTGGCATGGTCCATGGTGGAAGACAAAGCCAGCAGCTGCTCTGCTCTTAGGTTGTGAGACCAGCTGCTCTTTGCTGGAACAAGATAATGACATATACCAAGTGTGGGAGGCAATTCTCAGATGCCCCGCCAAAGATTTCTGGTTTTTGGACTCTTTTGTGTGGAAGGCACAATAACTCCAGGCCTCCAATCCTATTGCACGTGGGTTTCCGGGTTCCTCTTCCCCTACCACTGCTGAGCTAAGCTCCTAATTCTTCTTACCCCGCCTATTTCCCATAAGTCTCCTGCTATGCCCAGGAGGTGGGACTTCCTGTCACAGCCGGGTTGCCTAGTTACTCGCGCCTTTTTTTACCCGCCGACGTCATTTCCTGCGCCTCCACTATATACACCCAGCACCTCCCCTGAATAAACGAGACTTGATCAGAATCCTGTCTTGTCTTCATTTCTTGCGTCTTGTCTTCACTTCTTGCGTCTCCTGTCCTTTGTCCCCTCTTCAATTCCCCGCTCCTCTCCCAGGTGACCTTCGTTGACTGACCCGCTGGTTCGGGACACTTTTGTATATTCCCTCCCTCCAGAAAGCATGGGACAGTCACTACCCAAAGTCATACAAAACAGCAACAGTGATGGGGTACCCCTGTGGGACTGGGCTGCGAGGGCCTGTGACTGCCATCTTGCCATCAGGACTTTACAACTTTCTGGTCTTGCATACTTTATCAAACAAGTTCCCTGAAGGAGCTGGAGATGTGGCCAAGGACTGGGAGCCTCTGGCCAGCAATCAATGGGGAGGTGATCGGTCCAAGGCCAGTGAGGAGCTCAATCCAGCAAGCGGGATTATGCGCCTGGCAGCAGACAGTAATAGGCTACTCATCACCTTGGTCACAGCCTTAAGAGTCCTTAAGGTAAACAGAATCAGTGAGCAGCAATTAGGGTTGCTGTACGCTGCTGAGGGTTGGGACAAGAGGTTACGCATCAATACAGAACTCAGATGCCAAGTACTATTCAGGTGAGATTCTTGAGAGCAGAGAAGGCTGAGGGGTCTAGCTAGGGACTCCACAAAGGATGACGGCAGAGTAAACTGTACACCCTGCCCAGGCACAACCTCTGCCTGTCACTGCTGTGTCCCTGGGGTCTTGTACAATGCCCCATGTATAAGGGAAGCCAAACAGCTACCTGTTGAATGAGTGGAAGATAAACTATGAAATGAACTTTTAAGTCATGGACAGGAACAATAGTTACAACTCTCTAGTTCACTAGAAAAATGAGGACCACTGCACATTTGCAATCAGGCCCTATTTCTTATTCATAGACAACCACAGACCACAAGGAGCAAGTGTTCAACTAAACCCAAAGTGGCTGAGCTGAACTCAATGACTTTATGGTGCTTTGCATCTGCTTTGCAAATGGACAAGAACACATTTGTTTTGATTTCATCTACTTGTCGAAGGGATGGCTTCCCATCACTCTCTGAGGCTTGCATGGCAGGATACACAGGCTCTCATTGCGGGTGTGCTGTCTGCAGAGCTGCTGGCTTCCACCAAGCTTCTGAGATGCTGACCTACAGGCTTTGTCTATGCCTTATGTGTGTAAGTTTCAACCACATAAGCGAACCAAGTTGGTTTTGCGGCTGACATGGGGAATGTACACTTATCCCCAGCAGGTCGGAAGAACAATCTGAGATAAGGGGGCTTGGGATCTGGTCCTGTGCTGGCCACAGACGCACACAGAATGGAGCCAACTTTGGGAGCCCATCCTGCTCTGCCCAAGAGCACAGCCCATTCCAGACAGAAATTTCTTTGTGAAAGTCAAGCTCCCACAGAGGACTTACTAATCTTGAATTCTGTCTACCTGACGTCAGGTCCCTTGTCAATTCCATACCATGCTACCCAGATCTGGAAAAATTCTGACTGGCCAGAATTCTATAAGTAAGAGTGGATCTGTAAGAGAAAAGCTCAGTTCAGAACACCTCATCAGGAATCCCCCACAAGAACTCAACAGTGTTCCTATACACCAGTGAGTGCAAACCTGTCAAAACTTTCAATGAAAACAAACAGCCTGCTGTAGTGTGTGTGCCACAGGTTTGCCACCACTGCTATGAACCACAACGAACTCACCAACAAAGAAATGAGGGAAACAATCTCATTGACAAGTGCTTCAAAAAATAAAATACCTAGGGACCAAGCTCACCAAGGAGGTAAAGGGCCTCTACAATAAAAACTATAGTTCTCTGTTATGATTTGCATCTAGTTGTTGCCCCAAAGCCTTGTGCAGTCATGGGGAGGCTTCTGGAGTTTGTGACTGATTCCTGATCCAGTGCTGGGAGTATGGGTGTGAGTGCCCTGGGCAGATACTGTGCACTGCAATGTGAGGAGGGGAGCGAGGCCAGCTAGCTGCCTGAGCTGCTGCCACTCCCTCTGCTCTCTGCTCTTTGCTGCTGCTGTCAACAGCTGCTCTCTGCCCTGTGCCACTCTGCCTTAGATCAGCTAAGTATGGACTGAAAGCTCCACTAACTGTGAGTTAAATAAACTTCTCCTTCCTTCATTTTGGGTGTCGGATATTTCTCCCAGCAACAAGAGAGACAGAACTGAGACATACTGTGAAAAAAGCAATTGAAGATGACATCAGAAAATGGAAAGACATCTTCTGTTTGTGGATAGGCAGACCCAATATCGTCAAAATGGCCATATTACCAAATATGAAATAGAGATTTAATGTAATCCCAATAAAAACACCAACAGCATTCTTCACAGAACTAGAAAAAAATGATCCTAAAATTTATATGTAACCAGAGGAGACAAAGAGCAGCAAGAGGAAAATCCAGGCAACAAGAAGAAAACAGGAGGCACAACAATCCCAGATTTTGAGCTGGACATGATGGCATATATTTCAAGCCAGCATGTGGGAGGTTGAATCACGATGCCTACTAGTGAGTTCAAGGCCAGCCTGAGCTACACAGCAAGACCCGATCTCAAAACAAAACAAAATACAAAACAATCCCAGATTCCCACTCCTAATACAAAGCTTCAGTAAGGAAAACAACATGACACTGTCAGAAAACAGACATGCTGATCAGTGGGAACAGGACTGGGGATACAGATATCATTCCAAGAACCTTCAGCCATCTGATCTTGGAAAAAGGGCCAACTTATATGCTGGAGGAAACAGAGCCTCTGTAACAAATGCTGCTGTAAGAGATGGATATCCACCTGGAGAAGAGTGAATCTAGATCCACATCTTTCATTTGGTACTAAAGTCAAAATACATCAAAGACCTGCATATAAAAACAAAAGCTGGATAAAGAATGATAAACTTGAAGCCTTCATATTTAAGTGGATGCCCCTTGAAGATACACTTATTAGTGAAATAAACCAGACCCACATCTGTAAATAT
>NW_004524663.1:3968723-3971253 GCF_000260255.1 Octodon degus | reverse complement strand
GTGAGGCCCTGTACCAAATACATAAGATTAAAACAAACAAACTGCTGCAGTCTCCTGAGTCTGCTGAGATGAGAAAATAGATAAAACTCTTGAAGACAGAGATATACACAGACTTTCTGAACAGAAGAACACCAACTGCATAAGAATAATACCAACTATGAACAAATGTGACAAAATCAAATTAAAAGCCTTTTATACAGCAAAGGGAACAACCAGCAGAGTGAAGAGACAACCTAATGACAGAAAAATGGCTAGCTACTTCTCATACAGAGGACTATTATCTAGAACATATAAAAAAACTCAAAAATTTAAATCCCTCTGAATAAAAGACCTAATTACAAAGTGGCCAATTCAAATGGACACTTCTCAAAAGAAGCACTAACAGCCCATGGGCACATGCAAACTTTCAGCATCTTTAGGTATTAGAGAAATTCAAACAACAACGGGACTCCATCTCATTCCATAAAGAATCCCTATCATCACGAACTCAAAAACCAACAAATGCCGGTGAGTTGTGGAGTTAAAGGAACTCTTCCACACTGTTAGTGGGAATGTAAATTAGGGAAAGTATTATGGAAATCAGCATGGAGATTCCTCAGAATAAAGATTCCACTTGACCCAGCTATTCCTCTTCTAGGTGTCTTCCCAAAAGAGTTAAAGGTGTCATAGTACAATGATATATGTGTTCCTATGTTTATAGGAGCATAACTCATAATAGCTGTACCTTGGAAGCAGCTCATAAGCTAATCAACAGATCAACAGATACACAAAATGAGGTACATATACACCATTGAGTACTATTCAGCCATAAAGAATAAATTTGAGTCTTTCCTAGAAAAATGAATGTACCTTGAGACCATAATGCCAAATGAAATAGATCAGACACATAAAGTTAAACATCCTATGGTTTCTCTTATCTGAGAAACTCAAAGTGCAAATAATTTGAAGAGCAAAAGATGATAGGAAGCAGGGAGACAGAGTATGTGGCCACAGGAAGGGAATCTCCTGACGGTGAAGAGGAAGCACTATGGACCAAAAGTGACATGTGTCTATACCAGTGCCCCAAGTTAACTATATTTACTGTGCATCACAATTTATTAATAAAAAGGAAAAAGAAAAAGAAAACCACAGAGCCCTTCAGCTACAAGAGCATTCCTTTCACTTGGCCTTGTAGGCTTGACACCACCACTGCATAGCCAATAGGATGAGACACTGCTAATAAGTCTTGATGAATTAGCACGTGTGCTTGATCTTGGTCAATGGTCTCCTAGCAAAAGTTTTTTAAAAACATATTGTCTAGACACTGAATTTGGGGCAGAAGGGATGACATCAAGGACTTTGAGAGCCAAGATGAATCTAGGGTGTGGTGCTCCTCTAACTTTCTTACATCTTGCTCAACATTAAAAAACAAACAAAAACTATGGGCACATAGAATACGTGATCAGGGCATGTGTGACCATCAGTTCCCAGGGTCCTGCTGATCCCTCCCTCTTAGCAAGAAGGTGTCTGGTTTATGACTAAGAAGGGTTGCTGCTGGAATGATTATCTGTCTCCAAAGGCTTTCTTCTTTGATCTCTTGGCTGGCAAGTAGGATGCCAATAAAAGGTAAAAGCTCTCAGAATGGCGTGCTTACATGTTGCCTTTATCCCTAACTAGTGGGTTAATTTGACTTAACCAGAGAAGTCCTGAACAAAATTGCTGATGATATGATGCTGCTGCTGGTGGAAGCTGGGCACCAGTGTCATCAAGGTGTCTGACCTGGATGGGCAGTGCAGTGGTGCTCCAAGTGCTGGGGACAATAGAGGAGAAACCAGCCCTGAGAAGGACATGGAGACCAGCTCCCCCTACTTCCATTTGCCAATGAATAACCCAGAGAAGCAAATGATCTTTGGTCTTGCAGGAAGCCTACATACCACACTTGTCCTTATTTCATGTTTCCATAGAGGACCCAGCATCTCCAGAACCATCTTACTTCTAGACCCCAGGAAGAAGAAATTTGATAGCTCATCTTACTGATGAGGAAACAGAGATGGAGAAGAAGTCAGGGGTCTGATGCAGCTGGCGGTGGTCTGAGCATAGAAGAGACGAGAAATGATGTAAGCAGGAAGTGAGGGTCTGGTGACACCAGGACAAGAACAACTACACTGCAAACTTGGGAGAGTGAGGTCCTCTTGGCCTACCCAAGAACATTCTCTTGTATGCCTTCTCCCAAGAAAGTGGTCAGCAAAAATATTATTAAAAAGTGTGCTGAGAAAATACATTGCTGCATTAAGAACATGCTGCTAATTATATTTATAATGGGACCATTTTTAATTTGAAAGATGACCATTAGAGACAATTTACATTTGCTAATTCCACAAGACTATGTGGGCCACAAAATCTACCTTGGTTACATCGGGAACATGATGTAACATCTGTGATACAGCAGTTCCTCTCCCAGAACTGCCCTCCCTGCTGACAAAGCCCCAGGACCCTAAGAATAGGAAATACCCAGAAGGCACATTCAGGAAAGAGGACACAATTTTTTTTT
>NW_004524663.1:3963617-3967923 GCF_000260255.1 Octodon degus | reverse complement strand
GGTCACCTCAGGTCCTGATAGTTCGTAGAAAAATGGCTCCTTTATGTTGTTGCTATTGACAACTAAGTTCTACAGTGGAGAGCACTACCCCCACTGGAGGAACACGCTGCCTTGCTGTGGCTCCTCCATCACAGAATCAGCCATTTAATGCACCCAGTAAAGGCAGTTTCTCAAAGCCATTTCACTTTTAAAGGTCATTACCCCATATAATTATTCAAGCCAGTGAAAAAAATCCAACTGCACTTGACCTCGGCAACAGCCCTCTCTTGCTACCAGTGCGCTTGCTGCTACCTTCCCATGAACATCCTGTGTTTTCCAAACCATAACACAGCAGCAAGCCCATGGCTTCTGGACGCTTCGTGCTTCTCCTGGTTGAGGCGCGAAGTCACTGACTAATTAGTCTAATTAGTGCTTCTCACCGTAAGGAGCACAGCTCCCGCCTGGACCTACTTTTTATTCCTTTGTTCTCACATGTGGGATGAAAGCCAAGAGGAGGTGTGCAGGCCTACTACAAACACCACCTCAAATTAAGATGAAAAGCTTAATGCACTTCCCTGACCTAATGCACTTATTACCTGTTCAAATGTCTCCTGCAGGCAGAGCCACGTCACGGACACAGGTGCGCATCCTTCCTGTGTTTTACTCAAGAAAAGAGTAAAACGAGATGATCTCTGTGTAGTGAGTGAGCTCTGGGATGATTCCGTCTCTTATTTCAATTTAAGGCAAAGAACTACACAATAGTTTTAAAATTGATACTGTTTTATAGCTTAGGACAAATTTGAAAGGCCTTTTCACTCCCTCCCCCCACTGCCCGCTCTTCTATCACTTTCTTCTACAATCATAAATAGCACATGACTGCTTTCACTTTCCAATTTTAGACAGTTATTGGCTTCTACTATAAATTATTAAGGTCTACCTCTTTTATGCTATCCGTTCCTTCGTGCTCGCAATGTTATACATTTGGTTCATCACTGTTTCGTTTGCATTCTGAAGATTACACCTATGCTCTTTGCTGCTGCGCCACATGCAGACTATTAATGCATTTCTTCCTTGTTTGTAGCAAGGTAAATAACTCAATTGTTTTTTGATCTGCTTAGGTTTCTATGTACTGATCAATAATTTATGCCAAATTCTTCTAAAACCATGTAAAAGTCCTATCGGTCTAAATATATCAGGAAATGATACCATGCTGTACCTTCTAAAGACCTACTAGCTGCAGCCCTCCAAGCCCTGCAACCTTGTCACCTGAGCTATCATATTCCTGAGACTTTTTTTTTTTTTTGGTGCTGGGGATTGAACTCAGGCCCCTGAGCTGTCTCCCCAGCCCCTTCCTGAGACTTCCTGGAGAGTCTGTAGTGCAAATTCTCACAAACACTTGGGAGAACAGAGCACACAGAATCCCCATCAGGGCATCAGTCATGACTGACCTGGCTCTTCTACTGTAACAAATCGCCCAGCCCTGCATGTGTCAGCTCGCTGTGGTCACACGGACCTGCGCTGTGCTGACGGAGATGCCCCCACCGTAATGCAATGCCCCATCTAACACAAGTTTCCGAGTGGTCCTCCACTAGGAAGAGAGTGGGATGTAAAGTGTTCCTACACAGAAACAGCGCACTTCAGGGCTCGCATTTCACTGGCCGTGCCCCCTAGAAGTTTCCAGGGCATGAGGAAGCACAGTCCTCTTCATAGTTGAAAGGTTGTGAGAGCCAACAACACTGGGAAAGCTCTCTGTCTAGCACAACCAGTCACAAAATTTTAAACATAATCTACCCTTTCCTATCTTTCTAGGCTTTTTATTACTTTCTATCTCTTAATGTAGTTTTAGGAGGGAGTAGGCAGGAGCACCACTTCAGGACGCACGCATACCCCTCAAAGCAGCCCCCGTCCCCCACGCCTGCTCTCTGCCATCTCTGACCCTGCCCTACCACGAGGGCTCTGTTCTCAGAGTGCAGGCCCCCTCAAGAGACATCAGTAGGGTTGGAACTTTTCAGAACAGGACGTTCATTATCAAGATGTCTAGGAGATAGAAGATAGCTCTCACACTTATAACCTAGAAGCACATTCTTTTTTTTTCTCTCGAAAAAACAATTATTTTTATCCAGCACTGAGCATGTGCGAGTTCTGTAAATTCTTGCAGATGAGCAATCCTATCCTGTTCTAATACAATTTACCAGCAAACAAACACTACCTTGTACCATGTACAAAGTGCTGAGGTTTAGAAGACTTAAAAGCAGACTCAACTCGTACCCATTATCTCTGGTGAGTGGTAGTACAGCGCTGGTTTTCCTCTATTCCTCCACTGTAGTTTCTCATATTGGCATTTTGAGAACACACCTCCTTATTAACATAAGAATTCAGGCCACTTCTCCAAGTCTGCTGACCGGAATCACAGGCAGCTCCTTTTGTTAGCCCTGCACTGTTGCTAGTACTGGTTGTTTAAGCCCACCTATCTTACATGAGAAAGCAGCTCGGGTACCACCCTGGTTGTTAACCTTTTATGTGCTTAAGAATTTCAGGGAGATGGTTAAGACCAAGATAAAGCAAAACCTATATAACAAAAAATGTAACTTTTTTATCTGACAGTCAAATCCCTTCAGGATTTACCCTGAGACCCTGTACAGCAGTTTGTAGATCTTTTGTCAGTGAACCATCCAGCTGACAAGTATAAAAACGAGGTATAAAAAGTAAAGTGATAGCTGAGCTATAAAAAGCTCAAGTCAACTTCTGATATTGCCAGGCCTATGGATAACCCACTACTATTATAGACTACTGGACTATATTGGATTACTCTGCTGAATTCATGCACCTACAATATATGAATGGCAGTGGAATACCCATCTCTGACAAAAGTAAGCAAAAAAGGAGGATATAAATGAAGGTCCATTTTGTAATTAAAAAGAAAATATATATATTTTGTATACACAAAGTAGTTAGCATAGATACACAGCTACTTTCTCTTAATTCAATGAGAAGAAAGATTTGTACTAATAGTGTTTAGACAAAATATGTCTGCATCTTGTACTATCAAAAACTACTACAAAGACAATATGCAATGTATTAATTATTGTAACTGTCCTATTAACCTATTTTGAAACTGTCTTGTTGCTTTTTTCTCAATAAAATATTTTAAAAAAAAAGAATTTCAAGTAGAATTTACAAAACAAAACACCAGATCCGGGGGCCCCACCTCGGGCACTCAGGGCTGGGAAATGAGGACAGCTGTGTATTTTTAATGAGCTTGCCACCTTCCCATCACACTGCTCTTGATGGTGACTGTGTTTTCTATAATACCATTCATGGAATGAGTGTTTGATGCTAACGTGGAATTGCACCATCAAAGTAGTACCAAATGAAGGTCTGTCCTATAAATATAGCATAGCAGAGGAAATATAGAGCACAGCTTTGAGCAGCTTAAAAGTGACTGGAGGATATTTTGAAGTACAGATTTTGGGTCTGTATCAACTATTCATCACCCAGTAAGCCCTACTAACCAATTTCTTAGCATCAAGATGAATTTCTGATGGTATAGGTTCCTAAGCAGCTATAATTAGCTCTATGTTTGGAATGAAATGTCGCACAAGAGGATTATGTTGTCCTAGTTCAAATGAATAAAAGGCAGGCTGGGCCCAGCCCTGGGCTGTGCTCGTGGCTCACAGTGAAGCTTCAAGGGTCACTTGGCTGAGCAGGTCATTTCACAGGGCTGGCTTCAAAGGAGGAGGCCATCAGCAGAGGCCAGCTCCTGGACTGAGCGCTTCTGCAACCCTCAGATGGCTTTTCAAGTTTCTAAAAGGACGTGCCACCCAGCCTCTTGCCAGCTCCCTCCTTTTGAAAAATCTGCTCTATTTCCACCTCATTTGCAAAATGAGAGCTACAATCTTTCCTAGCTGTCAGGAACTTAGGGGGAACACTCCACATGAGCATACAGATGCCTGAGAATACCTGGACCAGCTGACCCAGTGCTGCCTCCTTTTTGGGAGGGCTGCACTTGCCTTGTGGACCTGTGTTCACCCACTCCTGAAAAGGTGTTACAGATCCCTTCAGCCAACAGCAAATGCTAACTGCTCTAAATGGGAGGCAAGTGGCACTGCTTTGACCTGCATAGCCCTTCACGAATTAGTAAAATGCACAAGGAGCTTCCAATAATGGCTTCTCACTCCAAAAGACAGAGGGAGAAACAGCCTGGCACCAGCCCAAAATACCAAATTAGGTGGAGTTTAACCTCTTGACCCTTCTCTGACACCATGCTCCAATTTTAAATGAAATTGTTTAAAAATTACTCAAGAGAATGGAAATGGAAGAATTGGGA
>NW_004524663.1:3960990-3962592 GCF_000260255.1 Octodon degus | reverse complement strand
GATCCGCTTTACATATACCAATATTTTGCCTATTTTGGGATCCATATTTTGAGATCCCCACTACATGAAGCCACTCTGCTGTTGTCCCCCATAACCTTAATAATTCCCTTACTTCCTTCCCGCACAACGATCTGATGGCCACAGCGTCTCCAATACACTGTCCTTCCCCTAGTGAAACAGTGCCTTTCTCTCCGTGCGATAATCCTTTCCTATATAAAGTCTCTCTTTTCTCAATCCTGATCTCATTTTTGCCATTATAAAGTTTAAAAAATTAATATATGCTATGTACATAAACCAACTCTCCCACGATGATGAATGTAATCATTATGTACTGTGGAAGTGTACTAATAAAATTTAAAAACATGCAAATTCTAGTACCCTACACCAGATCTTCTGAATGAGCAACTAGTTGGTGAGAGGCCTTGTGCCTCGGAAACTACCTCTCAACCCCTCACAGGTCTGAGGAGTGCACTGGACGCTAACCTTCTCCAGTGTCGCTGTGCTAAGGCTTATGGTGGAGAGGTTCTTAGCACTCCCGCAGGTTCTTTATCCCATGACACGCAGGGCCACGTAACTCCCGTCTCCCCGCCGCCCCCGCCGCGACGCCACGCGTGGAGCTGCGTCAACCTGAAGGCGCCCACACTTACGTCTCCATCCGCCGGCCTCTGGTCATCACAGTCCCTGGTGGGGCTAATGTCTTGGCGCATGACCCAGATGGGCTCTTTGGGCTCGTCGGGGGTGTAAGGCGAACGGATGGTCCTGGTTTTCACCTCTTCAATGGCCTCCTTGATGTCCTTGATGGCCAGCGAGATGGCGTCCCTCTTCTCCTTGCTGTATCGCTGTCCTCCCTCACCGCCGCCCGCCGGGCCGGCCGCTCGCTGCTGCCCCACTTGCGCCTGCAGCCCTGGGCTGTCCGGGCGGCCCTCGCCCGGGGTGGGGGCGCGCTCCAGGTCCTGCTCCGCCTCGGGCATGTCCTCGGCCGCCTTGTCCAGGCTCTGCGAGCTCATGCTCTGCTTGACCTCGGCCACGATCTGGTCGATGTCCTCCTCCTGCTCGTAGCTGTCCATGCGCGGGTAGGGCGCGAACTCGGCCTCCTTCTCGGGGCTGTCGGACTCGCCGTCCGAGCGCTCGTCGTAGTGGTGCAGCCGCGCGCCCAGGGCCTCCTGGCGGTAGGCGGCCGCCTCGTCCTGCTCCTGCTGGTACAGCCGCAGGCCGTCGCGCGCGTCCAGCTCGGGCGCGTCCCCGATCTCCTCGTACACGTGCTCCTGCAGCCCGCCGTAGTCGGCGTAGGGCTCGGCGTAGGGCTCGTCCTCGCCGCGGTGGAAGAGCCGGTGCGTGTAGACGTAGCCGGAGTAGGCGGCGTTCACCGCCTCCTCGTGCTCCAGCGAGTGGAAGTGCAGGTGGTCGGGCAGCGCGCGGCGGAGCGCGGCCTCGGCGTGCTCGGCCTCCGCCTGCTCCGTGTACTCCTCGGCCTCCGGCCGGTAGTGCACGGCGTACGCGCTCTCGTCCTCCGCGTCCTGCGCGCGCTCCGCTTCGTCGCCGTCGCGGGCCGCGGCGAGCACGTCGCCCTCGGCGGTGTCGCTGTGGTTGTGGAAGCCGCTC
>NW_004524663.1:3951661-3960885 GCF_000260255.1 Octodon degus | reverse complement strand
GACGACGGCGCGCCCGCGCGGGGCCCGGCCCGGGTAGCGCTGCGGCCGCGGGGCCTGCTGCTCCTCCTCCGCCTCGGTGTGCTCCAGGTCGGCCTCCACCGACTCGTTCACCTCCCCGCCGGCCGCCTCTTCGGCCGCCTCCACCTCCGCGGAGCCCTCCGGGTGGTTCATGGTGGGCGTGGGAGAAGGCTGGGAGAGGCGGCGCCGGCTCACTGCGCTCTCATTTTGCTGCGCCGGCCTGGAAAAACAAGAAGGGAAGAGGCTGTTACTCAGTCCACGGTAGTTAAAGAGCCGAGAGCTACCATAACGATAAAAAACAAGTGCTATTGATTCCAACTGAATCTAGGTCAGTTAAAACATGATTGCAAATTGGAGCCCAACCTGATGGTACGCAGCTCATTTTCTCCCACGCATGAATATCATAATTTGTAATTACACACGACTCGTTTAATTGCCTGTTGGCATCCTCCCTTCCCCACACTGCGAGTCTCCGGAGCGCAGTGTTCTCCATCACGCATGCTATTCAGGTTCCGTTTCTGACGTACATGAATAAAGAGTACTACTAAATTGAATGGGTCAATTGGCACATTTTCCATCTGCTGAAGGATAAATCTCTCAATTAAACCAGGATCCTAGATACTTCAGAAGCAATTCTTTAAATAAATTCCAAGGGAAAAATAATTTTGAAAACCCATTTTGCGGCCTGGGAGGCAGCGGTTCTGAGGGAGACCATTAACCCTTCGTGGGGCCCCTTTTAGTTCTCCTACTGCTGGCTTTGCTGTCTCTGATGAGTGGCTGAGTTTTCTGGACACTTGGGAAGAGACGGGACTCATCCTAAATGCAGGGTGTGAACAGCTGTTACACATGGCCAAATAGTTTGGGGAGTGCTAAGTTAGTTGTCTTTTTATTGTGAATGCTAAGGGAAGATACAGAACACAAGGTCTCCTTCACTTGGTTGACGGAGACCCTGGTTTTGCCCTAGCGTCTGGAGTTCTGACAAATATAAATACTAGCTGGGTTCCAGTACTGGCAGCCTTCTGCCCTGGCTCTAAAGTTCTAAGACTCTAAGACTTGTCATACAGCTGGAACTGGATTAAATGGCTGATTTTAGAAAGATGGGTGTGTCTCGTTACACGTTTCTAGAGAAACTTGTAGCTACGTAGATTTGGTTCCAACATCTATCTTTTTATTTTATTTATTTATTTTTTCTTTTTTGAGATAGGGTCCCATAATGCAGTTCAGGCTGGCCTTGTGCTCACTTTTGTTTTTGTTTTTGATGTATTTGGTACAGAGTCTCCTTACGCAGCTTGGACTCATAGTGATCCTCATATTTTCAGCCTCCCCAGTACTGGGATTACAGGTGTACACCACCATGGTGGGTCTCAGTGGCTGGCTCAGTGTGCCTGGGGGCAGGGCCAGCATGGCACGTAGTGCTAGGGATCGAACCCCAGTCTGTGCACTTGCTTAAGCAGGCATTTAGTGCACTGAGCTATCTCGCTGGCCCTGATGCTCACTTTTATAGCTCTCAGGCTGGTCTTGAACTCTTGAATGCTGGGACTATAGGCATGGGCCACCATGCTTGGTTCTCAAATTTCTTACCAAATAGCTTTACAGCATGATCTGTGGGTGGTGCCTGTGAAAATAGATACCACAGAAGTAAAAATAGGCAGGATCCCTAGTATTCCATGACACATGTGATAAATGGGTTTCACAGTGTGTGTGGTGTATGGTGTATGATTGTAATCGCAGCACGCAGAAGGGAGGCTGTGGTAGGAGGGTCTCCACAGGTGCAGGCCAGCATGGCCTACATAGTTCAAGGTCAGCCTGAGCTACATAGCGAGGCCCTGTCAGAAAACAGAGGACGGCGGCAGCAAACAGCCTGAGTTCCATGTTCTTTTGGAAAGTTTTTTTTTTTTTTTTTTTTTTTTTTCAGAACCAGGGATTGAACTCGGACCCTTGCGCTTGCCAGGGAGGAAAGTCTGTCTTATAAGTGGGCAAATGGACTGCACATAAATTCTTCAGCACAATAGCAGACAGCTTGCTTCGCCTCCAAATCCTGGGCTCCCTCTCCTGTAAGGGCCAAGAGCACCACAGGCTGTTTCCTGACCTCCTTCCCCAAAGCACTGAATGAGTCATTGCTTTAGTAACTCATGGCTGGTCCTCAGGGCCCCTCCCTGTCTTGGTCTGTCCTCCCTGATCGGTTCTTTCCTTCACAACTTTCTCAGCCCCTTCCAGACAATTTTCTCTCCTGCAGCTTTGTGATCTTCCTAAAACACAAACTTCCACACCACAGTCCCCAAACCTTCCCTGTTTCCCCTGTCATGCACAGCATAGATGCTTACCCCTGTGCCCTGTGCTACTGGGCATTTGCCACGTGACACCTCGCTCAGTTTTCACCTGAGCCTAAGGAATCATTTTGACTCTTTTCGCAAATGAGGCGAAGGGGGCATGGGGAGGTGAGGTCACTGCCTGGTTTGCCTGCATGGTAAGGAATGGTGTTGGCATTTGAGCTCTGGTTTCTAGCTATTGCTCCTATTCCTGGAAAAACTGGTTCTTGGGTCACTCTGATCTTCCAACCCACCTCCATGCCTCATCTGCAATCTGTTTCAACTGCCCAAAGTCCTGGTGCTACATCTCACTGCCTTCCGTGATTGAGGGGCATTTTTCATCTCTAATACTTTGTGGCAAATCTTTTGTGTTTTCCCCAGAGCAAGTCCATACTTGACGAGTGTCCAGTAGGTGACAGGCTCTGGGCCATGTATGGGGGCCCGTGGAGGCTGAGCAAGATGAAGCTTGCAGGAAGCCATCTCCTCTCATGCACTGGGGAGGACAAAAGGAAAGACGAGGGGGCCAGACAGCAGCCATACAGGAAGTAAACAAGGTAACTTCCCAGTTAAATATTTTATGAAGAAAACACACACTGGTGGTGGCATGGAAAATGACTGAGGAGCAAGTGTTATGATGATCATGGCCAGAAAAGGGAACAGCTAGCTGAGGGCTGAATGAGCAGAACGGGCTGCCTTTGAGCTCAGGGCAAGGCACTTGAAGTTAGCAAGGGCTTGCTGTATTTAAGGATGAAAATGATGTCTATGAGCCAGCATGGAGTGTGGACCAGTGTGACTGGAGAAGAGGATGGAGATGGGGAAGAGGCTGAGGAGCCAGGCGTATCGTGGTGAAGGGTCTCCTTTCCAGGGCAGTGGATGTTAGTGGGAGTTAAAGAAGGGGAGCAGTGAGGTGAGGCCCAATTAGCACTCCCCCGCCATGTGCTCTAACCTGTCCGTGCTCTAACCCTGCTCTAACCTATCATCCATGTGTCTCATTCATCTCTCCTGCCATTCTGCACAAGAGTGCCTTAGAAATATGAGGTGCTCAGTGCCAAACACAGAGGGTAAGTGAATCCCCTCCCTTTCTGACCCAGCAGCCAAGGCCCATCAGACAATGGCAATTGGCTGTTGGGAAACTCACTCCCTCTTTCCACCTTGAAGCTTTGTTGCACATATCCACCTCCTTCCACTTCTGATGTTTAAGGGCCCAAAGCACGCCAGTGATTCAGTACCTTCCTACATTTGAGTGTGTTGATCCAGTTAGGCTTTTTGAGCATATTCCCAGCACTGTGCAGGGAAAAGGATGTTTAAAAGTTTTTAAGCCACAGTCCAAGCCTTCTATGGCAGATAGTTTTAATAATTATACTACCTGATGATAAATGTAGAATAAAAATAGGTTCAAGATACAAAGGAGCCTTGAGTTACAGCAATCGAACAGCAGCATCACCATGTGAATCTAGTTTAGTGCTGTTGCTCTCATGGGCTCTGGATTCCATGAGCTCATTCACCTCCTGGGCACTGAGGCCTAGGGACAGTAGCGTCACCCCCATGGCAACCTTGGTGAGGGTGATGGCGCAGCTGCCTCTGGCGGGCCAGGCACAGGGCGGCAGCAGCAGCTGGTTGAAGAAAATCCTTCCTTTCTACATGAAGGAGGGGTGTCCCAGAAGACAGAGCCAACAGTGTCCCCTTCATAGGGCACCTACACAGCATGAAGAGGGGTGTAGCAAGGGGTGAGGGGCTTCAGGCTGCCAGCAGGAAGCATAGGTGGCTCTCCAGCTCCTCGTTCTGAAATAGTCCCAGGCCTGGCCAGAAAAAGCACACGGAGGGAAAGCCACTGCAGTGCATCCTTCAGAATAGTGCATCTCAGGATTCAGCAGTCAGGCCCGTGTGCCTCAGAATGTTGGCTGAAGCTCCCCGTGATTTGCGATTGGTAGAACAGGAGGCTGTAAATTACTTTCCTTCTTCCTTTAGTTGTTGACCAGAATTTCAAGTATGCTATTCCCTTTAACACATTCAGAAAGGCCTGACTGAAGATAAGATAGGATGTAAAAAGGAACAAAAAGAATCACACTGGGTTGCTAATACACAGGGTACTCTGTGTGTGTGTGTGTGTGTGTGTGTGTGTATGTGGTCAGGGATGGGTGTTGGTGAGGGAAAGCATATGAAGGGGGAGGAGGAGGAGGAGAAATGGGAAGTGAAGGAAAAAGATATACTAGCTGCCATACTCTCCCTTTAAAAACAGAGTAATAAAGTTATTCCATTTGCATCAAGTTTTATATTTGCATATATTTAAGGCTTTATATTTTTGTGACATCTTTAGATGGTAGTGGACCACCTGCTGCACCACACTTTCATTTATACTTGCCACTGGACCTGCCTCCTAGCACCTGCCTGGCACAGGGGCTGGATCCTGATTCTTCCCAATAATCCCTGGAAGATGATCTACTTAAGCTCACTTCCCATGGATTTAATGAGTGTTTTCTCACTTTCTCCACTGGGGTAGGAAGTACTGCCTCACTTCTTAGACCGAAACACTGCCTGGACATGGACTGTCATAGGCTGATGTCGGTCACCCAGCGTTGGTGGGCAGCATATAATCCTGAGACTGAGGTGAAATGTTAGTGTCCATATATCATCAACCAATTGTGTCTGCTCCAGAGGATGCCGTATGTCACTGCCCATCCACATAATAATATAGTCAGGGAGCTTATTCATTCTCATACAAAGGATGAGAGAGTGTAAGGATGGGAGTTCGATCCCTGGGCCTACCATGCTGGCCCCACCCCTGTGGTGCACTGAGATGGCAATTGAGACTGGGTGTGGTGGCACACGCCTGTAATCCCAGCTCTTGGGAGACTGTAAAAAGGTCAGTCACTTGTGTGCTTCTCTATCCCATAAGAAATGCTTCCTGCTATGAATTACAGCTGTTGTGAAACATCTACCAGAGACTCCGAAGACCACCTGGAACCCTACTTGAAGCATTAGCTCTTTTTTTTTTTTAAATTTAGGACAGGGTGTACAGGGTCTCACTGAGTAGATCACACTCACAGTGATTGACCTGTTTACAGCCTCCCAAGAGCTGGGATTACAGGCATGCGCCACCACGCCCAGTCTCAATTGCCATCTCAGTGCACCACAGGGGTGGGGCTGGCCCGGCAGGCCCAGGGATCCAACCCCCGGCCCCTGCACCTGCTTGCAGGCGCTTTAATCTGCTGAGCTATTTGGCCAGCCCTTAAAGTATTAGCTCTTCAAAATGGATCTATTTGCAAGAATAACATAAAAGACAGAAATAAAGAAGACTGGAGTTCATGAAACCTTAATTTCCTTTGGAAATCACATTTAGTGGTAACGGGAACTCAAAGATGGATACGAAACACACTTCTCTTTCCTGAAATCATTTTGAGTTTAGGTAAACTTACATGGTCAAAAAACCCTCCTCCAACACACATCTTACATCAGTAAAACACTGTGCTTCCCTAGATGTCCTTGTGCCTGGAATTGTCACAGCAGCCGGGCAGACAGTGCTGGTGATGAGTGCAGAGCAAGGCAAATGCCTGTGTCCTTGGCCTTCTCCAGCTTGGATGGAGACGTGCGGCTGCGCATCTCCAGACCCCCGAGAATGGCTGTGCCTTTGTACCTGCTCTGCCCGCACTGCGGCCCCAGGAGCTCTCTGGGTGTTGGCTTCAGTCTGGGTTTGGCCAATGGGGAGCTCTAGTGAGACATCAGAGCACATGAGGGATCTGAGATTGGAGTGTTCTTCCTGTTTCCTCCCTGTAAAGGCATTTCTAGGGGACAGCAATCTGCTCTGGAGGTGCACTCGCTGGGCTTGTATGATGGCTCATTCCCCTTCCCTGTAGGGCACAAGGGTAGTGAGGTCCCTCATAGCGCACACCTCTGTACACGGTCCCTCTACTAAGCCCTCTGCCTCACTGAATGTTACCTAATTTGAGTGCCTCCTACACTTCACACTGGGCCCTAACTGATGCCAACCATGTGCTACTCACATTGGTGGATGGGAAGAGAAAAATAAATAGTTGGTATATTTAAAGACAAATATAAAAACCTACAAAGAGCACAGCTACAGTAAAAATCACATAGGTGATGCCCTAGTGGGAAATCCAGCAGCAGGTTCTGCTGTGTCCCAACCTACGTCTCCTCCAGAGGCTGAAGACACGCAAGGAATTGCTGCAGGAAATCCACCTGGGAGCCTAGTGGGTGTACAAAGCCTGCCTGCCTGCCTGCCTGCCTGCCTGCGGCTCAGCCTCTACCTCTCCCCTCTCCACAGAGCAGAGGCCACTGGACTCTCTTTCACTACCATCCTAGCCCGTCCCCGGCTGACTCAGCTTTTCTCTCGTGGAGCAGGAGCTGGCCCCTGGTGGCACCTCTGGTGATGTGGGGCTCCCTGTAGACCATCTGCTCCATGCTGGCTGTCTCATTACCTTTGATACTCCATTTCTGGATCAAGAACACCAGTGGCTTGTTTGGCCATCACTTTCTGATAACTGCTATATCCCTTAAGAGGGCAGGCTGCCAGCTGGCCTACACTTCCATCTGCACTTGCAGTGAACTGCACCTGCCTTCTAGCACCTGCCCGTCTCAGATGAGCGGATCCTGGTCCCTCTCAGCAAGCTGCAGCTGCCTACACGAGCCCGACTCAAGGACATTTCCTTTGCTTAAAGCCCTTGGCTGTGCCTTTAGTTTTGGAATAGCTTTCAAAGTTAATTTACAGTGTTGGAAGTTAGTGGCAAATCATTTTCAATATTTCATTGTAATATTTAGTTATGTTATTAGATTTTTAAACCTGAAATGATATATTATCACCTTACATAACAGAGTTGATTATAGATTGTGCTTGAAATTATTCAAATAGCAAGTCTAACCCTGAAGGTTGATCCTACCATCTACTGGTTAAAGGACAGATTTGAGGGACAAAACGCCTGACTCTCAATCACAGTTTTATCTCTTGCTCGCTCTTTGACTTTGGGTAACTTAGAGCAAATGACTTCATTTTATCATTTGTAAAAAGGGGATAATAATAGTTCTTATAGCACAGGCTTAGTTTAAGGATAATATTAGTTAATGTACTTAGGACATCTGATATAGCTTAAGTGCTTTGTAACATTTATTAATGTAGTTTTTGTAATATTAGTATTAACAAATCAATCTATAACTTAAAAAGTAAACATTAAAATACTATTAGGCACAACTGTAATCCCAGCCTCAGTAGTGTGCAACTGTAATCCCAGCCTTTGGAGGCTGAGTCAGGAGGCTTACCATGAGCTTGAGCCTAGCCTGGGCTACATAGTGAGTTGATGGATAGCCTGAGCTATATAGCAAGACTGTATCTTGAAAAAAAGTCTTTTTTATTAATTTTATTGAGAAACAAATAGCAATGAGACAGTTTCAAAACCGATTAGTAGGACAGCTTCAATAATTAATACATTGCATATCATTGTCTTTGTAGTGGTTATTCATAGTATAAGAGGCAAACACTATTAGTACAAATCTTTCTTCTCATTGAATTAAGAGAAAGTAGCTGTATATCTATCCTAACTATTTTGTATATACAGATACAAAATGGTCCTTCATTTGTATCCCGTTTTTGTTTAGTTTTGTCAGAGATGGGTATTCCATTGCCATTTAAATATTGTAGGTAAGTGAATTCAGCAAAATAATCCAATATAGTCCAGTAGTCCATAATAGTAGTGGGTTAACCATAGGACTGGCAATGTCAGAAGTTGTTGACTTGAGCCTTTTATAGCTCAGCATATTAATATGGCTTTACTTTTTATACCTCATTTTTATACTTTTCTGATAGATGGTTAAGACCAAGATAAAGCAAGACCTATATAACAAGAAATATAATTTTTGTATCTACCAAGGTCAGTCAAATCCCCTCAGGATTTACCCTGAAACCGTGTACCGCAGTTTGTAGATCCTTTGTCAGTGTCAACCATGTGGATGAGTCACAGCCATTGCTTGACCAATTTGCTCTCTGGGAAAGCCTGAGAGAATGTTTTCTTTCCATGTGACTCTCTTTAGGTACACTCTACATCATCAGTCATTTTCTTTTGTGACCCTATAATCTCCTTGATCAGAAAATTTGGGACACAACTGAGTTACAGGATGTTTTACAGTACAGGTTCTCCTATGTCCTGAGTCCTCACTGACCTTGAAAGGCTAGGGCCAAAATGTTGGCTGTCCTTGCAGCCCCTTTCTTTTTTTTCTTTTTTAATGCATTTATTTTTATTGCTTTTCCATAATTTTATTCAGAGACAAATAGCAATGAGACAGTTTCAAATCAAATTGGTATGACAGTTTCAATAATTAACACATTACATTTTCTCTTCCTAGTGGTTATTTGCTGTACAAGATGCAGACATGATATCCTATTTAGAAACACTATTACAACAAATCCCTCTATTCATTAAGAGAATGTAATTATATATCTATCCTAACCATTTTAAATACACAGATACAAAATGGACATTCATCTGTATACCCTTTTTTATTCAGTTCTGTCATTTGAATATTATAGGTGTGTTAACTCAGCAAAATATTCTAAAAGAGTCCAGTAGTCCATGATAGTATTGGGTCTTCTGCTTCACTGGCAGTGTCAGAAATTGTTGACCTGAGTCCCCTACAGCTCAACATAACACCATGGCTTTACTTCTCATACTTCATTTTTATACCTTCCTGCTGGATGGTTAAGACCAAGATAAAGCAAGACCTATGCAACAAGAGTTGGAGCTTTTGGATCTGATAAGGTCAGTCAAAACCCCTCAGGATTTTTCCTGAGATCCTGTACCTCAGATTGTAGATCCTCTGTCAGTGTCTGCCATGTGGATGAGTCACGGCCATTGCTTGGCCAATGTGCTCTCTGTGAAAGCCTGAGAGAAT
>NW_004524663.1:3950315-3951210 GCF_000260255.1 Octodon degus | reverse complement strand
AGACAAGCTTATTGTTATTACCATACAACCTAGGCTGTTAAGCTTAACCTCACTATCTGTCTGCATATCAAACATCTTAGGTGTAACATGGAACAGGTATTTTTCATCAAGTATTGATATGTTAAACTTTAAGTCCCTACAGAATATGATGAAAAAACATTTAAAAAATTAAAATACATTTTAAACATAGGCATAAAGAATTATATAATTTTTTTGTTTACACATAAGTCAAAAAATCTAACCATATACAACCTTATAACAGGACAGTACCACAACATTCCTTTTCCTGTCTCCTGCCTTCATTCACCACTCCCTTCTTTTAGAACAATTATCCACCCAAGAGACACCATGGCAGCAACTGGCTTGTCATGACAAGCAGCCCATATTCAGAAGACCAGAATGACAGGCTCTCCAAGCATGAACCTACTATTATAAATTGCCATCTTCAGTGCAGTAGCTTAGTTCACAGGTGTCTGTATATATAGTTAGTCAGGGTAAGAATCTTTCCAATTAACTGCTATATTCAAAAAGCTTGTGGAGATTCTCAGGATCATTGCCTTACCCCTCTTCTATATATAACTGTATGGTTTGCCACTGTCATGTTTCTTAGCTCTTCTCTTTGCTCTCTTTTCATTGTCTAGTCCTCAAGTTCTTGCTTTCCTTTTAGTTGTATTATACCTTTCTATTTGTTTTCTTCTTTTGAGTTCTTATACTAGGGAAACTATATTATATTTACACATGTGTGTCTGGTTTATTTCACTTATGAGTATATCTTCAAGTGGCATCTACTTCAATATAAAGGCTTCAAGTTTATCATTCTTTATAGCTGAGTAATACTCCGTTGTATAAAAATACCACATCTTTTTCATCCATTCCTCAGGTGATGGGCATCTTG
>NW_004524663.1:3946876-3950047 GCF_000260255.1 Octodon degus | reverse complement strand
GCATGTCCATAATGGTTGCACCAGTCTACATTCCCACCAGCAGTGGAGAAGGGTTCCTTTTTCTCCACAGCCTGTCCAACATTTGTTGTTGGGTGATTTCTTTATGATAGCCTTTCTTTCTGGGGTGAGATGATATCTCAATGTTGTTTTAATTTGCATTTCATGGATGGCTAATGATGTAGAGCATTTTTTCACATATTTATTCGCTTCTTTAATTTCATCCTCTGAGAAGTGTGTGTCCATCTCGGATGCCCATTTCTGGACTGGGTGCAGCCCTTCTTAAACAGAAGTTTGTGGTACCGGGGAGTGAACTCAGGACCCTGAGCTTGCTAGGCAGGTGCTTATTCTACTGAGCTATCTCCCCAGCCCTGAAAAAAAACTCTTGAGAAGGATTTTTTTTGGCTGGCTCAGGCTGCCTTAAGGGCAGACCTGGTAAGGCATGAAGAGCTGGGGATCAAACCGAGGTGCCCTGCGCCTGCTTGGGTTTGCCCCAGCAGGCACTGAAACAACTGTGCTCACCAGAACACACTCTCCCCCACAAAAAAGTCTTGAGCACACAAAACATTTATTCATATTAGTGTTCCCTAAATAAGGCTTTAGAGCAATAGAAAACAAGCAGTCAAGCTACTTGTAATCATTTTGGAAATAATCCTAAATATAAATAAATCCATCAAATAATAATCACACACACTTACCTATGCTAGGCACTGTCTATATGCACGTTGCTTTAGCACTATGTTTCTAGCCAGCACACCCGTCCTCCTGGGAATTGTTATCTCCATTTGCTGATTGTGCAGCCAAAGCTCAGAGAGCTGAACTAAATTGTCCAAGGTCATCCAGGACTGAAAGGAGCAGAGAAGGATCCTCTGGCTCTCAGTGCTCACGTTCTTCCTATTGCATTACACGCAGTCTGGAAAGTGATGTGATTGATTTTTTTTTTTAAACAAACATCTAAATTGGCATAATCCCCTTTAGAACAGTCACCTTGGCAGACTCTACACTTACATGTTCCAAGGGCACTGCATTTTTTCGGAACCCTTGGGTGCTCCTGCATTGGAATTGATTTCAAACTGGGTTTCAGGGCTTCGAAACTACCAGCAAATCATTTTCCATATTCTATAGTCATATATGATTTGTGTCATCTAGACCTATCAATGCACCTTGTTTACAAGATTTAGCCAGGCATGCTTTTTCTTTTTCTTTCTTTCTTTTTTTGTCATCTGTCTTGTTTTGTGCATGCTTTTTGATATTTTTCAAATATTAAATCTGACGCTAAAGGATGTGGATGAACAACAGCCAAGACTTTGAAAGACTGTGGGTCAGGCTGTGAAGTTAATTCCAAAGGATGGTTTTAATATGGGTTTGGTCAATGAGCACACCTTTAACATCAGGCCGTGTCCTCCCAGAGGAAGCCCTAGGACAGAGGCTAAGAGGTGAGCGCACTTCTGTGAGATTACTGTGAAATCCAGTTCATTACTTTCACCCCCCCCTTGAAATCTTTGGCTAGTGCTAACCAGACAGGAAAATTAATTTGTCCACTTCAATTAATTGAATGGTGGCAACCACAAAGCTGGCCGAGATTAAAGGGAAATTTCTAAACTTCTGAAGATTTCTTTATCCTCTAGTTCTTTGTCTAGCATGTTAATCACCAAGTCATTCATCATTTTGATGGCAATATAAAACCTAAAATCATCATAAAGCAATCACAGACAATAAGAGGGGAAATCTTGCAGGTTTTATAGAAAACTCAAAGGGAAATGCTCCGGAAATCAAAGCCTATTAAAAGTCTATCTGAATTTTTGTGAAAAGTCCCTGGTATGAAATCAAATCTATTTACATAATCTATAATTTACTGAGTTAGAGAAGCTTGATAATTTTTCTTGCTACAGTTCCTTTTTTATACCACCGAACAACTTCCTTTTCACCACCCATGATGTTTCTTATTTCTGCTTCTACTTTATACTCAGTGTGAGAGTATTAAATCTCTAGTCACAATCCATCTGGACCATTTTCCTGATATTCCTACCCCACAGAGAGCCAACCCCCACCCTGCACACGCACGCACACGCACACACACACACACACACACACACACTGCCACAGTGTTAAGGATAGTAAGTTTCTAAAATCAGTTCAACTAGGTTAGTTTCCAGAGGCTCATTAATTCATACTGCAGAAGGAAAATGAGATGTGGGAATCTTAGGCTAAGGAAGAAATGAACAGTAATTCATTAAAATGTAGTCTTTCCTTTGAGATCACATCAGCTCCAATTTACTGCTATTGTTACTTTTACAAATTACTTGGCTCATTAGAAAGCATGTTAACTTGCTCATCTCTGCTCCCTTTCATTTTCTGTATATTTTCCTTCCTTCAGATATATGCCAGAATGTCAGCCAGGGTCCTAATTATGAAGCTTCAAATTAAATTCTTGTTTCTGAGCTTCTTTTTATTCACAGGTCAGGAAAGCAACTTAGGCCTCGTTAGCCATTATCTTCCAATAATTTTCCTACCTGTGTCTCAAATCTGTTATTCTAGCACTACCCTCAGTGGTTAAAGGCTGTCATGTCCAGGAAGGTTTCCTCCTTAACAATCCAGCTTCATTCCTCCTGAAGAGCCAAATCCACTGAGCAACCCTAGGTAGCAACAATGGCAATGCCTTGAATCTGATGAGTTATGAATCCTACACTAATTCAATCCATCTCTGACAGCTGGCTCTCTCAGTTCGGTCACATTAACAAAACCTTAACAGGGAATACAAGAGCCATAATGTGGGGAAAAGTGAGAACTACTTTCCCTTCCAAAAGATGTGCAGCTGACCTGGAGACTTGTAAGAGTTCACAGGCCATCTCAGTTAGGAAGTCAGGAGGGAGTGTGCTCCAGTTAGCCTCTTCTATTACTAGTTCACTAATTTTCATTTAGGCCTTAAGCAAGGGAAGAATAGTGCAATCCAAGGTGTGGTTTTCTGAGACTTACAGCCTTTCGATCACCACAAAGAGAGACATGTACTTTCAAAGGAAATAGTTTTGAATTTGCCAAATTAAAAGCGAGTGTAGAGAGTGTGTGGGAGAACTTCCGGCTACCCTGCGCCCGCGGGACTGACTACGGGTCCCAGCCCAGGCGCAGCGTGGGTGAGACCGTCTTCCACCCCTTTGAGAAGCCCCCCACCCCTCC
>NW_004524663.1:3919767-3940021 GCF_000260255.1 Octodon degus | reverse complement strand
AAAAGCGAGTGTAGATTTTACTGAAGATGTCATGGGAAGACTGTGGCAAAGGATAACCTCACATCTCATACCCCTTAAGGCTTCCCAAACATTCAATTGGTAACATTTTTCCAAATCTTTCTTCTCAGACACCAGCCACAGAGTCTCCCTCTCTTAGGAGCCTTTTTTTTTACACAATGTAATTTATGTTTGCACATAGGGATGGAACCCAGGGCCTCCACACGGAGCTACTTCCCCAGTCATTTTTCAATTATTACTTTTTATTTTGCTTTGAGAGACATTCTTGCTAAATCACTAAGTTGCTTGGGCAGGGCTTGAACTTGTGATCCTCCTGCCTCAGCCTCTTGTTCTGCAAGAAGTCCAGGCACACACTGCTATTCCTTATGCGTAGTCCTAAGTCTTTGTGGCTCATGTTCCTTCTGGACCATCCTAGTTCAAAAAATACATATCATATGAGCCACACATGCAATTTTAAGCTTTCTAGGATTCACATCTTAAAAACATAAAAAATAAAAATAAAAATTAATCTATTTTAGTTTCCCTAACATATACACAATTGTATCATTTTAATATATGACCAACTTAAAATTGTTACTCAGAAAATCTACATTCCTTTTCTTCTGTGAAGTCACAAAAACGCAACGGGAATTTTACACTAGCACATGTCAAGTGATAGCCACATGTGGCTAGTGGTCGCCAGCTCTCGATTTGCCTCCTGAACTCTTAGTGTTTTCAAGAACTGACTTGTGTTCAAGTTCTTCTAGACATATACATTAACATCCTCCTCCCTCACCCCATTCACCAAGCAAAAGGTCATCTGGTGATCAGATCAGAATTTTCCTTCCTAAATAATGACTAGGAATGAAGAACAAATGAGTGAAAAGTGTGGCTGTCATTCTGCCCTCGAGCCAGTGGTCACAGTTCTCCCGAAGAGGTCACCGTATGTCTCTCTTTCTTCCCTCTCCATTGCTGTTCTGGGATCTTAGATCTTCTGGACCCCAAGTCCTATACCTGCTCCTGCTCCCCATCTCCATTATTCCCAGCCTCTATCTCCATTGCCCCTCTGTGCACCCCACAGATAACACCCAGGAACATGACTTAGCCGGCACCTGCCCTTTAGCGTCCAAGGACTCTGCTGCACGAAACAGCAGAAGTTCCTCAGAGATTCTATAATAGGCAGAAGAATCAGGGAAGCAGGAGCTGAGAAACTTCTTGTCGAGTTGGAGGACTGCTGGGGAGGGAGTGAGACCAGGGCTAGAGTCAGAGGCAAGCTAGCACTGTGCCTAAGAGGGCACTCTGTGACACGCTTCCTTGGGTCAAGGCGAAGCTCCAGCACGCCCCAGTTCTTCAGCCTTGGACAAGCCACTGAATAGCAGTGTGTGTGCTTTATTCTCCTCTTCTCCAAATAGGATAATGGCACCCACCTGAAAGGGGCTTGTGAGGGTTAAGTGAGTGAGAGAAGTCCTAAGAACAAGAAGAAGAACATAGCTGTCACTTCACAGAATGTACAGTGCCAAGAGTGAGCCCTGCTGTAATCCATGGATTTGGGGGATAACAGTGTGTCAGCAAGTTCAGCAACTGTGACCAATGCTGGTGTGGGAAGAGAATGGATAGGAGAGAGAAAGTCTGGGCGTGTGGGTGTGTGTGCGTATGTGCATGCATGTGCGTGTGTGTGCATGTGTGCGTGCATGTGAGTGTGTTTTGCAGAACTGTATGGGAATTCTGTTAAGTTTCCATTAAGTTTTTCTGTGAGCCTAAAAGACACAGAATACACATATACATGATGTGTGTGTGTGATAGAGAGAGAGAGAGAGAGAGAGAGAGAGAGAGAGAGAGAGCATGAGAATGCTATGGCTGTCCCAGTCCTAGGACCCTATGGCTCAGGTGTGGGTGGCAGAACCCAACTGGCAAGGGATGCTCTTTCCTGGACAGCCTGTCCATCCCAGGCCATCCCAGGATATTGTGCATCGCTGCTATTTCTGGAGCCTCCTACCAAGCTTTTGGCTCACAAAGTGCCTGCTCATCACTGGGGGGACTGGCTCGCATCTGCGGCTGTGACCTTCCAGCCTACTGCAGCCAGCCTCGTTATTTCAGCTTGCACTTCCGGGAGTGGCTGAGCTGCCGGGCTTGGGCTCCCCCACCAAGGCTCTCGACCTTGTGGTGCCCACACACACCCATGTCCAACGCAGCAGGATCTGCCTCTCCACAGGCAAGCTGTTTTCAGCCCGTGATTTGTAACCACTCATTCTTGCAACCTTTCCTTAGCTATAAAGAGCCAGTGAATGCCTGTAATTTGAAATTATCCATCAAAAATACCATTCAGGGGACAGATACTCACCACAAGTGGGTAAAATGGCTTAAATAAGAGGTTATTTAAATTTGTTCACAAAAGATCAGAAACAAGTAAAATACCCACCATTAGGAAATTGGTAAAATATATTGTGTCCATGGGATAAGAGTTCATAAAACACAAAGAAAAGAACCTTTAGGGCAGCTATAGGAAGAACTCCCCGATCCATTAAGTCAGGACAGGGTCAGAATAGTGTCTGATGAACACAGTGGCACTCCGGTGGCATCTTCAGTGGCTGTACCCCAAGACTTCCTGGGGGTGCTAGAAACTATGGCATGAAACCCTGTAAACACTGTTTCTTCCTATACATACACAGGAGAGTTTAATTTGTAGATTAACTACATTATAAGATTAATAGCAGATATTACTAATAAAATAGAGCAGTTAATCTTTTTAAAAATTAAAAAAAATATTTATTTGGTGCATGGTCTCACTATGCAGCTTGAGCTTGTAGAGATCATCCTGTCTCAGCCTCCCCAGTGCTGGGATTACAGGCATACACCACCTCACCTTGCTTCAGTGGCTGGTGCGGCATGCAGTACCTGGGACCAAACCTGGGTCACTGTGCTTGGCAGGGGGTTGCTTAGACCACTGAGCTATTTCCTTGGCCCAAGAGAACAATTAGAATAATATACTGTTATGCAAGTTGTATGAATGTTTCTCTCTCAAAAGATTTTATTATACTATCCTGCAGTTGACTGGCTATTATAACAGAAACCAAGAAAAGTGAGACCATGGATAAGGAGCATACTACTATACCACGAGTACACGCATGAGAGAGAGACAGACACAGAGAGAGAGACTGAGAGAAAACAATGTACACGTGTAAAAATCTCTGAAGTGACAAGAAAAATATTCAGACCAGTGGCTACCTTTTGTGGGGGAATCAGGGAAGAAATGCGAACTGGGCAGACTGGGGTTGGATGGCCTGAATCTGCATTTCGTTGCTCTTTATACTTTTTGACGTTAAAAAAAAATCATAAATCTATTAAAAATATATAATAAAATACCGACTGCCTAATAAAGACAGTGATCTCTTGGCACGCTGCACAGTGCCAGGGGAGGTATATCCCCCTCTGCGGCTGAGGGACAGCTCTGCAGCAGGGCTGTGGCACTGCGTCCTGTCCTGCTCTCTGCTGTGCCTCTGGCAGAACCTCATCCCACGTGTCAGGTTAGGGTTCTTGCTTCCATACTGGCGCTCAACCTGTTTCTTGTGTCACTGTTCAAGAGTGACATCTCTGTGACATACACCAGGGGTGGCAGCAGTAAAAAGGGCTTTAAGAGTTTGTGTACTTTGGGGGGAACTTCGAGTCTGGGTTGTGGGCTTTCAAATCTGTCCATCTGACACAAGGGCCCGAGTTCAATCCCCAGTTCTGCCAAAAAAAAAAAAAAAAAAAAAAAAAAAAAAAAATCTGTCCATCTGAAAGTCAGTATTATAGGTTTGTTGATAGACACAATTATAAACTAACAAATTTAGAGCTAAAGCATTGGCGAAGCCAAGGACATCACTTGTTTTAGCGGTGAGGATGACAGAGTGGATGGCTGCCTGGCTCGCCTACAGTTCACGGCTGTTCCCAGGTACCTAGCACCCAAGAGCAGCACACTTTTTACGTATTTCCTTCCACTCTTCCACCATACTGCCACTGTATCGCTCATAAAGAAGACATGCCATGCAATTACAAGAAGTAGATCTACTAAATGAAATAAATTACATAGAAAAGTGATACCGGAATGGGAAAGGAATTAAAAATATGCAAATAACTCAAAGCAAAGTTGATAGCATGTCATTCTGCCTGTCCGCTAAACCTATCCACCAGTGTCCTCTACACTCTGTGGTGGCAGGGCAAGGGATATGTGCTGTTTAATCATTGCCATCTGGAAAAGCAGTGTAGAGGAAATGGTTTGTTACCCATTCAGAATGTAGCTCACCTTCCATTGTATGGTTTGAATGTCTCTTCCAAAGTGCAAGTTCAAACTCAATTGCCATTGTAACAGTGTTGATGTGGGACATTTAAGGGATGATTAGGACGTGAGAGTAGTGTCCACATGAAGAAATGAAGACTTGTATGGAGTGTGTTAGTTGTCTCCGAAGTCGACTCCTGGAAAAGGATGCCTTTGGTCCAATCCCCCCGTCCCATCTTGCATGCACAGTTCCTGGCCAGGTCATACTCTCTGCCATGTCATAAATCAGAAAGAAAGTCTTCATCCATTTCCCACCATCATGTTTTTGGACTTCCTAGCCTCTAGAACCATAAGAAATAAATCTTTATTTGTTTTGGTTTTCTTTTGAGACAGGATATCACTATTTAGTTCAGGTTGGCCTTGAACTCA
Source organism: Octodon degus (assembly GCF_000260255.1). Lineage (NCBI taxonomy): Eukaryota > Metazoa > Chordata > Mammalia > Rodentia > Octodontidae > Octodon > Octodon degus. Next base: position 3,935,340 of record NW_004524663.1, on the reverse strand, counting down.
TTTTGTAGCCCAGGCTAGCCTCAAACTTATAGTGATCCTTCGGCCTCAGCCTTGCAAGTGCTAGGATTATAGGTGTGCACCACCATGCTCAGCCAACCTTTGTTCTTTATGAACTACCCAGTCTCAGATATCTTGTTACAGCAGCAGAAAACAAATAGACTGCATATTATAGAATCCCCCAGAAACTACATTTATATGTTCTCATATCTGGATGGGCCATGACTAGTTCTCCTTAAAGGAATGAATATGAAACTGAGGATATCATTTCTGAGCCAGGTCATTTAAGCAGTAAATTTTTCCTGTCCTTATCAACTAGCTACATGCAGAAGACTCAGAAAGTTGAAAGATAGTGTCACAGGAGCAAGTGGCCCAGTCCTTGAATCAACTGTGGGAAGAAAAACTGCGTCCAGAGTGGGAATGACTTGCACTGGAGGCCACTGCTAGGAAACTAACTTGTAGGTGCCACAACAATAAATTTTTGAAGCTTGTTTATGATAATCTAATAAATCAACTCACAAGAACACTTCAATGGGCCTTGGAAATAGGTCATTAACTCACCTTTGAAAAGACACATGAGTGCATATAATGAGAAATATATCATTTTTTCATTATTTTTGTTTTTCTTGTAAAGGGTTATTGTAATTCTTCCAGGGGTTACCTCCCTACCTCTGCACAATATATCAGAATTTATGGACATAATTTAGGCAATACTTTCGACTTCCTACTAAGAAAGATGAAAATATGCCTTAATCTCTCCCATTTTATCTGTCCCCTAATGCTTAATATTTATAGATTTATTGGTTGCTTTTGTAACTTTAAATATTGTGTTTATAATTAGCATTTTTACTGCTTCTTTTACTGTAAGTGACACATCATCCTATCTTCAGACCTTATCTGGGCCTTTCTGCCTCCCACCCACCATCAAGTCAATGTTCCATTTTATATTTGTCAGCATAAAGTTTGTCATGCGTAACCAGTGTTGTGTCCGGCAAACCTTGTCCATATGTTGATTTGAAATGCTAAGAACCAACAGTGGGCCATAACTTTACTACGCGTATGTAAATAACGTCACAGAGACCGGTGTGATCACGTCTTTGCCTACACAATCCTGATTGGGTGACTCCTGGGTCATTCATAAGAGATGTTTCTTAGCATGAAATGTAAATAAAATGATTTTTTCCTCTAAAATCCATCAATTGCTATGAAACATGCCATATTTTACTTTACTTAATATTCACACCATGATTAACTTTAGGATTTTTAAATTTTAATTAACTTGGACTTTCTTACTGACTTGCCTCTTATTGAACAACAACAAAAACTGCCTTCATCACAACTGCAACTTTTCCAAGATCTCAATCAAATCAAGAGGGAAGTGGATCTGCCTTTCTCTAGCAGACTGACCTCTTTTTGGAGATCTAATAGATCCAAGTTCTGTTTCTACAGTGCTACTGTGTGCACTACTTACTCCCTGGCTCGCTTCACAGCTGTAAGTGGTACAGTCCCCTTTCATGGTCTCTTGCTGCCCTGCTTTCCGGATCCCCGGCTATCTTTTCCATTTTCATCCTTTCCTAGAGTGTCTCCTCAAAAACTTTCCATAGATGTTCCGAGTCATTGCATGCTTTGACTTGCCCTCCTATACAACTGATCATTGGCACATAATTCAAAGTTTGTGATCATTTTTCTCTCTCTGTTGCATTCTGCCTTGTAATTGTGCATGAAAATCACTTGGGGATGTTGGCAACTTATAAACTTGATGGGTGAATCTGAGACTGGGGAGTCTATTTTTTTGTAAGACCCCAGAGGCTGATTCTCTGCTCAGTGGAGGACCACACTTGAGCAGTGAACTTCCTAGATCTATAGCACTGATGAAAAGTCTGGCACTAGCTTTAATCACCTCCCCTGCATTGTTTTCTCTCTTGTACACTTCAACACACCTTTCTTGGTCTCATTATTTGGCAGTTTCAGAAGGATGAGGCCAGGCGTTCACTATTGCCTTCTGTACTTTCATGGAAGACTATACTGACCTATGAGCTCTTTCTTTGGCTTTTTATTATTTATTGATAATTTTCTCTTTTTTCTGTCCAGATGTCAGAGCCTCTGGACTGATCTTCTAATTCTCTTTTTTTCTGTCTTTATTACTTTTTTTCTGCTCTATGTCCTGTTAGACTTTCTCATCTTGTTTTTTCTCAAATTCTTCTATTGAATGCTTGTGGAATCTATGTTCAATCTCTGAGAGTTTTTTCTTTTTTATTATCTAATGTGCATTTCTTTTTTTATGTGTGTCATGAATCATGGAGCTCTCTGGCCTTCTGATGAGAGTTTTTCAATGAAGTCTCTTGGTTTGTCTTTGCCTCCTTTGGCCAAGTTTTATCTTTATCTTTTTCATGCGGCTATTCCCCCCATATTTGGTGATTATTGTTATCTATTTCTAATATAGTATAGTTTGTATAACCATTCCCTTACTAGTGATCATTAGATTATTTCCATGTTTTCCCATACAATGTTTCAATAAATGTTCCCATAGATATACATGCTTATGGAGAAGTATAGCTATTTTTATGGAATAAATTCCTAAAAGTGAAATGAATGGTTAAAATTATATGCATTAAACTATTACCTTTTATTATGAAAAAATTTAAACATATGGAAAACTAGAGGGAATACTAGAGAGAATAGGTGTGGCTACATTTTTCTTTCTTTCTTCTTTTAAGTGGAGAGAAGGCAGGAAACACTACACATTCCACCCTTCCTTCCCCAAGCTCCGAATCAACAAAAAGCATATGTACAGGGGCCACTGAAGTAGGGATTAAAATATATCATTGAAACACCTGGATTGGATGGTATTTTTAGATATGCAGTCAAACTGCCTTAGTGACATTTCTGCATTAGGTAGGAAGCCTAACAGGGACATCTGTCAACCACAGGTGCCCCTAACAGGTGCAACATCTGCCCAGAGAAACCCTTTGTAGGGATCCTAGAATATGGGGTGCATCCTGGCTGCATCCTCCCTAGAAAAGAAGAACCAGATAACTCCAGACTAGAACTTGGCCTCTTTCTGAATTCACCAAAAAGGTACCCCTTCCAGAAAGGAGGGAATGAGCAGCAAGGTGGGGGTGGGGAGAGAGAGAGAGAGAGAGAGAGAGAGAGAGAGAGAGAGAGAGAGAGCCCAAGATCCCTAGTCCAACACACCCCCTGAGGCAAGGAAAGGCAGTTCCCCCAAAGGTGCTATAAGCATATTTGATTTCAGCCAGTCTGGTAGGTGATTTTTCAACTTCAGTTCCCCTGACAGCTGAAGAGGTGGCTTCTTTTTCATAGGCCTCTTAGCCAAGGTATTTCTTTTTCTGTGAGCTGCCTGATTCCTACTGAATTTTCTTTTTCTTATCTACTTGTTGGAGACTTTTTAACATTAGAGACAGACCATTGTCATCTGCCACACTGTTGTAAATATTTTCTTCCAGTGTCTTGTTTTTCTTTTGGCTGGATTTGTACTGTCATTTCTCTTTCTGTAGAGAAAATTAAAAGTTTTTTGTAATGCCACTCAGCAAAAATGGGGACTATTTTGTTGTGTTAAAGAACAAAATGATCGCGGGCACTTTGGGCTTATTGAAAATGTTCTGGAAGATAACTGAAAAGGCTGATGCCATTTTTCCCATTAATGAAGTGCAAAGACACACTATAATAGTTTTTGCCTGTTCCTCTTTGTGATGACAGAAACCTCATTAAAATCTGCTAGTAGCTTTCCAGCTATCACAGGGCATCTGACCACTTACATGGACCAAAAATTATAAAATCAATTTAAGCAGTTTGGGAAGTGAATAAGGTCACTGCCACATGATTTTAATCTACTGAACTAATTGCACCTAAAGTGCCCACACTCATTTCCCCCGATTAAGGACTCTAATTAAGCACTGACATCTTTAAAACACCCTGGTGCTGTACTCTGGGCAGGGTGGAATAGTTTGGGCTGATTCTCCCTTTATCTGCACGTGAAAGGATATTCTCCTTCCCCAAGCCCGTGGAATTTAAGGATAAGAAGGGTGCTGGGAGCTTTCTGGTCCAACCCCCCTCCCCCCAACTTGTTGAAGAGACTGTCTCAGAGACTGCCTCCTCTCTTCTTCCTGTGCCTGGTCCGTGAAAGGTTGTCAGTTATACGGGCCTGGCAGGTGATAGGACTAAAGGTTTTCACTAAGTGATGAGTTCCTCAAGATTACACTGCTAATAGGTGACACCTCGGGACTCTAACCTGAGCAAGCTGCCCAGGGCCTGGAGAAGGACCGCTCAGGTTAGAATCCCGGGTCAGCCACTCATGGGCTTTATGGGTAAGTGCAGCAGCCCTCCTGCAGTTTTGCGGGGCCTCCTTTCCCTTCTCTATTTTAAGCCCCCTGCAGCTGGGCTCTTAGCCTTACCAGTGCAGGGGGGTCCACTTTGTTCTTACCATCAAGCTCCACAGTGCAAACTCAGGCAGGCCTTGACAGACGGGCCCCCCGCAGGCTGCTCCTTACCCATCTCACTGGCTGATTCCTGGGTACTCACCAGGCCTTTCCCCTCTGGAGGACCTGGGCTCAGTCTTTCTATCTTTCTCTTGATGTCAGCCCAGGTGATGTCATGCACACTCGTGGCTCATACATCATCAATACAATGACAGTGCTCAAGTGGACGGTGCCAGCTCAGCCCGCTCCCCGGAACACCTCTGATACACTCCGCCTCCCAGCACCTTATGATGGATATCTTCAATTACCGCGTGTGCAGACAGATTTCTACTTCTCTGAAACCCTTTCCTTTCACATCTTCCTCATCACCCCTCTTCTGGTAGCTTGGACAAAACCTTGGCCTCACTCTTAAATCCTTGCTCTCAGATCCTACATCAAATGTGCCAACAATGTTTGTCATCTCTACTTTCAAAATGGCTCGAGAACTGACTGAGCACTTCTTCCTGCCACTAAAACCACCGTCATCTCACACCTAAGACCATTTATTTCTGCAGCATCGCAGCTGACGCCAGGATTCCAGACCCTGTCAGGGTGTGAGTCGTGTCACAGGTCTACTCCGTAGATTGGTCTCACTTCTCACTGTCCCTGGACCTCTGACGCACGGCCCACGTCTGCTCAGCTACACGGGCCTTGTGGCAGCTCCGCGAAATGCCAGCACCTCTTTTGCATGCTCTATTCCCACTGCTTAGATGGATCTTCCCGCAGAGACACACATGGCTTGTTCCCATCATGCCCCTTCTCAAATTCCCCCTAGAAGAGAAGCTCTCTGACCATTTATCTAGACAGCAGTCTCCCTCACTGTCCGTGACTGGACATATTATACATCTGTCTGCTGTTTATCTCTTTCCCTTGTGCCCACAGTGTCTAGAATAGTGTGTAACACTTACAAGATGCTCAGTAATTTTTTATTTTGGAGATGAGATACACTCTCTTAAATTTTGAACCATTATGACACAGTACTAGGTAAAATGTAGTATGACAGATCTCTGGAAATTACTCATCTTATACAACTGAAGCTTTGTACATCTTTACAGCAGTTTATTTCCCAGACCTAGTTTATCGTCCTCGTCAAGACAGCTTTGACACTTACGGGCTGTGGGGCCCTCAAACTCATCCCTCAACAAACAGCCTCGAGGTCCTGTTATGTGTCAGGCATGGATACAAGGGTTCCTGATCTTCTCAAGGTATGAGCTAAGGGTTAAGAGCCCAGCTGTAGGGGGCTTAAAATAGAGGAGAAGGGAAGCAAAGACCTTCTCCCCACCCCTCTTCTCTCTTCTCTTTTTCTTTTTAGCTTCAATTTACATCATGTTACCTAGAGTATAAGGTGAATATAGAACCCAGACTCCCTAGGACTTCTCCAGTTTGTACTTTGTGAAAAAAAATTATTGTGGAAAATTATTTTGAAATGTATCTATTTATAAGACAACTAATATATCCCAAATCATCTGATCTTAAAAATTCATGCTAGTTTAGAGTGGTCACAGTGTCTCCCTCAGCTCCTTTCCACTGAAGGGGTGCCTGTGTTATGATCAATAAGCTGACAATGACACGTCACTGTCCCAGTCCCTCACCCACACTGAAATTTGCTCTTGGTGTATGTTCTGCAGGCCGTGACAATGCCCAATAACACGCAGCCTGTGTCCAGGATCACATGGGGTCACTTCACTGCCCAGAAAACTCCCTGTGCCCTTTCTGTCCATCACTCCATCCTTCCAACCCTGACAACCACTAAGGGCTCTTTCTGCCTCAGCAGCTTTGCCTTTTCTGGAATGTCACCTATAGTCTTCAGCCTACAATGATTGGACTTGCAATGTGTTGAATTTACAATGGTGTGAAAGTACTAGTGTGAACAGTCCTTCCAAGTCTGCAGTTTAATCCTTTCCACTGCCAGCATTGCACAGTAGGACCTCTCCTGAGATACCAGGCAGCAGCAGTGAGCCAGAGCTCCCAGTCATCCCTGAGATCTCAAAGAGAAACTGAGGCTACTCTACTGTGTGCTGTGAGGCTAAGCTAGGACGTTCTGCAGGCTGGAGGTATTGGGCATTTTCAACTTCATATTTTCAATTTATGATGGGTTTGTAGGATCTATCCCTGAGTCAAGGAACATCTCTAGTTGGAATTACACAGTATACATTTTCAGTTTGCTTTTCACCTAGCACATGCATTTGAGTTCTGTCTTTTACTGCTTTGATAGCTCTAGTTCAGTGCTGAGTAGTATTTCATTGTATGGATATACCACAGACTGTTTATCTGCTCACTCATCTTGACTGCTTCCAGGTTTTGGTAATTATAAATAAAATTGCTATAACACTCCCATGTAGATTTTGTATGGACCTAAATTTTCAGTTCATTTAGATAAATACCAGGGAGCCTGACTGATAGATCATATGTATGGTAAGCACATATTTAATTTTGTTAAGAAACTGCCAAACCATGTTTCAAGAAAAATAATTTTCCTTGTGATCCTGGGCATTAAACCTAAGGCCTTGGCACTTAACTACATCCCAAGCTCTTGTAGTTTTTTTTTTATTTTAAGACAGGTTTTACTAAACCGCCAAGTTGCCAAGGCTGGACTGAAACCTAAGGCCTACTTCCTTAGCCTCCCAGTGTTAGGATTTCAGGCATATATCAAACACACCAGGCAAAATAATTATGAAATTTTAAATATGTTTAGTACCTCCATTTTCCCAGTGGTCCAAATTTGGGTGGTATATGAAATGGTCACTGTACCTGAAAGAGATCATTTCTCTTGAATTACAGACACTCAGAATTTCTGTACTTAGTATTTTTGTAGCTGTGTCTCTTTGAACCAAATCTAAATGAATCACAAGTAGCAATTAATCTTCTGAAGATTCCTGAGGAGAAAGCAGAGGGCAACTGGGCGGTTATTATTTTCCTTGAAGAAGAAATCAGCAGGACAAGGCTAAGAGGCTCCTGTGGCACTGCCGCCAGCCTCAGAGCTGAGTGCAATCAAAATCTGAGTGAGCTCTGTTGAATTTGCCACCCTCTCAAGACCGAAATCTGCTTTTACTGCCCAACTAGTTAGGGCTCCTTAGTTTCTAAGGACTTGGCCTGATGGAGTTAAAGCAGACTGAAGCAGTCCTGGGAGGGGTAGTGGCCACTACGTTACTTGGAGGGAGCCCAAGACAGTGCCTTGGGTGCAGCCTCTGGCACCCTGCTCGCATTCATGCCATGCTGTGCTGGGGTGTCCCTTCCTGTCCACGGTCTGGCTCATCTTGGCTCCCAAGGGCTGTGTCGTACTCCAGTTGTGCCAAAACAAAGAGGTCTCAAACTATTAGAAAATGGAAAATTGCAGGCTTGAGAAGTACTTGGTTTTGTTCCCCACTGGCTGTCACACTGGCCTGTTAGAGCAGCCAATTGTACTTAGAGCTATGCTAATGCACTGGGTGCACAGGCTGCAGGTGGTGAGGAGGTTCCCTGTGCTGTAGGGACTGCTCCAGGGGATGCAATATTGTAGCCCCTTAAAACAACTCTGTAAAGTACCTGTTATTCATCTTGAAATGAACACAGGGAAACTGAGGGACAAATAGGTTAAATAACTTTTGCAGGGTCACAAAGCAGGTAAGGAGCACAGGGATTTGAACTCGTGGAGTCTGAGTTGTCCCAGAATGTGATCTTAATCATGAAAGCTGTGTGTTTCCACTCTCAGGTCTGAATCTTCTCTACTTAATCCAGTGGACCATTTTGATCTCTTTGTTATCTCTACTCCCATTCAAGGGAGTATTTTATATATAGTAGTAAAAGTGCATTAATTTAGACATAAATCACAAGTAACCTGACATACATTGCAAGCCTCTCAAATTCAATTTACTTTTGGATAAAACAGGCCTAGATGCAATATCCATGTTTATTAGAAGAATAAAATAAGAAGTGCTTTATAGATTGTCAATCCTTGCATCAAGAAGCAGCATGAAGACAGTAGCTTCTACCCTGATTATTTTCTTGCCATGATTTTTAGGCTGAAATGTAACTTTCTTTTTGGAATATGTATGAAAAAAGTTTGTGAAGTAGGGCAGCAAGTACATTTGCAATATCTAGGGTATATTTGAGGAATATTTGAAGATCATTTCGAAAGCATCCACTCACATATCAGCAATCCCCATGCAAATTCCAAGTCATGCTTCAATATGCCTTACAGCATACTGCGAAGGACGTCTGCCCATGTCATCCTTGGTTGGCTGAGTTCCTGCTGCTGAAAGTAGCTAAAAATAACAGAGGCACTTAATTTTAATAGTCTCTGTCATTTAGAATGGGTGTTCTATAAACATGTATTTGCATATAATTCCACACAGTAACATGTCTGTAGACAGCTTCGTGATAATAAAAGGAGAGACAAACAGAATAAGCCATCAGTGGGGAGCTATTTGCAAACAGCAGGGGAAGCACTTCCAGGCCAAGGGACTCCGCCCTGGCCACACCCCACACCTGGGCCTGAGCCGCTGTGCAGAACAGGAACTCCAACTGAAGAACAGCTCTACGATCTGTTCCAGTGATTGATTTCAAAAGACATATGACTATAAGAGATAATGGAGTACCGCATTGAAAGGAATTTAGTTAGCATGAATTTTCTCTGCTAACTCAGAAGATGCTGACAAATAGTCATAGATCACTGATACTTTTTGATCTTATCACTTATTATATGTTTAGTTTGTCTTTAAATTCTAAATAGATTTGATGGCAGAAACCAATCCTCTGCTTAACCTACCTATGCAGGAAGCTCTCCCTAAACTTGCATTCCTGATGACTGTAAAGTCATCAACAATCTTCACACTTTTTGCTCACCTGTGAAATGTTTTAGATGCTACAAGAAAGATAATTTTAAAACAGAATGTTTAAAGCCATTCATTTAAACCAGCCAACAAATGACCTTCAACACAGGGCCGAAAATGTCATGGACAGTCCAGGTCGGAGACACCAGTTCAAAGGAGAAAAGGATATTGGAAGGGCTCCTTCTACTTTGGTTGGTGGGAATACATTCTTCTTTATTCCTTTTCATCATTCATTGCATATATTTTGAAAGTATTATGAGCTTTGAAATCATACATGATCAATTTACTTTTATAAGTTGATAATTTAGAATTCCTCGGCCCTCCAAATGGAGAGGCAGTCTGAAAGGGAGGGTGCTTTTCGTATTTGGGGGTGTCGCATGTGCTTTTTGGCCTTGATTCTACTTCATCATCCTAAAAATCAGCATTTTGCTCACATAAACCCTTGAGACTTATAAAACAAAGTCTTTCTGATCAGATTGTCTATAACATCAGATTTTTTTTTTTTGTTTTTGTTTTTGTTTTTGGAGACAAGGTCTTGCTAAATTGCCCAGGCTGCCCTGGGCTTTTGTGATTCTCTGTCCTCAGCCTTGTGCACAGCTGGGATTAGAGGCAGCACCACCATGCCTGGGTAGAGAGGGTTTCCCTTACTTAGAAGTACACTGACTTAGCACCCTGAAGTAACTGCCGGATCTCCCTTGCTGGCCACACTCTGATTCTCTGGGAATTGTGTGCCACGCAGGGACTCTTCTTTGGCTGCCATTGGCTTAGAGAAAGAGACCAAGAGGGTTGAGGAAGTCAGAGAACCCGGGGTGCCCCTACCCCTTAGCTCTTGGGGCCTTAGCTCCCTTCCCTGTTTCTGAGATCTCCGTGTGGGCGTGGCTCTCAGAGCTGGCTAGAGCAAGTCCCCCATTTGTGTGGGGAGGGAACCCTAGAGAAAGAATGATTTACTGTTCTTCCACGTTCAATGCATAGGGTAGACAGAAAAAAGAAATATTGTATTTTTTTCATCTTATAAACCAGTGCTTAAAGTATACTATTGAGGAATAACATTAAGGAGAAGAGTGAAAAGAGACAGTGGCTTAAAGTAAAAAAATGTACACAAGGATCTGGGGCTTTATGCCTCTTTTGCTTGAACTCTTCTTCTTCTTCTTCTTCTTCTTCTTCTTCTTCTTCTTCTTCTTCTTCTTCTTCTTCTTCTTCTTGTTCTGTATTTAGTACAGGGTCTATAGGGTCTCGCTGTGTAGATCTGACTCGTAGTGATCCGCCTGTTTACAGCCTCCCAAGTGCTTGGATTACAGGTCTGCACCACCACACCTTGTCTCAATTGCCATCTCACTGTGCCCCCTGGGGTTGGGGTGAGCAAGGCACAGTAGGGATTGAACTCTCGGCCACTGCGTTTCCCTAAGAAGGTGTTTTGGCCTGAACTTTCAATGAAGGCCATGGTAGTGCCTGACTCCTCTGCTTCATACTTAGAATGAAAATGGGATCATGTGTGTGAAAAAATGGTGGCAAGTTAAAAGTGTTAAATATCCATTTATAACCACATTGGTCTTGGAATACTTTGCTAAAGTTAGTTAAATTTATTATTAAAAAAAGGAATTTTTTACAGCTTATTTCCTATTGCTAAAAGACAAACTCTTACAGTCCTTAGAGTGAAAATCAATGGTCAGAGTGAGGAATTAAATTCAGGGGCTCAGGAACAAAGTCAATCCCCTGTCTTTGTCTCCTATTAAAGAAGTTCAGAGGTCTGGGGCCCAGGGCTTTGCAGGTCTCCTGGGAACTTGGCTCTTCTTTCCCAGCTTCCAGTCTGCCATCCCGGATGTGTGAAGTCTGTGCTTTCCAGAAGGCAGCCTGTGTGCTTGCTGGGTGTCTGCACTCCAGGCAGGCAGAGGGGGCGGGGCACGGACAACAAAAGCACACACAAAGGAGCACGTTCCCAGAGCTTCCCTGGAGTCCCCAGCTGGCAAATTTACTTACATCCCTTCCACCAGAAATGTGCCACACTAACCACCACTAGCCCCAAGGACAGCCTGGGAACAGCTTTTTCTTGCCATTGTTTTTGACTGGACACCTTGCTACTGAACTAAGACCTGGGTTTCCTTAGTACAGTAATTAAAACAGAAGAGTGGGTATAGCATAGGCCTCTCATACCACCAATTGAAACATACAGATTACTAGAATGTTAGTCCACTTTATTAATTTTCTGTTTCTAAGATACTTCAAAGCTAGGCATCCGGGTAACATACTAAAAGCACATATGCTAACAAACAAGAACACATAGCTCCAGTTTCCTGACGGCAGGGCTGGGAGGAGATGCAAGCTTCCCCTCCAGACAAGAGCTTTTGGTAACAAAGCATCGCAGGGTCTGGCTTCACACTGAAGCTGCCTGTGGGGTTCTCACAAAGCAAAGAAAGTCCAGTGCTGGGGTTGGCAGAATAGCAGCCCCTCGAAATGCCTGTACCCTAATTCCCAGGGCTCGTGCAGATGCTTCCTTATATCACGAAGGGATTCTGCAGATGTCATTACGGGGATGGATCTTGAGATGAGGAGATTATCCTGGATTATCTGATTGGGCCCAACCTAATGATGAGGCCTTAAAGATGGAGAACCTTTCCACTGTGTCAGAGTGAAGAGACCAAAGAAAGCGGGGAGACTGGAAGCAAAGGAGGGCTTGACCCCACTGTCAACTTTGAAGGCCGTGGAAGGGAGCCGTTCAGCTGGCAGTCAATGGGAAGAAGGGGCCCCAGCCCGGCGGCCTCCATGAACACAATCTGCAAGGAGCTGGAGGAGGAGAGCAGTGGGCCTTCCTCAGGGCCACAGGAAGGAAAGGAGGGCTCGGTTTTAGCTCCGTGGAACCTGCGCCAGGCGCTGGTCTGCAGAGCACTCAGGTAGAACAGTTCTTGTCTCCAGCCACTGCCTGGAGCAGTCGTCGCCGCAGCAACAGGCTATCACGTGCACTGACAGAAGCCGCAAGCTCTTCAGAGCCGTGTTTCCTATTCCTGAGCGGCTGATGCATGAAGCATCTCCCGCCCTGCACCCGAATGAATGCCTTGGGACAAATGAAGGGGGCCAAGGCCGCGCGGGCTGAGTTCAGCGACGCTGCGGTAGGCGAGCGAGTCACCCGTGGGACCGCGCAGGACCTTGCAGGCGCCAGGGCTCAGCCCCGCGAGCGCCGCCCGGCGACAGCCCGGCCCCGCCCGGCCCCGCCCGGCCCCGCGAGCACCGTCGCTTCTGCGGGCACCGCCAGGGGCAGCAGCAGCCGGGAAGACCGGGGAGGCGGGAAAGTTGGCGACAGCAGGTCAGAAAGAGAAAAAGGGAGGAAATGAAACTCTGGGAGAAAAATCCCAGGTCCTGCGCTGCAGGGGGCGACGCGTCCCAGTGGCCGTGGCCCCCGGAGCCCTCGGGAGCTGCGCGGCCCCCTCCGCCCGCGAAGGCCTTCGGTTCCCGTCTTTGATCTCAGACCTCGGCCACAAGAGCCGAGCTGCGCTGTCGCAGAAGCGCTCCGAAGGGCGGGAGCCACAGCTGCGCCCGCGCGGGGTCGCGGAGCCGGCAGGAGGAAGCGCAGGACGGCGGGGACAGCGTCGGGCCGCAGCAGCCGGCAGCCTTGTCCTCAGAGGCGGGCGCGTGCAGAGGCCAGCTGGGCTGCTGCTGTTTATTTTCCTCCTACTTCCATTCTGTCCACTTTCATCTAAGGCTGTTCCCGAGCCCGAAGCTATTTTACTTCCCGTCCCCTTGATCCAATGCCTCTTCTCTTCACACCTTGCTGGACCTCACTGCAGCCTGAACATTTTGGTTCCCGATTTCTTACACCCGGCAGCACCCTTCACGGGTTTTGCCCTCGCTGGCCCGGGAGTGCCCTCTTGTGGTGAGGATTGGTAACTGCGGAGTGAAAAGCCTAAATTCCAAAAATCGGATTCCAGTCCGCTGAAATCAGTTGTGGATGTCTGAGAGAAAGGAAAGGGAGAGAAGACTTCTAAAATAACTTTTTAACTAGCAAACGGAATTCTGAGAGGTGGATGTCAACATAACATCGAAGTGTGGAGATGCGTTTTCCCTCACAGACTACAGGCTTCGGATCCTAAAGACGCGGCATCAAACCCGGAGCTCAGGACACGTAGTTTAAAGCCTCTCAGTCTTTACACCTGAAGCCCGGGCGTAATCGGTACAGCCACCCTGCTTACCTCATGCCGTCACGAGGCCCAAGCTAGATTAAAGCAAGGACAACGCTTCCCACGCCGGACATCCTGATAATTACCGGGGTTCATGGTATTCTCTCGTCGTTGGTCTTCAGGTAGCTTGATTCCAGCCAGTTCCCGTTGACTTAATTTTCAATGTCGTAGGCTATACTTATAGCCATAAAATGCTACCCAGATAATCATGTCATTAATAATTATTATATAATTATGTCTCAATTAAATTATTTGGGATAAAAATAATCAACTTCAAGGAAAAGCAGGCAGTATCTACCCACAGCCATCTTTCCGGGACATACACACGAGGTGAGGTTGATTTCTTCTACCTCCCTTCCCTTAAAATATTATTTGAAAGTTTCTCCTCAGCTCAGCTTTGGTCATCCTTTGTTTTATTTTTGGTATTTTGTTCCCCTATTATTTTATAAGTGCCCTTTAATCAACTGGTGGATGCAGGTTCTTACTGGGAACTATGCGAAAGGCAACCATGCGCACGACAGGGCGCGGCTCGCCGACCTCTAACTCGCCCACTCTGCTCGTTTTGCAAATATTCACTGACCGTCTGTGATAAGCATCATGTGGCGATAAACACTGAAATAAAATGAATAAAACAGACAAATCCTCGCTTTCACATTTTATACTGAGGGGCAAATAATCAAATACAGTATACACTAGGGGTTCTGGAAGGAGCTGTAGGAGAGGAGACGGAAGGCAGAGTGCAGGTATCTGGGGAGGGCATTTCAGACAGAGGGAACAGCCGAGTTCAAAGTCCTGAGGCTGGGTAAGGGGGGTATTACGCTGTCCGCCAACACTGGTAAATAATTTATATTTATTAGATATGCAGGTAGATTGCAGTGATACATATATACATATATATTGCATGTATATTGTTATATGTACAATAATGTGTATTATGTACTATATATTCTATGTACAAATGTGTAGATACATATGAAACACATGTATGAACATCTCTAGACTGTATCAGGAGTAATGCTACAATCTTGCCTATTAAATGAATTTCTGTTGACATATTCTGCCTTCAAATAATGCTCATTAGACACACACTTTTGTGACAAGAAAAATGGGAAGAAAGAACTCAGGGACACCTTTCGGGCCTCTGCTCACTGTCAGACCTTGGTGACAGATTTCAGGGCTAAGGCTGTGGCCATTGACTGACATGGCTGCAGGCTGCGGTCCATGTCAGCATGGGGGCTTCACAACTTAAGACAAACAAAATAAAAATGACGGTGCGATCATTTTACCTTTTCATTTTTGTTTATGGCATTTCAAAATCATTTTTTCTTTACTTTTTTCTGCAACTGTTAAATGATGCTGTTACAAAAAAGAAGTCTGGGTGACCTTTTTGGTTGCCGGAACAAAACCCCTCATTTCTGAGTTATGATGAGGTTTTGAAGGCTGGGAGAAACAAGGCTGTTGAAAGGCTCCATGAGACCTTTATTAGCGCAGAACCTGTGTACCACGAAAAGCTCGAAACACTGTCCTTGCCTTTCATTTCTGCTCTGCAGATAGATGCAGGCTTTCTCCCCTCCTGCTTCCCTTAAAGCCCAACCTATCCCATGCCTGCTCTGCACAAGGCCTGGTATTTGTGGTTAAGGAGAGGAGAGGAGAAGCCACGTGCTCAGACCCCAGGATGGGGTTGCTCTGAGAGCTTAACTAAGTATCCCATAATTGAGAAAGGACAGAAATGGGGGCTGGGGGATCCTGAAGAAGAAAGGGTGCCTCGAATGATGGAGAAAAAAATATCAAAGAAGGTTTGGAAGTCAGGTCGATTAAATAACACATACCTGTAAGCCCAGCATTCAGGGAGGCTGAGATATGAGGCTCACAAGTTCAAACACAGTCTGGTCAATTTAATGACTTAGCAAGACTCTTTTTCAAAATAAAAAAATTTTAAAAATAAAAAGGAGGTATGGGTGTAGCTCGGTGCAAAGGCCCTGAGTTCAGTCTCCAGTATGAGGGTGAGAGGTCAGATACTTTAACAGAAAAGGTTTTTGTTTAACACCATCATGAAGGTTTTCAAGAGAAAGGTGAGAGGATACAATGGTGTTTGCCCCCCAAGTGATCCTCACAACTTAG
>NW_004524663.1:3906614-3919541 GCF_000260255.1 Octodon degus | reverse complement strand
GCATGCAAATCGATTCATGTTGAGTTCAAACACTCACTCATCTTCGGCTCAAAGCAGTCTATCCTCTGGCTTCCCCCATGGAGGAGCTTAACAAACGCAGGTTGGGGAAGATGAGTTTACTAAACAACTTGTTCTTTTCTATTAACCATATGCTCAGTGCTTCCAAAGAGATAATTAAAATCAATACTGTTTCTAAATTCAAAATAGATACACCTTCTAGCATTCCAGGACTGCGACTCATTGTTAGTTTAAAGAGAATAAAAATAATAAAACTAAAACATTAGAAATCATACAGAATTTTTAAAAACCAAGATGATGGGAAGTCAACAATGGTTATTATATTGCACATTGCTGTCTTTAAAGTAGTTGCTTGGATTACCAGATACAAGCATGTAAAGTTGGTCGGAATACACATTTTAAGCATTAACTGTTCCCTTCAACAAACCGATAAAAATTAGTAGTACCACCACCCTAGGGGGACTCCCTGTTAAAGAGAGAACTGTTTATGTTCCTTATTGTGTTGCAGGACAGAGACTTTAAAAGTTGGAATCCATCTCATTCATGTATTGGGGCTATGGTGACAGCTTTTATTTAGCTTAATACCCAGAGTTCAGTGGTAGAATCACTCTTCTAAACACAATGTATAAACATGTAAACTCTAGGAAGACTAATGCTTGAGTTAATTCCCTTCTATGTTCACCTCATTCACTCTCAACAAACGAACAGACAGGTTCCTTTTCCTGGACACTATTTTAAGTGGATGCATGAGCTACATGCTGCACCCCACAAGTACAAATGCTCACTGTACCATTTGATGTATGGTACTCTGCATATGTGCATATTCTCATGTCTAGAAGATCCAGGATGTCTCTGTCCCCCTGCAGGACTCCTTTTGCCCCTTCTCATGCAAAACTTTCCCTTCAACCCCCAGGTAACCACTATTCACATTGCTATTACCATAGATTAACTTAGTTTTGAACCTCATAAAAATGAAATCTTATACCAAACATTTCTTTGTGTCTGGCTCCATTGACAACATATTGCTTTTAAAATTCACTCATGTTGTTGCATCCACAGACACCTCAGAATTTTTTATTGCTGACTAGCACACTGCTGCATTCACGTGCTTCAGATTGTCCACCTGTTCTTAGTGGTCACGATCTGGGTCATGTGCAGATGGACCCCGGCTTGACAGCTCTTCATGGAGTTTAACACTGGGCTAGCCACACACAGGAAGTGAACTGAGAATTCTAAATTATCATCACAGATATTTTTTACAGATGGCTCTGGATACATTAGATCACAAGTTCCTGGCAAAAATAGAATATACCTTTCTCACACTGTATGATGTGTTTGAATCAGAATTAAGCATCCAATTAAAATCTATTTGGTTCACCATGGCAATAAAGAGTACCCAAGGCTGGACTGGATCCTTTATGGGCCTGTTGGATTTTCTGGTGAAAAGTACTCCATGTCTCAGCAAACAACCAGGACCCCTACACTGTCTCATGAGGGAACGTCTTTGGGCATGAGGTTGGTGCAGAGTATGTGTCACGTGCAAGAGTGTCTCTCTCATCCAGATGAGAACTTGACCCAAATTTGGATGAACCGTACACTTACAGTTCATCCAAATATATTTACCCCTATTTACCTTCGCTTCTCACAGCTCGACCAAATGATGGCTTCATTCCCACCCAGCAAGGGAAGAAACAGGTCAAGGGCATCAAGTAGGTGGGTGATGCACTGAGTGGCCGGCGGAGCCAGAACCTGGGAGGCAGGCACACCATTCCGAAGCCCTCTCATTCTCGCTGCCCTCAGATATCTTTACACACGTAGTAGGCACCAAGTATTGCATACTTGAAGAAGCTAGAAATAGATGCAGCTGGATGTCTTGTGATTATGACTCTAACACAAAATCTCTGTCCCAAAAGATCAGCACATGGACTCCAGAAATTTTCATCAGCATGCAGCGCTTGCAGGAGCTTCAATATTATACAACAAAGACTTCTCTGCTGTGTTCATAGGCACAGCTCCACCAGGGCTTCAGTGCCACACCAGTCAAAACACTTCATCATTTCTATTTTTTTCTACCTTGAAAATAAAATTATTTTGATTGTGAGATTTTGCTACTGCTCCTCAAAAAAGGCACATATTTCAGAAATAGCAGTGAACGGCAGATATATTTAGGGGAAACACACACACACACACACACACACACACACACACACACACAGAGTGATGGCCTTAGATTCTAAACATAAGTCTGTGGCTGTGAGCTTTTTCTGTGCATCTTGATTCTGTAGTAGGAACACCTGCAGAAACCTCAGCGCCCTTCAGAATTCACCGCAGCTGTGGAGGAGCGATTGCATGGAGAATAAGCTAAGGCAGCAGAATAACTTCTCATGACTCCAATATCCCACGTGTGTCCTGAGAAAACAGCCCCATAATTTAAGTATTCAAACTCAGTGAGGCTCTGCAGAAAAGAATATTCCAATCCTAGTATCTTAGTTACTTTTCTCTTTGCTGAGATGAAATATGTGACACCCAAAGTTAAAGGGGAAAGGTTTATTTAGCTCACAATGTGTAGAGGTCTCAGTCCATGACCAGCTGGTTCCAAGGCTGGGTGGTGGGGCAGAGGGGCATCACAGAGGAGAAACACTTCCTGGCACACATGAGACAGTCCAGCAAGGGGCGTTCGCAGCTTCTTTCTGCCCCTGTTATATTCTCTCTCTGGGCTACCAGGCTTAGGGCGGTACTAAATCCATCAGTGAACTGATTTTGTAATCACATACTCCTTTTTTAATGAACAGAATATATTTATTGAAGGAAGAAAAGCTCCTGTTTAAAAGAGGGACAGGAGGGGGCCCCCGAGCAGGTGGTCCCCCATCATGCACTCTTAATCCCAGCGTCACACATTCTAGACTCAGCCACCTCTGAAAAATCCCACCTATGGCCTCCTGAGGCTTTGAGGGACTATCTAGACTCAGGACATAACACTTAGAAAGCCACTGTGCTTGGAAACAGTCTAAGTTTCTTTCTAGCATAGTGGATAATTGAATCACACACATAAGTTTTGTTTTGTTTTGGTTTTGAAAAGTTAAAAATTCCTTAATTTTTTATTCCTGGTACCACTACCACAATTTACAGGGCAATATACCTGATGTAATGAAAAGAAAGAAAAAGACAAAGCTACAACAGATAAAAGACCTCAGGAATGTACATCTAATTGACACTACATTGCATTAATCAATAGCTGCACTTTTTGCAAACTGTGGCTATGACAGTCCTGAACCAGAAGGGTTTCCTGTTTAAGCTGCAGTAACTTTTCTGACTATGGATCATCGTTCCTTCTGTGGCAGATTTTTACAGTTCCTCTAATGCATTTGGGATGACTGTCTCAAAGTAACCTGCAGCTTTCCTGATAACTCCTCGCTCTCTCTCCTGCTAAGAACTGCAGCCCTTTTCTGCTGTTTTTTAAAACCTTCTGATACCATATCCACCACTTCCACCACCAGATCCATAACCACCACCATAGGGACTGCCAGAGCTTCTTCTACCAAAACTGCCCCCTTCATGGGTCCACAATTTGACTGCTGCTGTCCACAGTAATTTCCAAAATCATTATAGTTCCCACCACCACCATAGTTACCACCACTAAAATTTCCTCCTTCATTGTAAATATCATATCCTCCTCTACCACCACCATATCCACCACCTTGGTTTCCATATCCTGGTCCACCACCACCATACCCTCCTCTACTACTATAACCAGGACCACCACCATAGTTTCCACCATCACCTCCAAATCCATTATATCCACCATCGCCTCCACCACTGTAACCTCTTCTTCCACCAAAGTTTCCATCATAGCCACAATTCCCTCCACCACCTCCAAAGTTTCCTCCACGACCCATAAAGTTGCCAGATCCACCTCCACGGCCTCTTTGTGATCCACCAGACTGCATCTCTTGTTTAGAAAGGGCCTTTTTTACTTCACAATTATGACCATTAATAGTGCGATATTTCTGAACAACAATTTTATCAACTGTGTCGTGATCATCAAAAGTTACAAAAGCAAATCCTCTCTTTTTCCCACTGTGTCTGTCTTCCATAACTTCTATGGTTTCAATCTAGCCATATTTTTCAAAGTAGTCTCTCAAATTATATTCTTCTATACCTTCTTTAATACCACCAACAAAAATTTTCTTCACTGTTAGATGGGCACCAGGCTTTACTGGCTCCTCTCTAGAAACAGCTCTCTTTGGTTCCACTACACGCCCACCAACTTTGTGTGGTCGAGCACACATTGCTGCATCCACCTCTTCAACACAAGAGTAAGTCACAAAACCAAAGCCTCTGGAGCGTTCTGTTTGAGGATCTCTCATTACCACACAATCTGTGAGTGTGCCCCATTTCTCAAAGTGTTCTCTTAAACTATCATTGGTAGTTTCAAAACTCAGACCACCAATAAACAGCTTCCTCAATTGCTCTGGCTCCTTTGGATCATGGCCCTCCATTTTGAGACCGGACTCGCGTTTTCCCATGTACATAAGTTTTAATAACAAGTGTCGAGTCATTTTCCAATGCGAGGGAGGAACTGAGTCTTACTACTAGTCTATTTCACTGAGATTCTAAACCACCTTGAGACTGCAGGAACAGTGGTGGTGTAGCACGACACACGTCTCCATCCTCCCTTACAACTCACTGAACTGTGTGAACACTGGGGCAGGGTCTACTTAAAGTATCACCTGTCTTTCCCAAAGGCATGTTTTCTGTATTACTAACATTTTCACCAACACTCATTAAACATATACCTAATGCCTGGAAAAATTATATCATAGAGTTGTGCGTTCATTTGCTAAATCATTAGCAACCCTTAAAAATGGAACATCTCAATGCACACAGAGAGACAAGCATCTCTCCTTAGATAGTGATGCCCTTAGGAGTAAGAATAGTAGGACAGTCTATCAAACACACACACACACACACACACACACACACACTATCAATTTAATAAGATATTAAATTTTTTAGTGTCTTTCTGTAACTCAATTTTCTAGAAATAAGTACCTTACTAAAGTAGACTTTTAGAATTGAGAAAAGATACTTCATTCTTTTAACTCTTGTTTGTTTTGTGGATTGGGGATCCTACCCAGGGACGTCACACTGACCTACATGCCTGCCCCCTTTTAAATTCTGAGACAGGGCTTTGCTGATTTGATCAAGTGGGGGCTGACCTTGCGGCCCTCTTGCTCAGCCTCCTGAATCACTCGGGTTATAAGTGTGCCACTGCACCTTGCTTAAATAGGTTTTTTTTTTTTCCAGTACTGGGAATCGAACTTGGGGCCTTGTGCTTGCCAGGCAGGCGCTTATGCTGTTGAGCTATATCCCCAGCCCTTAAACAACTTTTGATGCATATTCGTCTGCTTTTCTGTTTAGAGAATCAGCAGGTCCTCTCTTCTCACTTATCTACTGTGGCTTCAGTGTTATCCACATAAACTATATAAACTAGTTATACAATCAGTGTACTGTCTACTCGGCTCTCACATTTTATGATCTGAGGTGCCAAGAATATATGCTCAGTGGCATAATCCCCTACTGGCAAGTACAAAGTCCTGAGTTCGATCCCTCGTACAAAAAAAATTATGATTTAGGCACCTGTTTTAACTTAAGCTTAAAACTAAGGAACTCAAAATGAGGAAACAGTTTGGTTACAAAAACAAAGGGAAAAGACCACACAAAACAAAGCACTTTCATATTTATGGCCCAACATGAATTGCTACTTGCGTCTCCATCAGCAAAGTATGAGCTAATTCTCCGATTGGGGATTCACAGGAAAAGAATGGAGTCTTTTATAGGAAGCCTACAGCACAGCAGTTACAGAAGCATAACCAAGAGATCCACTGCTCGGGCTGACGTGCTCCTCCCTTTACATCAAGTGGAAAACACTGCATCAACTCAAATAAAATGGGACCTGCAACACAGTGAGGTCTCTGGTCAGCCAGAACAAGCTTTGGCATTTTCTTCTTTGTTCGGGCCACACCTTGGAGTCCGAAGTCTTGGGCAGGTATACCCAAGAAGCTGGACACAGAAGCCAAGGTTGGACTGTCCTCCGAGTTTACACAAATTTAGCTGAGGACAACTTCCCCTGGGAGCAGGTTTCTAATGCCCAGGGCTAAGTTGTGACCAAGTACAGCTGTAGCTTATTACTCTTTGCAAAAGGACTCTGGCATTCTTTGAAAAGTCTGTACACTGTATCTATTCCCTAGAGACAGAATGATGCTCACCCTCAATGGTTGGTTTAGCTCTTCAATTACTCTGTAAAATTAAGTGTGACAGATTGCTTTATTCTTTTTGTGTTAGCTAGAAACACCCAAGGGATATATAATTTGATGATCACAGACTTAGCTTAAGAGAAATAAGGAAGGTTTTAGGAGACACACTGATCTCCAACGTGCAAAGGAAGAGCGTAGAAGAAAATTAGCAAACATCAACTAAAATGTTCTCAAGGGCAGAGATTCACGGTCATAAATGGAATCATTTTAAGCTTGAAGAAGGTGACCTGTGGGAGACTGCGCACCACTTCAGGGATCACTGTGTTTCATCAGCCTAAAAATGGAGCTGTCTGTAGAATTTCTAGGTCAACAAAAGATGCAAAAGAGACGCTAAAATCTAACAGAGG
This sequence comes from Octodon degus, assembly GCF_000260255.1. Lineage (NCBI taxonomy): Eukaryota > Metazoa > Chordata > Mammalia > Rodentia > Octodontidae > Octodon > Octodon degus. Next base: position 3,912,859 of record NW_004524663.1, on the reverse strand, counting down.
AAGAGGCTAGCATGACTCATTTCTAAAAGGCTAAGAATGCTATAGATTTATAAATTAGGAGGATACATACCAAACCTAAAATACTGGAACCATATTAATAAACAGTGTTATTCACACAACATGAAAAGAAGTGAGACAAGTAAGTGTCTAAGTAAAATTCCTACAATCACAGTGATGAATTCTACACTCACTCAACTCCATAAAGGGTATCTGTCCAAGTATCCTCCACCCATGACAAAGCACACCACTTGGTAAATGTATTCAGTACGTAAATAAAATCTTAACTGCATCCAAAAGTAAGGTATTTAAACCATTTTTCAACATATTCAGAGAAGTACTCAGGTCTCTCCTAGAGGTGAACTTCTGAGGACCAGGGATAACCCCCAAATTGGTCACAGAATCTGCAAATCTAATTTTAGGCAAGAACCTCTTCCTCTTCTTCATCTTCTTCTATCTCCTGCTGTCCTATCATCTCCAAATCAGCAGTGTTTACCACCCTAAAAATGACTACTTGGGATTACATTCATGGATAATGCTTTTCTCTGCTTTGATTGCCTCTCTATTATTTGTGAGTGGCCAAGAGATCAGAGATGGGTCACAGCTGCTTGGGTCTGATGGTGTCAGACAGTGTGGTCACACAGAAGTTTCCAATCAGAGCCAGCTGCCGCAGAGGGTTTTCATTTGGTTTTTGCCTTCCTCGGTGTGTTCTCCCCTGCTTGTGGCAGGCTGTGATGCTCCAGGTCATCTGCTCCTGTACCTTGTGCTTCCGGAGGGGCCTAATTCACGTGCTGTTTTCATCATCAGTGGTGTATGTTGTGCTTGGAATGCATACTGCCTAAGTGTTGGGGCAGAGAGGTCTGGTCAGAACATCAAGTTCATACCTACTCTTGTTAAGTCTCCCACACTCTTGGTCTCTCCACCCCCAGTCCCCGCCTTGATCTTCTTAAGGTATCATTTTTTTTTTTTTCCTGAGGAAAGTGTGCTTAACTTTCCTATTGTTATTATGGCTTCTGTCCATTTCTCCTTGCCATTGTATTAAATTTTGTTTTCCTTACTTAGGAGGTTCAGGCTCATGGTCTTTATAGCTCTCTGATGTATGTATTACTCCTAGAAAAGACTTTTTGTATTAAAGTTTAATTTGCATGTTAGAAATATAGCTGTGTTGCCCTTCTTTTTAAGATATCTTCCTAGATTAATTTTTTTCTATTGCCTAACTTGCTATCATTCTGTTTTGTAAGTCTTTTGTAATTAGTAGAATACTTGTCTTCTAACATGTTAAAATACTGTATATGTTAAAAATGTATGTTTATAATGTGATAATTAACTTAACTGAACTTAGTCCTTCCATCATTTTTCTCTTTACCATGCCTTTTCTGTGTTTTTTCTTTTTCCTACTTTATTTTAGATTAGGGGGCCTGCCCCTTAGCTCAGTTCTTTAAGTGGCTGCTTCAACAAAGCAGTCAGGCTCAGGTTGCTGTGGTTCAATCCCCACAACACAAACCAGCCTGTCATGCCTTGAAGGCATTCAGAGCAAAAAAAACAAACAAACAAAAAAACAAAACACCAAAAAACCACTTTTTCCATTTGGGGCTGGTGAGATGGCTCAGTGGTCTAAAGCACCTACTTAGAACAAGCTTCGCAAAAAAGGACAGGGACCTCAGTTCAATCCCCCAGCACCACATGCCAGCCAGCCCCGCCCCCTGGTGGACTGAGCTGGCCACACACACACACACACACACACACATAAATAAAAATTATTTTAGATTAAATAACTTCTGAATTCTTATTTACTAATCAATTGATATAAAAACGAGACATAATTTCTATCATTTTGTGACTACCTTAAATTTTTAACACTGACTCTAAGTTAATTGACGTTATTGTTCTCCTCCTGAATAAAACAATGAATTTAGACTGCATTAATCCCAGTTACCACCTAGCATCTTCCATGGTTGTTATCTAGTGTTCTAAATCCGTCTTAGATTAGCCTCTGCCCTCTAAGTCATTATTATCATTGCTAACTAATTTTCATTAAAATGGAACTATTTATTTATCACTTCCTTTCTCTTTACTGTTCATTACCAAAACCCACTCCAATATTCTGGGTTTTCTCTCATTCTCCCAGAAATATTTTGTCAGAAATTCTTTAGAGAGTATTTTAAAAAACCAAAATAACATGTCTTTATTTGTAGTCTCCTCCTCTAGTGGTTGCATTCTTTCTGGGGGTGGAGGTGGTGCTAATGTGTAACAATTAATCACATCAAGTGCATATATCCAAGGACTTTAGCTTAATGCGTTGTGTGTGTGTGTGTGTGTGTGTGTGTGCGTGCACACATGTGTGTGTGTATGCATACAAGTCCGACTAGATCAACTTGTCATAGTTCTACCCCATCAAAGAGATTTCTCATGCCCCTTATCACTGTTCAGTAATTGGGCCTATTTTTATTTATTTATTTATTTTTCCATAATTTTATTGAGAAACAAATAGCAATGAGATAGTTTCAATCCAAATTGGTGGGACAGTTTGAATAGTTAACACACTGCATACATTCTTCCTAGTGGTTAATTGCTGTACAAGATGCGGACATGATATCCTATTTACAAACACTATTACAACAAATCCCTCTATTCATTAAGAGAATGTAACTATATATCTATCCTAACCACTTTGAATACACAGATACAAAATGGACATTCATCTGCATCCCCTTTTTTTGTTTAGTTCTGTTATTTGAATATTATAGTTGTGTTAACTCAGCAAAATACTCTAAGAGTCCAGTAGTCCATAATAGTATTGGGTCTTCCACTTCACTGGCAATGTCAGAAACTGTTGACCTGAGTCCCCCACAGCTCAACATAACACCATGGCTTTACTTCTTATACTTCGTTTTTATACTTTTCTTCTGGATGGTTAAGAACAAGATAAAGCAGGACCTATGCAACAAGAGTTGTAGCTTTTGGGTCTGATAAGGTCAGTGAAATCCCCTCAGGATTTATCCTGAGATTCTGTACCTCAGATTGTAGATCCTTTGTCAGTGTCAGCCATGTGGATGAGTCACGGCCATTGCTTGGCCAATGTGCTCTCTGTGAAAGCCTGAGAGAATATTTTCTCTCCATGTGACTGTCCTTAGGCACACTCTACATCATCGATCACTTTCCTCTTTGGCCCCATAATCTCCTTGATCAGAAAATTTGGGACACTACTGAGTTACATGACATTACAGTACAAGTTCTCATACGTCCTGAGTCTTAATTGACCTTGGAAGGCTAGGGCCAAAATGTTGGCTTTCCTTGCGGCCCTCCTTTTGGGCCTATTTTTTGAATTTCATATAAATGAAATCATACAAGAAGTACTCTTTCTTCGTCTGGCTTATTTCACTCAACAAAATGTTTTCAAAATGACTGTTTTATTTAATTTAAAGACAATAATAAAAAAACAACAAAGATGATATAGAACTTCAAAACAAATGATAGGAAATTAACAAGGGTTATTATATTACATATTGTTATCTTCAAAATAGTTGCTTAGATTACCAGATACAGGCAGGTAAGATTGCTCAAACAATATAAACACAAACTCCTCCTTTCAATGAACTAATAAAAATTAGTAGTACAATTATTTTGGCATATATAATATATAATACATATATAGCAATACACACCCCTTCCTTTTCTTCTTTTCCCTAACCCACTTATTCTTTCCTTTTTTGAGCAATTTTTTTCCCTTTCACAATGTCTATTGTACCTTTTGGATCTTATTTATTCTTTCAGTTGTTTACAGTAGGGAGACCACATGATGTTTACATATGTGAGATTAATTTATTTTACTTATGATTATGATATCTAGTTTTACCCATTTACCTATAAAAGCCACAAGTTTATCTTTCTTTATAGATGAATAACACTCCACTGTGTAAAAAACCCACATCTTTTGTATCCATTCCTCAGTTGGTAGATATGTGGGTTGTTTCCAGGACTTAGTATGACTAATTATGCTGCTATAAACGTAGATGCACATATATCATTGTGGTATGATGATTTTAATTCTTCTGGGAAAATATCCAGAAGGGGAATAGCTGGGTTGAATGAGACCTCTAACACTAGCTAATTGAGGAATCTCCACACTGATTTCCACAATGGCTATACCGGTCTACAATCCCATCAACAGTGGAGAAGGGCTTTTTTCCCCCACACTCCCACCCAGCATTTTTTATTGGCTGATTTCTTGACAATAGCCATTCTTTCTGGGGTGAGATGGAATCTCATTGTTTTATAATTTCCATTTCTTGGACAACCAAAGACACTGAAGATTTTTTTTATATATTTATTTGCTATTTGTATTTCTTCATTTATGAAGTGTATCAGATGCCCATTTTTGGGTTGGCTCTTTGATTTTGGGAGTCTAATTTTTAAAAAATTCTTTATATATGTACTAGCTAGATATCCTTTGTCTAAGAGACTGTTGGCTAAAATGTTTTTCCAATATTTGTGGATTTCTTCTAACCTTGTTGGTGATTTTTTTAACATGCAGAAACTTTTCAAAAAGATGAGATTCCAATTATTGATTCTTTGAACCATTTTCTGTGCAGTTTGATTTTTGTTCATGAACTCTCTACCTTACCCCTATGTCTCTAAAGATTTCTACCTACTATCTCTTCCAGAAGATTTAGTATTTCAATTTTAATATTTAAATGTCTGACTCATTTTGACTGTAGTTTTGTGCATAGTGATAGGCTTATGTCTATGAGCATGTGTTTATTTTAAGCCTTTGGCATGTGGAAAGCCAGTTTTGCCAGTACCATTTATTAAAAAGACTATCTTTCTTCCAGTGACCATGTTTTACCCTTTTGTCAAAGATAAAGTGACTGAGTGTGTTTGTAGTTGTGTCTGCATCTTCTAATATATTCCATTGATCATCAGGTCTGTCTTTTGCCAGTGCCATGCTGATTTTATCACAGTAGCTTTGTAGTATAATTTGAAGTCAGGGATTATGATGCCTCCTGCCTATCCTTTGTTATCCAGGACTGTTTTTGCTATTCTAGTTCTCTTCTGCGCATTCAAAGTGATATGCAGGAAATTAAAACCTCAATCACAAGCTGGCAAAACCATTTGAATGAAAGTGAAAATAAACTTTCAGACCTCAAAGTTGCAGCTAGTGAAAAAGTAAGAAAAGGTCTCTTAAAAACAACCAGGATGGAGGAAAAAAATAATTCAACATCTGCAAGATGATACAAAGATGAACAACATGAAACTTATAGGCATCAATGAGAAAGGAGTCAATAGAAATGATATAAAAAGAATATGGATGGAAGTAATAGCAGGATCCCCCCCAAATATGGGGAAACAATTGACATTCAGGTAACAAAAGCATATAAAACTCCAAATAACATCAACCCAATTAAAAACACAACCAGACATATAACAATCAAGATCCCAGAAATTCAGCACAGGAACAGTATACTAAAAGCCACTAAAGAAAAGAAACAGATCACGTTTAAAGGAAAACCCATCAGGATACCAGCAGATTTCTTTTCACAAACCATGAAGTCAAGAAGAGCATGGTGCAAAGTACTACAAGTCTTGCAAGAAAACAAATTCCATCCCAGACTGATATACTCTGCAAAACTCTCTTTCAAGTATAATGGAGAAGTGAAATAATTCCATGACAAAGAACAACTAAAGAATTTCATGATGACAAAGCCAACCCTACACAGATTACTAAAAGATCTTCTAGAGAGGGAGCAAAATGACCACAACTCCATGAATGAGAATCAAAAGAACCCACCAAATAGGGCAAACAATTAAACACAGGAGAATAAGAGGTATACAAAAGCAGTCTTTGAGTTGTTCTTTTGTATACAGCAACAAAATATTTCCATAAACATACTCTACAAATGGACTTCTCCTGCACCCTATGGGTCACGATTCTATCTGGGTCTACAAGGTGGATATCAAGGAAATAGTAGTAGCTCAGTCCCACAAGTGACACCTGGATACCAGTAAGCATCATGAACACTGTCCAGGTCCACGACATACTAGAACTTTGTGCAATATCCTACCCTCAAACTGTTAGAGGTGCTGGTCATTTATTTGCCATTCCAGTATTTATCTTACATTTTATTCTTCAGTATTTATCTTTTTTTTAATTTCTTTTTTTTATCAAGTATTTATTTATTTATTTATTGTGTGTGTGTGGCCAGCTCAGCCCACCAGGGGGCGGGGCGAGCTGGCATGTGGTGTTGGGG
>NW_004524663.1:3892974-3906284 GCF_000260255.1 Octodon degus | reverse complement strand
GGGGATTGAACTCAGGCCCTTGCACTTGCCAGAGAAGCGCTTATTCCACTGAGCCATCTCCCCGGCCTGATATTTTCTTAGTATTAGAAACTTTAAAAAGTATATTTTCATTTTCCATTTACTTTATATTACTTCTTCCTTGTCTTTTATACACACACACATATACATGAAAAAATGTGTATAATCCAACATAAGATTGATACTGTTTATAGAAATTGTTAATGACCTTTTAAATGCATTCATCTAACGTATTTTACATAATCTTACATAACTATCATTTTGAGAGCTCTTTATTCTTTATCCAGGACCATAAAGCAACTTCTCTTGCCTTCTGAATTATGCTCTTTGTTATTTCCTGTATGCTACGTCTAGAGGTATTAGAATATTTCAAGTTTGTATAACTGGAAAATATTTTACTTTTAGTTTTCAAAGGTATGTTTGCTAAGTATAAAATTCAAAGAGGAAAGATCTTTCTTTTTTTCATTCAGTCCTTTAATTATTCTAGTTTCTTATATAATTGGTCTTTTTTTTCTTTCTAATGTGAAATAAGATGCTATTTAATTCTGTTCTTCCATAGCTAATATTTTTATGCATATGCTTTAATAATTTTTTCCTTTATAATAAGTTTTGGATAATTCCATTTTTGTGTATCTTGGTATGATTTTATTCAAATTTCTTGTGCTAAAGGTTCATTTTTCTTGGAAATGTGGTGTTATAAGTTCAACTAAATCCAGAAATTTTAAATCTTTAAATATTTATTGTTTGCCACTTTCTACTTCAAGAGTTCTTATTATATGAACATAAGTTTCTTGATTTTGGCACAGAATGAACTATTATATGATTGATCTGTGAAGTCTTTCTTCTTCATTTTTATTTTGAACAATTTTTATTATTATATTCATTTAACTTTGTAAATAATTTACTTACAATGTGCAGTCTATTATTAATCTCATGCTATGTATTCATTTCAGAAATATTTATCTAAAATTCACTCTGTCTATATCATATATCTTTCACAAGATACCGTATATCTTTCACATATTTGCCTACAATTTTAATATGCTATGTAAGTATTTTCAATAAAGTTAATGAAATTTTTAAAAATAAAAATAAAAGAGCCTTTTCTGCATCTATTAAAATGATTCTATAATTTTTGTCTTTTTCCTTTTCGATATGATGTATTACATTTATTGAGTTGCTTATACTGAGCCATGTTTGCCTTCCCAGGATGAATCCCATTTTATCATGGTGAAATTACTGTTTTTATCAGTAATATTTTTCTTCTCCCACACTAAGTAGTCCATGTAATTACCACTCTGAAATGATAGTTTAGCAGAGTATTGAACTCTAGATTGATATTTTTCTCATATTTTGAAATCATTATTTCAAAATTTTTTAGACTTCAATGTTGCCAAAAAGAAATATATTATTTGATTTGCTTTCCCTTTGATGCCAAGCTGATCATATCCTTTAGTTATCTACTTTCCCCACCAATTTATTTTATTTATTTTAATTTTATTATTATTTTTTAAATGAAAAATAGAACTTAAAGTGAATAGTGATTAAAACTATGCAATATTTAGACAACTTTTCTCAGTGGCCGGCTCAACGTTCCCAGGGGCAGGGTTGGCATGGCATGTGGTGCCGGGGATCAAACTCTGGTCCATGTGCTTGCCTAAGCAGGCACTTAGTCTGCTGTGCTATCTCACCAGACCTTCTCTACCAGTTGAAAATGCTTTCCTTATCTGTGATGCTCCAAATTTTCCATATGTTATATCCAGTGTGGATGTATTTATGTAAGCCTACAAGAACAGAAAGAAGCCAATGTGCTTTGTTAATCTAGAACTCAGGGCCCAATATTCAGACAGCCTCTCAGAAACCTTCACCATTATGATAGATATGTAACCCATACACATGTTAGCTATATAGCCTGCACTTCTTACAAACTCACTGAAAGCATATGATGGGCAGAGCTCAAGTTCCTTTCTTGAGGAAGGTGTGAGCCTTGTGGAGCTCAGTTTATATAAGGACTCAGTCTTCTCTGCTGTTTGCATAGATTCAGCGATTAACTCAGGGGGCTCTTTCCAGATCAACAGTTCCCAGGGCCTTCCTAAGCCTCTTTAAGCTCCTATTTCCTTTTCTGCTACCTTTTTTTTTCTTCTTTCTTCTGACCTCAATTATTATGGCACTCTAAAAGGGTATATTTGAACCAATTCTTCCATGTGATTCTGTTTATTGAAGACTCTCCAGGGGTTTGTCTACCACATTGTCAGATTCTGACTCTGTTTCACTCAATTTTCCCCTGAGCCCTAAGGACTTTTGAGTTGTTAAGAGCAAGAGTGCTTCAGCTAGAGACCCAGATTTGTGTTTGTTTTCTTTGTTTCAGATCTGAATCACTGTTGTATTACAAACTAGCTATTTGATATGGGCTCATTTATTTAACCTTCCTAAGTCTCAGTTTCCTCATCCCAAAAGAGAGATGGTAAGTCTTACCTCAAAGTATCATTGTGAAGATAATATGTGCAAATGCATGTAACGCATCTGACAATGCACCTCAGTAATCACTCACAAATATCAACATTATTAACCTTAGAAAACAATGCTACCCAGTTTGTTAATTTACCCATTGAGGAGTCAGTTATATACAAGTTGATGGTGTACAGGCATAGAAAAGTATTTTTCAATGAAAGTAATACTCCAAATAAATGAAATTATAATGTAGGCTTTGTATGTGTTGGCTAGTGTAGCCACCCCTAATGTGAGAGAGATACACAGTGGATACCTAAAATCTCTGACAGTACTGAACCCTATATATACTGTGATTTTATATATATATATATATATATATATATATATATATGAAAGTTTAATTTGTAAGTTAGACACAGTAATAGATAAATAATAACTAATAAGAGAACAAACATAACAATATACTACAATAAAATGTTTGTAAATATTCTCTCTCTCTCTCTCCCCCTACTCCCTCTCTCAATATTTCATTCCTTACTGAACTATAGTAATATTTCAGACCATGTGTGACAGAAAAGAACTGAGGCCATTTGTGATGATGAGAACTAATTGTGAACTTGATTGGCTTGGGAGCTACCTAGGGATGAACAGAGCACAATTCTGGTTGTGTCTGATGGTGGAAGTATGAGGTTGGGTACTACAGTCTCTGGCCTCTTCCTCTCTGTTGTCTTCTGCTCTGCTCTTGACTAACAGAAAAACAGCAATGCCCCACCAGACCCTTCTTCATGATGTTCCTGACTTGGAGCCACTGACTAGAGACTGAATCCCCTGAAGCCATAAGCCAAATTAAACCTTTCCTCTTTTAAGTTAGTTTAACCTTTTCTCCTCAAATTTTCCTCCTTTAGGTTAACTTACTGTATTGCAGCAATAACTGATGAGAACACCAGGAAAGCAAAACTCCAGATAACAGGGTTCTACTACTATCTGTAAAATTGGTCTTTAGAAATTCTACCCAACAAAAAGTACCCTGTTCTTGTAATTTTCTGAGGTTTGAAAAAAATCTTTGAAAGCCAGAAACAGGATATTAAACGAGTGAGAAGTCCCTGAGCACGATGAGATCAGGGCTTGCTCCAGAAGGTACACTAGTGCACTTTCCTCCTTTAGCGAGAATGGTACTGAGACAGAAGGTGAACTGTGCAGTGTGCCCAGGGTGCCATTACTGGGCATGATGGTGCAACTCAGGGCAGACCAGCAGCAAACAGCTGAGTGACTGGGTGTGAGGGTCAACTCTCAGGCACCCTGTTTTAGGGTCATACGTATGCTATCATGAAAGTACTAACTTATTTGGCTACATAGGAAGAAAAATGCCTTCGATTTTTAGGGCCTGAATTAAGCAATAATCTCAGGTGGCAAAAACTGAAGAAACTAATCATGTTACATAATCCAAGAAAGTTCAATAAAAATGATCAACTTTTGCCATAGGGTCCAGAGGCACTGATGCCTCAGTGGGAGTCAATATGTGGGGCCAGATCTTTTAAGGTAACTGTGGCTACCACAAAATTCATTTCTTCCATTCATCTCAAACAGTGATTTTGGTGAGGGAAGGTGATAATTTTTCTTAATTAGCTTTTTCATTATTCCAAATAAGCAGCAGTTGGACTACTTTGGCATATTCCCAAAGTAGAACTAATGTTTTCCAAGTACATTCAGAAGGAATTAGCTTGCTACTTGAGATCAAATCAAACATTAAAGGGCCAGCCTGTTAGCTCAGCAGAATAAAGTGCCAGCTTAGGCAGAGCGCAGAGGTCAAGGTTCAATCCCCTGTGGTGTGTTGACACAGCGAATGAGACTGGGCATGGTGGCGCCTGCCTGTAATCCTAGCCCTTGGGAGGCTATAAACAGGAGAATCACTACAAGTCTGATCTACATAGTGAGACCCTGAACACCCTGTAGACCCTGCCCTAAATACAGAAAATAAATAAATAAATACATAAATAAATAAAATCAAACATTAAGTTTAATGCATAGCCAGGGGATTATGCACTACAGTGCAAATATTTTGGTACTGTTATGGTTTGTGTATAGTTGTCTCCCCAAAGCTTCATGCAGTTATGGGGCAGACTTCTAGAGTTTGACTAATTCATGACCCAGTGCTAGGATGAGTGCTACACCCAGCCTGGGGCAGACAGCCTGGCTGCAGTATAAGGAAGGGGGAGAGGCCTGCTGTCTGCCGCTGCTGCTCTGCTGCTGCTCCTCCTTTTTGCTCTTGCTGTTTTGCTGTTTTCTGCCACCATGAACTGCTGCCTTCTCATGTGCCACCTGCCTTGGCGCCAGTGGACAAGGCACTGAAACCTGCACAAACTGTGAGCTAAATCAACCTTTTCTTCCTTAATTTTGAATGTTGGGTATTTTGTCCCAGTAATGAGAGAAAAGTAACTAAGACAGGTACTTTTAAAACTATCTCAGATTCTGGTGATTTTACTTGCATTCTCCCTTTAGACACAACTTTTAAAGATTAATGTGAGAAACATCCACATTTGTGCATGTATGATAATGTGTGGCCTTCTGAACGAGAATAAACAAGAACTATTGAAATGGAACATTTTAATTAGGGACTTAAATATCAAAGATCTTTTAAAATATAGATTTAATAAATAAAGAAGCTAAAAAACAATTTCATAAAACAGTACTGACAGACTTGAATACTAACAGAAAATAATGCCAAAAGGTGTTGTCACAAAATTTAGCTTGCTTCTTTGGAAATGACTATTCTCTAAATATGGAACAAAATTTTAAGTCATATGATACTTAAAGGCCTTTAGCTAAAGTTTGCTCTGGACTTTGGCTGTCCACACGCCAGGCCAGTCCATTGATATACTGGGCCCTTACTAAGCTTGAGCCTCAGGTCTATCTTGTTCTATATACATTAAATGATCTAAATTTGGCAAGATCCTTAAAATCTTGAATTATATCATCCGTCCCTTTGGATTATAATATTAATAATTTTTTTAAAAATGTATATTTACATCCTACCTGTCCTTTTTTTTCTTTTTCTTTTTCTTTTTTTTTTTTTTTTTTTTTTTTAGGGAAGGGTCTACAGGGTATTCAGGGTCTCACTATTAGATCAGACTTGTAGTGATCTGCCTGTTTACAGCTTCCCAAGAACTGGGATTACAGCCACGTGTCACCATGTCTAGTCTCAATCACCATCTCAGCGCTCCCTGGGGGCAGGGCTGGAATGGGCAGGTCTGGGGATCAAACCCCCGGACCCTGTGCCAGCTTGCAGGCGCTTTAATCCGCTGAGCTATTTGGCAGGCCCTGTCATTTTTCAATTAAAAGTAACTTGTTTTCCCATTCATGAAAGTGAACTTTAAAATTTTTAAAAATTTCTACTCTACTGTCAATAGCAAAAGAGATATCATCAAATCTTCTCTTCTTAAATGATTACAGGTAAAAAGTTGTCCTAGTATTGCATAGTTTTAATCAATATCCAGTTTAACATTCATTCGCTGAAATTGAAAAAATACCTTTAAATTCAGAAACAGAAAAGGCTATTATATGGGTGAACACATTTATATAGCTCGCACAGTTATCAAGTCAGGGTACCCACACACCTTATATATTAACCTCTTCAGCTGACTCCTATTGGTAGAGAATGCATTGGTTCATCATTTCCAATCTAATGATGGTTTGGTTTAATATTTTAAAAATTGTCTAGAGGTGACTTACGTATTTGTTAAGATTCAGGTCACTGTGAAGAAACTAACCCCCCATAGCGCAGCTGCCTGGGGGCCAGTGGTTCCTAACACTCAGGTTGACAGCTTCTCCAAGAGGTGTGCAAGAACCCAAGGTCTTTAGCTTTGTCAAAGACTGATTATTTCTACAGCATCTACTGGCTTTTGTCAAGGTGGAAGTCATGGGACAGAATGTCAAGAAACACAAACTATCTACTTTGAAAACAAAGCAGTGCAGCCTCTCTTCAGTGTTGTCTCGATCAGTTGTGTTTGGCGGCATTTGCCGGCAGCCAGAGGCTAGCTGCTGCTGGTAGAGTTCTGTTCTTAAGCACTGTCTCCATAAGGTGCCTATACAGCTCAAGCCTCCAAACTCCAAGCTCCAGGAGCTCCTTCTAAGCATTCTCTCTGACTTCTGTGCTTCTAATAACCATGTCTCAGCCTCAGGAGCAAGGCTTGCAGATCAATGATGGAATTCATAGTCAAATCTGAAGAGTACCAGAAGAACAGGGGCAATTCAATCTCTTCAGCAACGCTCTGAAACCCAGTGACAATCGCAATGGCCTTAATACCAAATGACAATCTCCTTTTGAGAGCTTCATGAATATTAATATAGTGGTCACAGAGCAATATTTAAAAACAATGAGTATATCTCCACTTTTGACCGCAATATCTCTGAATTAGAAGAGATCCACTTTCCTATCATTTTCACAGGTTACAGATATGCTTTCAGTTTATTAAAGAGGCCCTGACATTGCTTTTTACAACTGGGGTAGGAGGTCGCAGAGTGACCTCATTTTGCTCTTGTTCAACCACCAAAAATGAAACTCATTATTTCAACCTGTCAATTTTAAAATAAATAACCACCCAATGTATGTGCTCAGAAGATAGAATCGTTGGACGAGGTAGGACACATCACTTCACATGCACTAGGATGGCTATTCTCTAAATGTCAGCAAATAACCAAGGTTGGAGACAAGCTGGAGCCCTTGTGCATTGCTGTTGGGAAGGTGACATGGGTCCTCCGCTATGGATGCCATGTGGCTGTGCATCAAAAATATCAGCAGAACAATCCCATGATCCTTCAGTCTTGCTTCTGGGCACTTACCCCAAAGCAACGAGAGCAGGCACCCGTGTTCCTAGCAGCGTTATTCACACCAACCATAGACAAACACAGGAGATGAGCCAAGTGGGAAAAATCCTTTTTAAGTAACCCTTTGAAGGCCAAGTAAAATATTTCTAAAGTGAGTGTAAGGAGAAAAAGGTGACTCTCTTTTGTTGGTCCTCATACAGCTTGGGCATACAGCCAAAAAAGGAAGTGCTCTAAAATACCCCAATCTTGAAGTACAAAGCAGAAAAACAAGATTGAGCATTCAGCTGCAAATACCCCCCAAACAACTACCAGGTGGTGATGGGGAGTTCCCTGCAGGCAGAGGCCTTGGCTCCTTCACTCCCTTGCAGGGCACCTGTCCACAGACCCTGCTGGCAGCAAGGCGTCTGCCCTGCATCAGCAGCCTCCCCACACATACCATAGCCTAGGCCTGTGCTAGGACAACTGTGAAGGACCTGAGAGGTGAATTCACAACTAACAAGAGTCACAAGAAGTCCCTGAGTGCCAGTGGTCTGCAGAGAGCCTTCCTAACATCCCCTTCGTTATCCACTCACTAATGCTCCCAAGGGGGTATCCTCACTTCAGTCTTTCCACCCACACATCGAACTACATACTAGGTATCTCTCTGCAGCTGTGCCAAACTGCTTCCCAAATTAGGCGTCGCCTTTCGACCCATCCTACTTCTTCCACATCATCTTATTTGTCTTGATATCTAGACCAACATACCTGCATGACTGTGGAGATTCCTCAAAACACTAGGGTTAGAGGTCCCATTCAACCCATGACCATTCAAGCTTTGGATGACTTGGCCCCTGCTGCTCATCTCACCTGCTGTCCTGAAGCTGTCCTGTTTCTCAAGCCAGCACAGCTCATTCTTACTTGGGGCCTTTGCACCAGCTGTGCACACACTTGGGTCCATTTTCCCCAGATGTCTCCATGGCTGACACCTCAGCGACATCCAGGTCTCACCTCAGACGTCCCCTGCCATGTGGCTTAAATGGCATCATACCCATCGGACCCTCCCTGCCCCGCTGATATTCCCTCTCAGGGTGCTGCTATCTGCCATGATGTGTTTGCTGTTGGTTTAGTCTTCCTCACCCACCTTGAATGTCCAGTTCATAGAAGCTGAAAATCTGTGCTCCTCCTTCCCGTACAGCGTTCCCATCTGCTAACACAATCGCCGACACCAACAAATGTTTGTTGAATGAATGATGGATGGATAAGCACTTAAAAACTGAATGGTTTATATATTTCAGTATGGCTTAAATTTTTAAACAAGGATTATTTGTTATGAACAGCATGGATCCTAGTATAGAATGACATGTTCATTCAACAAGTATGTGCTGAATTTTGTGAAGGACAGGGAAGGGATCCATCACTCCCATATAGAAGGAACAATAGTGAAGTTCTCCACTTGTGCCAGACAGAGAAAGGTGTTTCTGACAGGGAAAGTAACACCCTCAGAGGGACACCAGAGTGTGAGGAGATCTGCCAGCACTCCGGAGACTCCTGCCCCTCCCAAGATGCTGTCTTTCACTTCACCTGGATTCCCAGTGTGCTGTGTTCCTCATGGACTTTGAGTCCCTGGTTGGACCTCCTCCTCTCCTGACAGTCTGATCTGGTGAGACCAAGCCGTCAAGTGACACACAGCAGGGTCTTGTGTAGGCAATTGCCTCCACTCCCACACCTTCCCCTGGGCACGTCTGTCCTTGAACCTGTGCCCAGAGCTGGAGAGGGTGTTGCCCTCCAAGGCGTGAGGAAGGTGGAGAAAGGAGAACCCTCTGGGCTTGGGTGGTACTCTCAGGAAGCTGACCACACTGGCTGTGCCTCCCGGCCTCTCCAGACCCTTCAGAAAATTCCCCTCATCAGCCCCAGAAAAGTAGAGTCAGACTTGTGCTCCAAATGCTTAGGAATACCATAGGTGACAGGGTCACTCTCCACTCCTGTGTAGGACGAGCTACCCTACTGCCTGAACAGAGATGTGGGAACTTTTTCCACTTAAAAAGGAACACTGGGAAGCCACCAGGAGTTCCTGAGAAGTTCACACATAAGTCCCATAAATGCCATGTGGGTTTTCTCCTCTGCAGAGCCCCTATTCACAACTGGCCTGTGGCCACACATCAGCAACAGCGGCAGGGCGACGACCCAGGGCCTTCTCAAAGCTTAGGATGAATCACTCCTTCCTCTGAATATTTGAATTTGGGGAGAAATAATCCAGCTAAGCACTCTGCATTTTACAGTTTAATCTGTTATTTGAAATAGAAGAGAACTAGTCATACCTTCCCCTTAGTTGCTAGAGAATAGAGTCAGGAGACCAGGGAGATGGCTCAGTGGAATAAGCGCTTCCTTGGCAAGTGCAAGGGCCTGGGTTCAGTTCCGGGTTCCACCAAAAAAAATTAAAAAAAAAAAAAAACAACCAAATAATTACAGAATCTTTAGGGGCCGGGGAGATGGCTCAGTAGAATATGAAAGTGCAAGGGTCTGAGTTCAATCCCCACAAGAGTAGAGCTGCCTACGCTCAGTCCTGCCCCTGGCCCCTCAGATATCAAACTGTGTGGTGGAATCATTCTGAGGACTAAAAGCAGAGATGTGGGGCAAGGGTTTAGGGTCGGGTCTGGCCAGAACTCGGGCAGCAATCTAAAAATAGCAGGTGTGACTTCCGCGGAGCGTATCAGAATGCCCGCCCCCTAAGCACGCGGCTCTCCACAAGCTCCATCTTGACCTTCTGGCCCCGACCCAGTAGCCGGCAAAGAAAAGGATGGCCGAAGTCAGAAGGGGTGAAAGAGGAAGGAGCAGACTTCGGGCTGCCCTCACAGCCAGGGAAGGGGCAGCTGCCCTGTTTCCACTTGGCTTCCTGGCACGCTCTCTGAGAAGGAATGTTCCTTCTGTCACCTTTCCAGGGAGCCTGCCTCTTCCCTTTGGGTATGGTTTTACCTACATACCGCAAATCACATCACACTTCTAAACTGGAAAAATATTTCCAAAACAAGTGACTTCGTGTAATTAATGAATTTTTCAAGGCTATATGAACAGAAGTACGTGTGTTTGTCTGGGTATCACAGTGCATGGAATCGTGGTTCTCAGTGCAACTGTTGCGCTCTGTGCCCCATAGTACTTGCCAACATCTGTGGAGTGATGTGTGTGTGTGTGTGTGTGTGTGTGTGTGCGTGTGTGCATGTGTGTGTGTGTGTTTGCACAGGTATACTTCTAACAGCTAGTAGAGAAGGCACTATTAGCATCTAGTAGGTAGAAGCCAGAGACCCTACAAAACATCCTCTAATGCATAGGACAAAAATTATTCAGCTCAAAATGCCAATAGTAGCAAGTCTGCAAAAGCCTGAAAAATAGGTATTTATTTCTATTATGCATACAGTTGAGGGTAACCCTGGCAACACTAGCTATTTCTACTCACTTTGTATGAAGAAATACAAACTTTATCTGCAAACTTTAATGTTCTTTTGAAATTTAAAAAAAAAATATTCTGCTGTGGGGTGAATGCCATGCTGAAAGTGGGAAAAAATGTCCCTTTTTTCTTTCGGCATAATACTGATTCAGAAGTGGCCAAAAGCAAACTGGAGTCTTCTTTTTTTTCATAGGCAGATAAGAACAGCCTGCATCAAGCTCCAGAAATAATTAAATCAAGTTGCCAGGCATGCAATCTTCATTGTGAGAAGCACTGTAAATTCTTGTTTCCATGCCAGGTGGGTCAGACTTGAGGGAGAGGCTTAGGCGTATTCCAAGATAGGAATCAGAGAATATTAATCAAGCATCTGGGAAGCTTGAGAAGGGTCTTAACTCACTGCTTTTCCTTACAGAAATGAAACGCGGTGGCGCAGGCACCACTCAGACCCACGGGAACCTGCCCAGGCGCTGGATGTAACAGCTACACAGCACGCTTAAGAGCCACCCGCTGCGTGCAGCACACGGAGTGTTTACCGTAAACCATACCAAGTGTCTACTACATGGCAGGCAGGAAGGACACAAATGAGAGTAACACGTAACTCCTGCTCAGGATGGAGAGATGTATGACAAAGAATGGCAGTGTGGCACCCCAGGGCAACGGCCGAGACGCAGAAAATCCCACAGACAGAGAGACTCCTAGGTAGGGAAGGGAGGCACACCGCTAAGGAAATGTCTTCCTTGGGTTCTGAAGGACAAAGAAACATTCGTCAGGCATTTGGCTGTGGGTGTGTGGGTGTGTGTGTGTGTGTGTGTGTGTGTGTGTGTTACAACAGCAGCCAGCTCAGGAGGCACTGGAGTGTGGAGGGGTGAGCAGCTGAGACACCTATAGATGTTTCTAGATATAGGAGCTAGAACCTGACAAGTATAGTTTGATAGTCTAAAGTTAGAGTTTTTCATTGTAATGCAGGATTATTTTTGAAATAGACATAGAATAGTGTATCCGTCATCTAAATTCAGAGTTCCTCTCCCAAATAGTTTGGATCCCTTTTTACCACACACCTCTAAACTGAAAAATGTTTCCAAAACAAGTGACCTTCCCCCTGATTTAGAGAGGTAGCAACAAATGGAGAATGGTACAACAGTTCCAAAGAGGGCTCTGTGAGTGCTTTTTTTCTCAGGAGAAACTTACCATGGCCAGTTGTGCTGCTCCTCAGGACCCTAGGAGGTGCCTGAGGCAGTGGCTCCTCCCATTTTGTGGCATCTCTCCCCAGCTGACATATTACACCCTCCCTGAGCAGGCTGCCCAGCCCCTCTCCCACACAGCAGTGCCAGAGCCACAGAACAACACGGGCGGGCGGGGCACACATTAACTAACATCTCATTCCCAGAGCCATTGATTGCCAAATAGGAGGAGAATCTCAACTGTCCCTCCTGGCTTGTTTGTGACTATGCGCTGCAGGAAAAGAAAACCAAGTTAATAAATCCACACGAACAATGGAAGCCTAATAAAAGCGATCTTTCCTGGTTTTTATTACTCACTACATTGACAAAGCAATTCTGTAGCTCTCAGAGAGCTCTCGGAGGGCAGCGCAGGGCAGGCCCTCAGGCACTCGGGGTGTCCTGCGGCAGCACGCGGGCGCCTCTGCTCTGCGCCACGGAGCGCGCCACCTCTCCCCACCTCCCTGGCTGGGCCGTCACCTTCTCTCTGCGTTCGGAGCAGTGACCCCGCAAAGGCTCGGCGGGCTCTCCGCTCACTCCCTTCCTCTTCCTCTGCAAACCCAAGGCCAGGGCGGATGTCAAACAGAAGTACAGCTTTTATCACTGACTTTCACTGAAAAATATGACTTGGCGAGTCACCAAATGCCAAGGATTGAGAAATCTTTTATAGAACCAATTTATAAAATTACTCACATTTAAGAAAATAGCATTCGCCTGTAACACAAACATTATCAACTGGTGTCACATGCCAGCTCTGTACAGCAATCATTATAAAGGTATTTGTCTTTCTATACTTTTAATTATTTTTCTATAAAATTGGATATCATCCTAGATGTTAAAATGTGTTTTCTGAGAATATATAATGGTATGAAAGGTAAAATGCTTTGAAATTAATGTTAAAAAGACATAAAACTATATACTTAACAATCCTAATTTTTGAGTGTGTGCAATATATATGTAATATGTAGCATGTATGTGTGAGTCACACATACAAATAGAAACATACATATTCACAATAGTTTGAATAGTAGCATTTAAAAATTATTTGTCTGAATATTTTAAAGTTTCTTTTAATTTATAAAATTTTTATTAGTACAAAGTTCTCATAATGAACACTTAGCATTATATAATGGAAAAAAATCTCAAATAGTACACTATCATTTTCTTATATTTCAGATGCTGGTAATTGTCACTTTGATGCGCACACCTTGTTCCATTAAATGCATATAACTTAATCTAATTCTCTTTAGGCCAAGGTAGGCCACTTCCCATTTTGAATGATTAATAATTGAGTAGTCCTTGTACTGCTTGTCATGACATACCAATTATTGCCATACTGTCTCTCAAGTAAATGTTTGTTTTAATTTTATTTATTTATT
>NW_004524663.1:3892032-3892874 GCF_000260255.1 Octodon degus | reverse complement strand
TCTTTTCTTCAGTCCTTTAAATAGTCTAGTTTCTTATACACTTGGTCTTTTTTTTCTTTCTAATGTGGAATAAGATGCTATTTAATTTTGTTCTTCTGTAGCTACTATTATTTATGTATAGGCTTTAATGATTTTTTTCTTTACAATAGTTTTGGACAATTTCATTTTTGTATATCTTGGTATGATTTTATTTAAATTTCTTGAGCAAAAGTTTCATTTTTCTTGGAAATGTGGTATTATAAGTTGAACTAAATTCAGAAATTTTAAATTTTTAAATATTTATTGCCTACTCCTTTCTACTTTGAGAATTCTAATTATATGAATATAAGTTTCTTGGTTTGGACACAGTGAACTATTATGACTTATCTGTAAATTCTCTCTTCATTTTTATTTTGGACAATTTTTATTGTTATATTCATTTATGTTTGTAAATAATTTATTTTCAATTTGCAATTTATTAAAAAAATAAATTTAAAAAAATCCCTGGGTAGGCAGGGTCACTACCCCTCCTCAGCCTGAAGCAGTTACAGGAAGAGAGACCACTCGATCTTCTGCAGTCCCTTAAGAATATGGAACCAAAGTCTGGAGCAGGAAGGATAAAGAAAGACAGAAGAAATAAAATTTTGAGCCAGGGAGATGGCTCAGTAGAATAAGCACTTGCCTGGCAAGCACAAGGACTTGAGTTCAACAAAAAAAAAAAAAAAAGAAAGAAAGAAAAAAAGAAAGAGAAAAGAAATAAAAATTAGGTAGAAAGGAAACAAGAAAATTCAGATTCTTAAAAATTGTACTTTAAAGAAAAACTGCAGCTTCAGAATACAAGGCCAGTTTATTATTATTATTAT